>NW_017728997.1:8682221-8686747 GCF_001723915.1 Gavialis gangeticus
TTTTTTTCCCCCCCCCCCCCCCCCGCTAACCCCTCCTTGCAGGGAGGTGTGCTAGCAGCCAGCTTGGGCTCAGCTGCTCCAGCCAAATGCCTAGCCAGCCCCTGACCCCGGACGCTCATAGAGCCGATTGAGCACAGCCCCCTGCCCAGCCCCATCTCTTGCCTGCAGCCAGCTGTCAGCCACAGGTCAGGGGAGGGGACAGAGCATCTGTAGCTCAGCATTTTTCTATCTTTATACAGTGCCCTAGGTGTGGGGGAGAGAAGGAGAGTGCTCTGTGGAAGGACGGATTGGGCCCCTCAGAGTCCTGGCGACTGGCAGGTGATGGCAACAGGAGCCTGGCAGCCCCACACCACGCAGCAGAGAAAGGGGCACTCTGCAGATGGGAAGATTGGGCCCCTTGGAGCTTTGGCAAATGGTAGGTGGTGGCAGCAGAGTCCCAGTGCAATTGCAGAAATCATGCTGGGCACCTCCTGCCACTGCCTGCCATTCATTGGAGCTGTGAGAAGCCTGAAACTTGCTTCTGCAGAGCACCTCCACCCCTGCTGCTGCCAGCTGGGCTGCTGGGTGTGCCATGGTGACCTGCTCTGAGGCTGTTCTGGAGGCCTAGGGCTGGGCGGGGGGGACAGTGTGCGGTGGCAGGGGTTCAGGGTGTGCTCACCCATGTCCAGCAGCCAGTCGGATGGCCCGGCTGCTCAGCTCTGCTCAGCAGTCACTGGCAGCCTGAGGAGCTCACAGGGCACAGTGGGAGGTGCGTGGGAGTGCCCCAACCTGCTGGTCCTGGACAGTGCAAGCAGCCTGTACACCCCCTATTCCCCCACACCAGAGGGCAAATGTGTGTTCTGTTCAATCCCGAGTCAACCTATGCCATGAACAGAAACCCATGTAGGTTAGATTGATTCCACCTCAGGCTTTTGAATGTCTGTACTTAATCTAATATACACTACTATGAGGGTCAGGGGCAGTTTAAATTTCTCAAATTAGAAAGGACAGCAGACTCTCAGAGGGTCACGTATAGGTGCATTGAAAGTACGTGGCTCTTTATAAGACATGCAGAGGCCTGTGAGAGACAGCAAAATTGTTCACAATTCACCAGCATCCTCTTGTATAATGCACCCTTATTCACTCTTAATTAAGGGATTATAAAGGGTCATTCTGCTTTATCCGGCATCAACTCTGCTCACAATTCAGTAAGCCAAGAGATCAAAGAACCTGAAGATTAGATCAACATGTCTCCTTCTAAACAAAGACTAGGCAGCCATTGTTGTTCAGCTAAAATCGACCATATATAAAAAGTTTTATATAGCTGAATGTTTTTAGAGTAAAGACTTAAAGCAAGCAAGCAAAACCTGGTATGTAATATTATTGTGTAGGGATCTCTATAGAGCAAGCTTCCAGTGTTATACCATGAAATCTGGAGGGTGGAAAAGTAGAAATGCTGCAATATAAAATCCATTCCATGTGTTATAGAAGTGCCAGATAGCTTGGGTACATTAGCACAATTCTCTTGACTTCACAATGTGTTTGCTTTCTCTCTCTTAATTTGGTATATGTCTGGCTCAAATTTAAGCAAGAATAATAACATTTTTTCACGATTTAAAGAAAAATAGGATTTACGTTATAACAGGAGAATAGCACGAAGACAGTCTTTAGTAGAAGGGAGGAGGGTGCTGTCAGCCTTGCCTAGCTTATAGCTCACTAAGCTGTTGGACAAAGGGTGGGTACTCGCGTTCAAAAATTTGGTCGCTGTTGTTTCTCTTTGGCCAGTCATTTGAAGACTTCTGCAGAATTTCTGCGCTTCCCAAATGGAGGAGGACGGGAAAAGTCAATGGGGTTAGATGTGTTGTATTTGTGTATCAGCAGCTTCTGAGCTTGCACAATAGACTGGGCTTGGGGATCTTTCCAGGCTGAGATGTGTAAGGAACTGAGCCTTCCTAAATGTAATGGTATCCTGGATGGTGCACAGTGTGGGAAAGGATCGAGACTTAAATGCCGACAAGTGGTATAAGTGGTATTTAGACATCTTCACAGTGCAGTAGGATCTGGCCCTCTACAGGATGTTAACATTCAGCTCCACCGTTTGCCTTTCCTATTATGCTAATTCATATCCCTGAGGACTTGTGCTGTTGCATTCTCAGTCGGCTTTTCCTAGTCTTACAAAAAGCAAATTACACTAATCAACACTCCTGGCCATGAGGGAATGCGTTGCTGCATTGTGAGGTACTCAAGAAAAATGAAATAAATCTGTCACTGACCTAAAAATAATAAATAACTCAAAGCTGCCTTTTCTTCTTAACAGGCAGAAAAACCCAGGTCCCCATCCCTCATTCCCTCTCCTGCCTATCACAGTGATCAAAATCCTCTGTGTTACCTTGTGCTGTATTCCCTATCTATCCCTTTTTCACCTGGTAAGCCTTCTGGGCTGGAACATTTTTTACTGCATGTCAGTGCGGCATTGATAGACTAAGACTTCTAGCTGCCGCGACAAAGAAACCTCAGTAACAATAACTAATCTTTTAATTATTACTAATATTAATTTAATTAAAAAAAAATTTCCAGGGACAGAACTGTAAAGGAAAAACTAGAGTCATTGTACGTATCATTGATAAATGATATGTCAGGATTTCCAAAGGGGAGGCTTGGCTTTAACTGCTGCCCCCCTTCTTTTGAATTTTTGGAGAGACTCTGGTTGTAACTTTCTTGCTGGCTTTACACAGCGGAGGCTGATGATCCATTTATCATTATTTTTGCGTTTGTCCATTTTTGCTCCCAAAAATTCCTCCAGAGCTGAAAAGGTCAAGATGATTTTATCAGCCCTCCCGTCTTACCCATCGCTGGCTGTTTGAATTTCCATGAATGCAAATGATCCCCATGTAAAACACAGCAGGAGCAGTGCGAGATTTATGATAATGTATAAATGAAAAAAGCTGTCATCTAATGCACAAAATGGAATTTTTAACTCAACCCCATATTTAATAGTAGTATCACAAAACATATTAACATGCTCTTTAAGATTGAGGGATGGGAAGGCAAAAGGAGAAACAAAAGGAAAGAAGGGATAGTGACAATTTGATTATTATTTAAAACAGACTTTCATTCTGACAGGGAAAAATAAAAAAAACCACCCAAGCCATCCTCTCCTTGCGCTAACCATAAATTACCAGATAAATATGTCAAGTAACAAATCGTTTTGATTAAATATAATGCATCAAATATTGAAGAGAATTGGATCCTTTTTCGTCTATTGTAAAACTGCTAAAATCTCATCTTCCTTAAAATATCGTGGTTTTTAGGGGATATATTTTAAAGAACGCTTTATGTTAGGCACCAAGTTAACTTCTCTACAGCTGTATTTTTCTTTTTGACACTGACTTATACCAAGGAAGAAGGAGACCTGACAAAGGTTTTCAGGTGCTGTTATTAAGGCTTAACAGGCATGTGGAAACAATTTGTTTCACTTCTTTTGCAAGAGAAAGAGGAAGGTGTCAGCTGGTAGGAACTAGTGTCCTTCCATTAAATGCAACAGCACTACCCCCATTAACACCAGATAGGGTTTTTAAGTTATTAAAGTTGAATATGGCACAGCTGTCACAAAGATTAGTAAAAACATACACCCCAGATTTAGTATGCCATGATAACTTGTGAGGTGGTGATTTAATGGTGTGAGTTAATTTATATCAGCATTTGGCTTGGCTGTCCCGGCTCTGTTCTACATTAACTCAAAGGGCCAGTGTAAATCAGCCAAACTTTATTTGGGGGAGTTGAGTTAGTTTACAACAGGTGAAGCTTTTGGCCCATAATTTATTAATGTTTAGGCCACATCTTTTGGGTTCTGAACATCAGTTATGGAGGAAACCCATTGAGGAAAATGGAAATCCACCATAAATGGATGCAAAGTATGAACAAATATCTACATCCCTTTCTCTGCTTAGGTCAACAAAAGACAATAATATATTTTTGTCTCCGTAATGTTATTCACAGAGCGGCTCTTAGGAACTACTGTGTTCTAAGATACAATGAGTTTCATATTCAGACACTAACCCTGATCTTCTCCATCCACTATGTGCTTACACATGAACTTTACAAATCTCTTAACTTGAAAATTCAGCTTAATAAAGGTGTTTGCATGTCTCTAATCTCTATAGGGCACTGAACTGGCAACAATTTTATTGTCAACAACTGGGGAGGGCTTCTCCTTGTAGAATGAAATACCTCCAACCATATTTCAGGTGAACGGAAAATGAAGCAACATCAGGTGTTTCTTAACCCTAAAAAAATAGATCCAAACCTGTCATCTTTACATAAACACAACTATTCCCAAAGCCAATGATTATTTTGCCCGAGGGAGAACTGAAACATCTGCTGAATAGCTACCTAGTATTGGTGGGGAAATATGGGGAGCTTCCTTTGCAAATGAATAGTAGTGTCTGCAGTGGTCTTAGGGCTTCGGGGGCTTGTGCAGAGCCCCCCATGTGGTGTAGGGCAGTGGGGGGGGGGGGGGAGACCCCCCCCGCCGCGAAAAATGTGGG
>NW_017728997.1:8686853-8698903 GCF_001723915.1 Gavialis gangeticus
CTCCCCTGCCAGCAGAAATGGTGAGTGCAGGGTTTTTCTCTTTTTTTTTTTCCTTAAAGGGCCAGAGCTGGCCTGGGCAGGGCACCCATGGGCAGGGCTGGAGAAGTGGGGGGGGTCAGGGGGCTTGTGCAGAGCCCCCCATGCAGCATGGGGCAGTGGGGGCAGTGAGGATTGCCCCCTGCCCGGCAGCACCCAGTGAGTCAGGGCTTCTTTTCCCAAAGAGCTGGGAGCTGGGGCGGAAGGGGCAGCCATTGCCGGGCTGGGAGAGTAGGTGGGGAATGGGCCTGGCCTGGCTGATTCAGAGATTCGGGAGCCGTGAATCTCCAAATCAGATTCAGCCGAATCAAATCGGGACAGTGATTCGAATCACCAAATCAAATCACTGTCCCCTGAATCGGCCAAATCTGAATCCGAAGCGAATATTAGCTGCTTCACACAGGCCTACTGTCAAGTACAGTAATGCAATAGTTATAGTTCCTTACTTTATGAGTGCTATCAGCAGCCAGGTACACAGTACCATGAAGTACCCTGTCCTGTAATGATGTGATAGGAAAGGAAGAAGGTGCTATTCTTACATAGACCTAAGTAAAGGCAGGAATTTGCTAGGTGAATAAGGTTGTCCTAGTCTGTCCTATAATGCATAGGATAGAATAGAGATTTTCATACCACACTCATCATCACTGTATGATCCAGTAGCATTTCAAGCAACAAGACTGCGGGCCGTGGTTTATTCCTTGTCATCTTCTTACCAAAGGAAGCGTACCTTGCACAGAGCACTGTCTTGTGGTAAAGGTGTCAGAAGTATACATTTCAATGCTGCCTTTCAAGCAAATGGTGATATCCACTGATGATTACTAAAAATGGGATTGAAAGCAGTAAAACAGAAAATAAACTGATTTATCGTATTACATGTTGTCACCACTAACTTCCTCATAATGCACCAATCTAAATCTTCACCTCCACACTTGAAACACTAAAAGCAAAACTACAAGGTTATCAAAATTCAGTCACTCCACCAGGTAGCTCAAAATAGGCCACCTTTTATTGTCAGCAAACTGCATCCATCTTTCCATTATGGCAATTCTAATGTTATTTCTCTAGGCTATTCACGGTACAGAAACCTTGGTTTTTCACTATGAAGAATGGGTTAACTGTTGTAATTTCTACTTTGTACTCTAATTTCACACTAATCTTTGAATGATTAGTATTAAATGCGTTTTTCCACTCCACAGTTTTTGTTGAGGTTAGTGGGGTTTTCCCTCTCCCTCACTGATAATTGCAGTTCATCTGGGCTTGCAACAGAATTCTTTTTTGGATTGAAAACTAATGTATGCCTGTATTAAACGAACTAAGTAGAGCAATGGTTAAAAAAAATCTGATTAACTGGGACTTGGAAAGAAAGGTCTATTGCTTATACAGATTTATAGGATAGTGGTAGCAACAATGTCTACCCATTGCTGGCTGTTTCAGTGCCAATATCTAATATTCTTAAAGCTCCACAGCCTTTATTCTTTAGTCGATATTACATTTTGAAAGATTATGCCCTTAATTCTGATAATTGAATTTGATCGCTAGTTTGATTACTCTGCTTGGCTGAGCTGATTGCAGGAAAAGTCCGGTGCTGAGGATGCCGCCTCTTAGTTAGATGTTACTTTGGATATTTCTTGTGTATACCTTTTATCTTGGATAAGTGGTAGCTGGATATAAAATCAAAAGAAACATTGTTTCAGTAGTTATGGAAGAAGATGGGGTCTTACACTTTTCATAGTAACATATCGAGCATTTACAAATACTGTTTTGTTGTGGCAACCTTGTTCTTGCAGGTTTCAAGGACAAATGTTAAAACAATTCATCTATACATTATACTTATTAATCAGCAGAGACATCATCCAGTAAGAGATGTGTTTTAGACCTTCCTAATCTGTTTCCTTTTCACCGCTCCATCTTCATTATACCAACGTTGGATACATTTGAAACCTACCACTGCAAACAACACGATTTGCACTCTGGGATTTTGAATGGTATAGCATGTTGCAGGTGGTTATCTACAAGAGGTCTATTAGTTTTGATCCCTATCCATTTTTTCCCAAATGAAAGCTATTTTCCCCCTTTTTGTTTCTTTGTTGGTTTATGCTTGAGAGAGAGAAAAATTGCGTCTACAATACTGTTGTAGTTACTTGAAGTAAAATATTTGGAATCTGTATTTCATTTGGTGAACAATGCAGGTGTTCCATGAGTTATAGGCAAAGAACCAAATGTGCAAGTCAAAGACATTGGATCATTGTCACATGATTTGTAATGGTGAACAGATAAAGGTGAAAGATTTGCTCCTGTGGAAGGATTTGTAATGATGAAAGGATTTGCCCTGTTGCTAACAGAGGGGTTTCTCATTCCAGAAACATGGAGCCACCATCCAATTTGCCTCACCAAAGACAGCTTCTAGCATGGTGATGTTTTATAAATATAATGACAATTGGGATTCTATCCAGGTCACAAAAGGGAAGTTGAAAACTTTTTGTAGAGTTCAGTAGGAGTTGAAAGGCCCAAATGTAATTATCGTGAATAGAAAAGTGCTTGAGCAATGACGTGAGACACTGCTGTATCCCAATTTGTATGCAGCCTACGCTATATGAAAAAATCAGAGAAGCATCTCAAGACTTGCAGCATAGAGCACAAGGAAGAAACTTGTGGATTGCACGTGACCACTGATCCAACCACATACAACAATAAAAGAGAGGGCACAGTTCTCTAATCCTTAGCCTCAGCAAAAGTTACAGGAAAAGGAGCTGCTTGAACCTGACATGAACACAGAGTCTCTCATCAAAGACTTTAATCAGGCATGGTGGAGCCTACAGGCCCTCACTTCCCGGCATTACCTACATTATACTGCCTCGCTCTTATTACATGTGTGGGGACAGGACCGCAGGCACAGGAGATGGAAGAACAGCCTCAAATAATTTTTCTTACAAAGAAATCACCATTACAAAAAGAATTTCCTGCTACTTTGGATACTTCAGACTCACTTTATATAGTACAAGGAGAACTGGTAGTAAAATTTGACCCATTCCATGAACGTAGAGAAAGCACAGGATCTCAGGAAAAAATGAAATCAGACCTGAAACTGGACAGGGTTATGTAAACCCTTTTAGATTAGGAATTGGAATTGGACAAGGATTTAAAATAGGGGTTTGAAGAATTGGATGGCTAAGTGAGAGTTGCAGGATAGAATGACGACTCTAGCAATAACATTGTAGATGGGGGAAGAAGAAAGTCAGGAAAGGAGACCACAACGATCAAGGCAAGAGCAGACAAAGACATGGATTTTGGTTCAGGCTTATAGTGGGGAAAAGGCAGGGGACAGAACAATATTCTGAGTTTGCTGCTTTGAGAAAATAGATTGATAGCAGCTACTGGGTAATACTGCTCTCTTATATTCTCCATTAGCAGCCAGAACAGCAAAATGCTTTCCTTAATTATGTAGATGAGCTCATGACAGATTTTAAATGATAGTCTTTATATTTTTAAGTTGTATTTGGTTATCAAAATATAATTGAGTGATGTCAAAGATGGTCTCTTACACTTTTATATCTCCCTTTGCGACTGACAGTAGATTTCAAAATAGCACTCGGTTATGAAATATGGTGCTAAATCTGCAGTATGAATATATGTGATCACTATATCTCTTTGCCTGCACTGTATTGCTTTTCATTTGTTTTCAGATTGGAATGCATCACATATTTCAAAATAATGTCTAGTTATATGTCCGTTAACTAGAAGAACGTCTTCTGACACAATTGATTTCCCAGAAGAATTATGAGGAGCTAAAATTGAACATACCATACGCATAATCTGTGAAGTAAGATTTCTTATTGTCAAATCATTTTTGATGCATAGCAGCCTGAAAAAGAAATGCTTGCCCAGAATTACTTTCTGCATCCTCCTTTGTAAAAGGTAAAAGCCTCTGGAGCATTTTATCCAGCCTGTCGAGGACCACGGCTTTGTCAGCACCATCTCAGAGTCATCATATGACAGGAAGATAGCAGATAGAAATCTGCAAGATACTAGACCACATAATTGATTCTAATGGAGTTATGCTGATTGATAACAACTGATAATGGAGCACTGTGTCTTTATTCAGAGCCAGAAGACTATTCACCAATGCCACGAGTGCAGTTTTACCCCAATACAAGGTCCAGGTCCAGATTGTCCTGAAAGCTGAAAACATTGCATTAGCTGCCGGTTCATAATCATCTACCAACATATTTGGCAAAAGTGATTCTCCCCATGCCTGAAGAAGGGTGTTTGTGCCGCTAAGCCTTCAAAGAACAATTTTTCCAAGTATTTAGTTAGTCTAAAAGAAGATACCACATTTACCCAAAGAACCTTGTCTGCCAGTGACTTTGAGGGTTTTTCTTGAGAAGAAGCCTCACTGGTGTCTCTAAGGACATATGGCACTCTATCCATAGAATCAGCACAAAAGGCTCATTGTCTTACCAAAACCCGAACTGTGTGTTTTATTTAGAAGCAATACCGTATCTTGAGCAAAAAATACAGGACCATTGATTTTAGAGCCTGTTCCAACAACATACTAGTTCCCTTTGAATGCTGGAACAGGCCTTTGCTCAGTCCATCTCCAGTGGGTACTCTTATCATTTCCATCTTGCTTCTCTGAATTACTAATAGCTGACGATGTATAAAACTAATGAAAAAGTTCCATGAACTCTCATTTAAGCACTTTTACTGTTTTTATTTTCAAGTGACCCTTATTTTTCTCTCTAAAGTTCAACAAATATTGCTTAAGCCCAAAACCTTCAAATAACCCCAATTTTAAAATATTTGAGGGCTGACTCTCAGCTGGCATAAAGGTTTATACTTCCACTGAAGTCACTTTATTCACTCAAGTCAATAAATACTTCGAGTTATGCAAAGTACACCCCATTTCATAATAAGATTTTTTTTTTCAGTTGCAGAACAAAATGGTAATTGTTTTAGGGACTTTGGCCAACTGTTGAGTATGAAAATGTAATGAAAAAAAATTAGCCCTTGGAGTAGATTCACCCTTCTTTGTAAATACGTCATATACATTTGCTCTCATCCCATTTCTGAACCAATTCCACCCATCACTAAAATGTGATTAGCCTTATTTTAAAAAACTGAAAATTGATTTTACTATGTGCTTTCTTAAAGGAGTTCAGAGAAACAACCTTGCTGAGAAAAGTTTGCAGCAGTGTGCATTTATGTCATTTGGCTATAAGTGTTGTAGTGAAAATTCAAGATTAGGAGATGGACTCACCTCTTAAGTATATAGTTGATTTACTATAGGTTAATTCACCAGCAGTATATCAGACCTTCTGTAAAAGCAAACACTCACCAAGTAGTTCAGAAATGTCCTCTCAAATATTTAAAAGCAGCACACACTTCGCATTTTAAGATAGAAAGGGAACGGCATAACATTCAAAGGTTCTAGCTCAGAGCTTCCTACTGTCAAATCTTTGTTATTTTAATACACTTTATTTATATTTAATTTTCTTATACCTCTGTAAGTTGATCAAAAGACCCTGAACAAGTAGTGTCTTGCATCCCATTACTGATCTTCAAAGATATTGCTAAATTCTGTAGTACCTCTAGCTATTTTACAATGATCAAAGTTATTACAACACTTTGCAATTGTCAATTAATATAATTAGTAATACTTGAAACAAAATAGCAGCATAATACAGGAACTGTTGGGAATCTGGTAATCCAACATACCATTCAGTGCAGATTCTTCCCAGGGATGACATTATATAACTACACACGACTAAAGGACAGCTGTACACAGCACACAAATGAAGATCTGCAAACTCAGTATTGCAAACTAAACACCTTCCACTGTTATTACTGAAATAATTAAAGGAAGCTTCCATAGCCAGTATAGTTATTACCACTACAAAGTAAAATCAGCAACCAAATAATTGTCAAAAAGTAACAGCTAAGGTATGTACTAATTAAGGATGAGTGAATTAGCGAGTTATAAAAAAAGTAATCTGTAGTCATTCTTGCTGTAGAATAGCAAAGATGTGAGCCATGACTCAAATCTTTTAGCATATTGGAATAAAACGGGGTAAAAGTATTGAGGTTCTGACTTGAGCAAAAACCTGAGTGAGGCTTTTGATTTTAATGGGAATTTAACTGGCTAAAAACAGAATGAGGACTTCAAGATTTGGCCTATTTGATTGTAATCCTAAAATTCATGAAAGAAAGAACTTTTATTATACAGTCCATAATTGACTGGCAGAATTCAATACCTCAGAAGATCAGTAAGCCAAATGAACTGAAGACTATACTATTACATGGGAAATGAAAACATCAACAGCCACAATAGATGGAAAAAATTATAAGGAATATGAAATCTTATGCCTCATGGCAAAAACCGATCTCTACTTTAAAGAGTTTAGGAAGATACTTTTTCTCTCATAATTGTCCAATACTGGATTTCTCTCACCTTCTTCTAAAATTGCCCATCTGAAAAATTCAGATGGGATGATCAGGTAGATGGACCATTGTTGGTTCCCAGTATGTGAGAAGTAGGCTTCGTTTGGAGATACCTTTTATTGTTTCAAAAGTCCAACCTGACTATAGTTGGTTCAGTGAAATATATTGGCACAGAAATTCTTACATATTCCTACCATGGGTACACTGCTTTCTCGGCGTGCCATTTCTACGATCTTTGTTCTTGTGCAACAGACTTACTGCTTTCATCAGAAATCTTAGGAGCCAGGATCTTAAGGCAAGAAGTAAATATCAGTTGCCATGGCTTTGTTCAGAAATATCCTTAATTCCCTTTTCTCTTTTGCATCCTACTCAATAAACAAGAATTCAGAAATAAATTTGTTCAGTGTTTTGACATTCTGGAGATTTTAATTAGCTCTCTATTAATAATTAAATTTAAATTAGTGATATTAAAGGTATCTTTCCACAGCACTTTGGCATTTAAAAAGGACCATAGGTTTGAAATTAGTTGTAGGATAATTATTATAAATAAGACACAACACTACAGAAGTCTGTCCAACAGATAGTTCTATCTAACTGCAACAAAAACTTGATCAAATAATCACTCTTCCAGTGACAAGCACCAAAATAAAGCTGACATGAAGAAGCTGCATACAATGCTGACACGGAAGAGCTAGCATGGAGAACTTATTCTACACGTGCTCCTTGTTTGAAAGTCACAAAAGTAAGAATTATGCGCTAATTTTACATGGAAGCTACTCAAGGAAATTAAGATGTAATTCCCATATATGTGGACATACTCTAGAAACACCTTTTTTATAAGGAAATGAAATCTCATTAGAACATCCCTTGAACATCTGGAAGCCAGATAAGTGTGGGGCTGTTCTAGACCAGATCCTGCATGCAGGGTCAGTTTGTGGGCCTGGTCCTATGCAGAGCTGGTCTTCAGGTACCATTTAGCACACTAGCTCAGCCCCATGCTAGATTTGGCTGCAGAGTGACCCCATGTGTCAGTCCACAGCATGACAGCATGATTTAGTGTGCAGGGCCACGTCCTCTAGCCCTAAGGGCTCTCCAGGGGTCTGGAAATTTGGCAGCAGGGGAGCAGCAATTAACAATGCCACCACTCCCCTGCTGCCAGGCCTGTGAGAAGGCCCATAGGCTGGATGACATGGGCTCACAGCCAAATCTGGCCAGAGGTTGAACACCACCGTACTGGAATTACAACCAGGGGGTGTTCAACTATTACAAAGTTGAGGGCCAGTAGGTACTTGGCTGCAGAGGTACACCTAGGTTATATGAGGGAAGAAGTGGGCTCTAAAGGTGAACCCTGGCCCCTTTTAAGGCAGTGGCAAGACTTCAGTAGAATCAGAAAATCAGAAAAAATGAGGGTTGGAAGGGACCTCAGGAGGTCATCTAGTTGAACCCCCTGCTCAAAGCAGGACCATCCCTAACTAAATCATCCCAGCCAAGTTTTTGTCCAGCCAGGTCAACAAAACCTTCAAAGATGGAGAGTCCACAACCCCTCTCGGCAACCTGTTCCCATGTTTTACTACCCTCCTATTTAGAAAATTCTTCCTAATATCTAATCTAAACTTCCCTTGCTGCAACTTGAGACCGGTGCTCCTTTTTCTGCCATATGTCACCATTGAAAACAGTCTGGCTCCATCCTGTTTCAAACCACCCTTCAGGTAGTTGAAGGCTGCTATTAAATCCCCTCTCAGTCTTCTCTTCTCTAGACTAAATCAGCCAAGTTCCCTCAGCCTCTCCTCATCAGTCATGTCCTCCAGCCCCTGAACCATTTTCATTGCCCTCCGCTGGACTCTCTCCAACTTGTCCACATCCGTTTTGAAGTGGAGTGGGGATGGGGGATGGGGGGAGGAGCAAAACTGAACACAGCTCTCCAGATGTGGCCTCACCAGTACTGCAGAGAGGGGAATAATCACTTCCCTTGACCTGCTGGCAACACACCTACCAATGCAGCCCAGGATGCTGTTGGCAACAAGGGCATACTGTTAGCTCATATTCAGCCAATAGGGCCAATAATTCTCCCTGAGTGTTCAAATCCCAAACAATCTCATCTTTCTCTTTGATTGAAAGATATTTTAGCACTCTGGTTTTCCAGAAAAAAATCAATAATCTCTAAATTCTAGTTCAAAATAGCATGATTCTTACTCACAGTTCATGATTCATACTCTGCCTCCATTGTGTGCTAATTAGCATGTATCAGAGCAGACTTGAGTAATCGAGCCTGCTGGGAGTCTGCTGGAGCATGCTAATTATGTAACTTTTCCATTTAACCAAGCATTCTATATAATCAATGGGCTTCCACAGATCTTTGCACCTCTGGCTGAATCTTAATATGCAATGTATCTGGCTAGCTGACAGTCTTAGGAAGTTCCTACTTTGGCATGATTATGATGTTAATTTGACTTTGTTTGCTGCAAGATTTGCATTATTTAGATATTACAATTGTAAACTGTTTCTCAGATTTCAGTTTAAATGAGGTCCCTATGCTAGAATGGGATAATTCCTAAAATGCTCCTAAAACACTATTCTCTTTATAAAACTTTGAGACTAGTTGAGTAATGCATTCATGTGTCTTTATAAGGGGATTGGTTTCCATGAAACTTATTAATACAATATAATGTAATGCAATATAATGTAATTTTATTTATATAGAATTATGTGTATAATATGACTGTGTGTGTGTGTGTGTGTGTGTAATATATTTTATATATATATATATATATATATAGAGAGAGAGAGAGAGAGAGAGAGTCATATATACTGAGAAAGAGAGCATGCACATGAGAGCAAGAGCATTATAGAGAAGAAGGGCTGGAAGGGACCTTGAGAGTCATCTATCTAACCCTCTGCCTAAGGCAGGATCATCCCTATTCAAGCCATCTCAAACCTCTTAGCAAAACTACAGAGTCAAACCCGACATAATACAAGACCCTAACCTGCCACAGGTAAAGCAGGGGGACCATGGTGGCCAATGTCCTGCTGCTACAAAGTTTGCTAAGAAGAGGCTCAAGAGATCCCAGGAAGAGAGCTGTGCCACTCTGCTGCAGAGGAAGGCAAAAAAACCCACAGTCCCCACTAATCTGACCATGGGGTAAAACTGACCCCAAATATATCAATCAGTCTGACCCTGAGCAAAACCCCCCAGACAGGAATCTCTGCGTTCAAGTCCTAGAAAGAGCATTGGCACAGCCTAATTTGAAATCCCCAACTTTGGCTGCAGCCAACACCCAAAGCCTCTGAAGAAGGCTTGGAAAAAGCAAATTCTTGTTCTCTTACCATTTTATTCAATGACTATTAAATGCAAGATTCACCCTTGCAGGGGATGGACATTTAGGGCATTTTTACACATGTATGCATTGCAGCACTGGGCGCTTCGAAAAGCACCTGGCGCTGTGATGCACACAGCTGTATAAGCGGTGAAGCGCACGTTAGCACCAAGAAACTAGCGGTGGCACACGTTTGAACTAAAACACCTCGGAGGTACTTTAGCTCAAAAGCACACCACTGCCATTTTGTGCGTGCTGACGTGCATTTTGTCACTTCCACACTTGCAAGCGGCAAAGTGCACTTCGCCTCAGCTTGCGTGCAGAGCCGACTCAATTAATTGAGTCCAAAGTGCCAGATCTCTGGTGCCTCACTGGAAAAAAGTATAAATGCCCTTGGGTGTTTTAAATATCATCATGGATCGGGGTGCTCCACTCTGAAGCAGTGAGTGGAGCATAAGAACTAGACTAGAACAGAATGGAGTTCACGCTTTCATCACGTGTCCAGGAGAACATGAAGGTTTTTGGGGGACTTGCAAGGTTTTTGGGGAGCCTCCATTACAAGGCCCATTTATTTACCCAGGATTTTTATGAGGACGTGAATGTAGCAGAAGAGAGTCCATTTTCTGCTGTACAGACTTTTAGTACTATATGTATGGCAACTGTAAAGCCTTTAAATATTTTTAGACTTGTTCTACTTGTCTATCAAGGGGTACAAGGAATTGCAGGGACACAGTATAAAGAATAGAAAGAATAAATACACACATTTATTAATAGAGAACTAATATTCTATGGTTCCAGCTGCCATGGAAACCGTATCTTTAAATTTCCTGATTTATGTGTTTAAAATATCAGTTATGTTATTTAAGACACTTATCTTGTAGCTAATTGTGTGTATATGTTGTAAATTGACTTATTTGAGGCATTCTTCTCTATTGAGGCTTATCTACAGGGAGTATACAAAGACCATTTCACCTTTTTGAGATAGGAAAATAATATTCAGAGGTGCATTTTGGCACTTTCTCCCTCAAACAGTTCTGCTTCTGCGTAACTAAATTTTAATTGCTAATAAATTGTTCTGGCTACATCAGTGGTTTTAACAGAACGGAAGCAAGACATTTTCTCTATAATATCAGATTTTGCAATGTGAAAAAAAATCTTAAAATAATGTATTATCAAATGATAAATAGTAAATTAATGGTTTCATTCACTAGCCACACATTGCTCTATGTATTTTATCTTCCCATTTAATGAAAAATTATAAGGTATATAACTCTTGATACTGGTCTAAAAAATTACCAACTGCTATTGTAATAAAAACATATTGCAGATTTTCAAGAGAAATGTAATAATAAAGTAATCTACACAAGCTTCGTTTTCTCTCTTTTTTGGTCCCAGTGTAAATCGTTTGCAAAAAATGCAAGCATTTGTCTTCAGTATTCCCTATCAGCTTTAAAATGACTGAATTGAAGACAAACTCCGGCTGAGTGCAACATTATGTACAATTCTACTGCACAAGGATGTTGGCACCTCTGAAAGCCAATATTCACTCATATAAACAGGATTTGAATGGTCTGTTGCCCCTAATACTTTGTTGTCTGAAGTATCTATTTTCTGACGGCTCAGGCTAGAACTAAAGCTTGTGATTTGAACCCAGCCAAACACCTGCTCAAGCCAATGAGAGTTTTGCCTGATTTTCTGATAGAGAGACTTGAAGACAGTGTAACCCCAATGAAACCCATCTTTTGGGGACTGCATAGTTTTTTGGAATACAGAAGCCAGATATTAGGGAAAGGCCCACAGTATAATACAATAGATTTACATCTGCATCCTCATCTGCATTCATAATTTAGGCTCTAACTTCTATCTTCAGGGAGTGGCACATGAAACAAAACCATCTGCGGAGTAGCTCTGTGATGCACTCTTACTCGAGAGCCCTTCACAGTTCTCCCAGTGCTTCCTCTTACTTCTGCTGATGGAAGTGTATTTCTAAGGGCTCGCTCAGCTATCCTGCCCAGCAAAGAATGGCATCCTCACTCCTTGCATGCCTGGTTCCAGCTGTGAGTCAGGGGGTATGTAGCCTTGCCTAGAGTTGGAGGTCTCATGCTCGCTTGAGTTGTATGGGTCATAAAATAGTCCGGCCCTAAGCCAAGACAAAAAGACAGAAAAAAATAACTAAAAAATAATGCATTGCCTCTGCTGACTTCACGTTCTGACCATGGAGGGAAGACGAAAGTAAATCAGAGGAAGAAAATACGGTGGAGT
>NW_017728997.1:8699105-8744651 GCF_001723915.1 Gavialis gangeticus
GGGGGGGCTGTATGTTGTTCTTTCAGCACAAGGTATTTCTCCAAAGCTCTGGATTGATTTCTGAAATACATTATTCATGGCAAAATGAAGTCTGGAAGAGTTCAGGTCTGTTTCTGAAGACATTCTGCATCTTTTGTTGCTTACTCTGGGGGTGACAGAGTGCCTTGGCTATCCTGACCTCTCTTCATAATTACTTCATGGCAGCCATCCCATCTTCTCCATTCATCCAGATTCATCTTCCTGCTATTTCCTGCCAAATGTAAGAGGACCCTGCCTTGTAATGTATTCAAGACCTTCATCATGTAATGAATACTCATGATGCACATTTGGAACTGAGTTCTTTTATAGGGGCTAACTTTTTTCCTAATACCCTAACCCAGATGTGTAGTGACAATGTCTTTTCTCTCTTAATCCAAACCATTGTTAATTAACTGTAACGAGCTCCAGCTTTTTCCAAAAAGATATCAGCCTGGAGAAGTCTGTAATATATCACTGATCTTAGGAGGCAGCTATTAACTGCTTATCCTGGCCTATTCGGATTATATGGTTGTTTTTAGGTCTTTTCCTCACTTCCCTAGTAAATGTATTATGATTTTATTACAAGTAACAGGAACTGCCTAAACCACAACAAATATTGCTATTGTAAAATATAGTTTACTCTGAGCATGATTAATTTGTCAGCATTTGCCCAGAGTTCCTGTATGTTGATATCAGATCTAACCACAGTGATTTCTTAATATATAGATCAACAGCAATCTGTGCAGACTTTATTTGTAGTAATTACCAGATGTTGACTTATAACAGCTTCCACATTAATGCTGTAGACTGTTACTAAAGAATACAGAATACTGTCACGCTCAGCTGATATTCACATGGGAAATAAAGTGGCATATTCCCATCCCAAAACATATTTAATGCAAGGCCCAAATTCTTTAACTGGATCACATTTTCAAGTACATTTCTACCTTGTTTATAAAATATAATAACCGGATATTTTTAGCAAATGGAAAATCCATTGATGCACTCAGCGGTGAGTGCTTATAATCATTGTGCTGTTATTTATTAACAAGAATTAACCAAAACACTGTGACTACTGCTGTTGAAAGATATCCTTTACTCATCTAGAATAACCAGTGCTGGTATGTTTTTAGAACACATTACTCACATCTCTTACCTGCATGTAATATCCATTATTAAACTTTTCTTAACTATTTTCAAAGTAACCCTAAGAAGTGTGACCTATAAGAGCTCACATCTGGGAGGAATGCCAAGGGGATCGTTCATGTGTCTATTAATTTACACTAGACACCTGATGTTGCAGTCTACACTAGGCACCTGATGTCAGTGCCATATATCTTATCACCTGAATATTTCAGCACATTTAGCAAAATGTGCACATTTAGCATATTTTAGCAGACAAGGCCATTACTTTAGGAAATAAAGTCATAGTTTGTGAGTACAAAGGAGAGAGATTTGTCACAAACCCAACGTGGGGGGGGTACCCCCTGAGCCCTGTGTTTCTCCCTTTTGTCTGGCTGCTTGTCCCAAATGAACGGACCAAGGTTTGCCCTGGGATAACTCCTTAGCCCCGTAAGTCTTGGCTCCACTGCCCTTGTACTAGACATGACAGCTGCAGCAGAAGAATCTCAAATCTATTGCAGAATTGCTGGTGGGGGAAAAGGGAATCAAAAGTAACATTACATCGCTGGAACTTGCACCAGTATGGCAGTTGTACATCTACCTTTTATTCTACAGTAACCATTTGCTCCAGGCAAAGAGTATTGCCTACACTCCACCTATTGTATCCCAACTACACCAAAATTGTTGCACATCTGCTACAAACAGGGGTATAGTTTCCATCAGTATGCAAAACTGGGCATCCTATACAAACCAGCAAGGCAGCAACAAAAAATAAACAAGGAGAAAATGAGGCATGGAAGCAGTGAATTCAGAAATAAAGGTGACACATATTTTTCTTCAATGGTACAATGAAGATGGGGTATCTGGGACAACTTCCCTGAGCACTGATGGGTGGGGGGGAGGGTTGCTGCTGCTGGTAGCCATATACTCACAATTGCACCAGTGACAACCAGAAGTCACCATTGTCCCTATGCCCTGGGTGCTTGGACATGTCACTACACCACTATTTGCGGTGGTGTCATCTGCCTCGCCCTGCAGTTGGCCTGGTCTCAAAGGCCTCTGAGACCTCTGAGCTGTGCAAGGTACAGGCTGCTTGAACCTAAAACTTTCCTCCCTGTTAGAGCTGGGAGGACAATGTTTTTCTCAACTTGCCAAAAGCTGTTAAGGTTTTAAACCTTTTTCCCAAGCCAAATTGGGACCAAACCACCCAGATTTTACCTTCAATATGAGCCCTTGCCTTTTCATAACTAGCTGTAATGTGAAGTGGGTGTAAAATGCTGCCATAGCAGAAGGGTAGTGTTTCATCTTCACTTTGCACTGATGTCAGTGATGATGGATAAGCACTCTTGGGAGTTTGACTGAATGTGTGCCAATTAATTGTAAATGAGGGAGAAATGCCCATCAGGCACTTGGTGCCAATTTGGAAGTAGAGACAAGGGAGAAGTGACTTGAAAGGCAATTCTGCACAACCCCACTTGAAAAACAGCCTTTTAAAAATTTTCCTTTAACTGCGTTTCATGTCTTTAGACATCTTTCCAGTCTTGCCCTTGGTTTTCATCCTACAGCTTACATACTTAACCAGTTAGAGGGTAGATTTACAGCCAGTGAGAACAGCATGGCACAAGTAACTATCGTGAAGCTATGAGGATTTATGCTAGCTGCGAAGCTCTCTTCCCTTACTGTTTAAACAATTTCATATCCTTCTGTATTTCTTCTCCCCCCTTTTCTGGTTACTAAGAAGTCCTTGCATGTCTGTTGGACAGAAGGATGCTGAAGTGGATCCTAAAAAGCATAATTTATTCAACTGAGGGATTTTTTTTCCCTTCATTGGCCTAAAATAACATTTACATGGAAATGTCCTAGTTTTATTGAAGTCTTTTTTTCTGAAGCTTCTGCGGAACAGAGCTAAAAATCCACTAGTATTCAAAACTCCAATGGTGTTGCACATTAAAAAATTATACGCACTGATCAATAAAGTGTGAAAGGGCTGATGAAACATGCAGTATTTTTCTGGGACAGTAATTTTGCTCCATGAATTATTTATTAAGACTATGAAGTAGGAGCAAAAGAAGTATGAAAGCATGGGGCTTACCATATCATTCATAATCTTGCAAACAGCTGCAATGAAGCTATAATCATTTGCTACATGCTGGGACATCAAAGAACAATGTAATATTGTGGCACATAGTAATGTATTATAATATATTAAAGAAATTAATCCCTGGTGAGTTGATAAGTATCTGCTGCAAGTTTCTCCCCTAAGAAGGAGTTGCCATTTTTGCTAACAAAATGAGAGTTCCTTCAGAGCTGTCTTGCCATGGCCTCAAGATTGACTTTGCAGTTGATTTCAGATGGGCAACAAGCAAAATGTATGCTGGGCAATGATTTTGCATGCATTGTGTAGCAAATGAGTATAGCTTTGGAGACTTATTACTTATAGATGAGGCAAGATGTTGTAGAAAAGAGAAATAGAGCAGGTTAGCACTCATTGGATTTAGTTAACATTACTTCCTTAAAATAGTTTGAATCTATATTTCATACCACAAGAAAAACTAGAGATTAGTAGCATTAGATAGTAGCACAGGCAAATGTATTTCTGCATAATATATGATCTACTTCTCTACAGCTAGATGTCTCCTAAAATGGAGCTGGTAAAAATGGAATAATAAATAATAGAATAAATCCTTCCGTTACCAATTTCTAAACCTCATATACTGAGAGTGGTTCACATGGCAGAAGTCCAAGTTTGTAAATGAGTTTAAATGTTGGAATTTGGCTATATGATGATTTGGAGTGAACAGTGATCATTTCAAAATTCTCCACAAGGAAAATTAAAAGAAAATTAAAGCTTTTCATGTCAGCATGATAACACTTTTTTCACTGTTGACTTCCTTCTGTCCTGTATTTTATTATGATATCTAATGGAAAGACATTTCAAAATGAAGACTCAAAATGGCTGTCCCCCTGTCTCAAACAAGTAGGCTTGGAAGTCTTTTCTAGTTTTTCTTGTCTTAGTTTTTCCTCGTCGATTTGAGTAGATTCAGATAGAGTATGATTCATTCAAAGTTGCTGCAACCAGCTATCGTTATATCCTCATCTCTCAAGTTATACATGTATACCACCGTCAACTGCATTGCACAAGTAGAACAGAGCAGAATTTCATTTTATGTATCAGTACATTATGGCCCTTATGTTTCACAGCTACATAGCACCCATAACTCCTGTCAAAGAGCTACAGTCCTTCTGCAGGTCTGAAAACCAGACACCAAATAACTCAAGATGGGTTCCACCTGCAGCATATAGATTTTAGCCCCATATCTTGACCCCAGGAGTTAAGAAGTGTTTGGATCTGTAGTTTGGATGCAGGCCCATCCCTACAAACAACAGAGCAGCAGAGCAGTGTTTGCTGAGACAGTATTATCTCTATGCACTGTGCACAGATTTGTCATTGTCATACATAGTCATACACAACTTGCTGCCATAATCTCACAAAGTCAATAGGTGTACCTTACCATAAAGCAAAGAAAGAAAAACATAAATCGCTTGATATGAAAACTAGATATAGTTGGAACATATTTCACTTTCCCGGTGCCCCAATTTCATGGCCATCCATGCTAGAAGTCACAGATCTTTACCTGAAGCTGCAAAACAAAGAAATAAATGGGGGTGGGGAATATTAGGGGAAAGTTGGTCCCAAAATAAGTAGGTCCTGTAATCCACTGCAGTATATTGCCAATGCACTTATTAATTCCAAAACTGAAACTAAATCAGAGTGTTCTTAGTTTGAGGGGAAGAATGGTCCAATAGCTAAGAGATGGGAATGGGACCCTGAAAAATTCTGGGGTTATCTTGAGCTAGATGTTTAAGTGTTTGCTCCCTCTATTCCAACATCTTACTTTCTTCGTTCTGCTATGGCGATAAACCCATCAATGATATGGGGGCATCTCATATCAAGGTATCCTCTGTCATACCCTTCCACTTAACAGCAGTCATAGGTTTGGGGATGTCCCGAGCTTAAGGTTCTCTTCCTGATAAGGGTGTTTAATATATTTTTTTTAATTTCTTTTTGAACCTATTGAAATGATTGACCTATAATCATCAGGGTCTTAGCTAGGCCCAGGATAGACAGAAACTTATATCACATAAAAAAAGTCTCTGTTTCGAAACAACCCGGCTCCTATAGTAAGCATATGGCACATTTGTCTTCTACATTACTATCAAAGATATTTGCATGACAATAGGAGGCCTTTGTATTGCAGCGGTGAGCCTGCTGTTTGAGGATTTTCATCACCACTGTTGGCTGTGAAAGTGATCCTGATTATAATAAGATGAAGATTGTGACCTCATCTGAGGAATAAAAATAAGTACAATTAAATTTTAAAAGCAGGCAAATATCCCTTTAATGAATGAGGAGAATGATCATACAAGATAGCACACAACTTTCTTGTTCAATGCAGTAGGAAGTATTGCAACCCAATATATCCCATTAACATTACCTTATTGTACTTGCATATCAAAGTACAGGGCTTATTTTTTATTATTATTTTCCCCCCCAACAAGATCTTTCATTTGTTGTGTGGGCTGTAAATGTCACTGGAGCCTTATTTCCTACTAAGCCATTGCTTAGTTGATAACAAAACTTAAAGAAAAATGAAAAGTGTATCCATAACATCTAGCAGAGATAATTGTTTTACCCAGTACTATGCAGATGCATCAACATTTGTCAAATATGGGTTAGAATAATATTGTTATCCCTTTCTTTCTGGCATCTGCCTTTGCAGGAAAATCCTAAAATGATAGCATTTCAATATTAGTTGTCAACAGAAGAAACTAATCATATTCCTGTGCAAAATACTCTTTGGATGCCTTCTCCTTCCACTATATTAACATGCAAAAGTTTGAAGAGCAGATACTACAAAATTTATATTATGTATTCCATGCTAGCAAGATTGATATCATGGCAATTCAATGTCACCTGTCTGAGCATGTCAGGACATTTTTTCAAAAGAGTGAATCAGAAAAACCACCCGATATTGCAAAGGAAAAGAGAGAAAAATCTAGCCCTCAATTAAATCAGTACTTGGAAACCAAGAGAAAGTAAGGTATTGGAACAAGCCTCTGGAAATCGGTGATGCTATACTTGGAACAAACAGATTCATAGATTTTAAGGATGGAAAGGATCATTGTTATCACCTCATCTGACCTCCTCAATAACACAGGCCATAGAAATTCATCCAGTTATTCATGTCTGAAGTCCAATAGTGTTAGTTCACTGGTTCAACTAAAGCACATTTTTGAGGAAAAAAACTCCTATGTTGATTTAAGATTTTCAAGTGAATCCCCTTAAGTCTTTGCGTAAAAATGTACAGGCACCACTCAGTTTTCTTATCCATCCTGAGGCCTATCCCTGGGACTTGAATTCAAGTGAATTCAGTATCACTGTTGTTATTACCAGACATTATATAGCTATACCAACAAGACACCGCTGTGTTTAGAGAAGGCGGTGGTGTGGTTTGCTCCTATTCCTCTTAAACCCTTATATATATTGTTCTTATTTCGTAGCAGAAATTGGTGCCTCTCAGAAGACAGGAATAGAAGCATATTCTTTAATGATGCTATAACCTGTATTTTCAAAGTTTCTGCAGTATTATCCCCTGAAAAGTAGTGATTCTTCTGTTTGCCGCCTCTTTTTTTCCCAAATATTGTAGGCCGGTTATTTCTAAAAAATGAGTAACACTTCCACTGGGTACTACTAAAATGCACAGAGGCATATTTTAATTGCCTATGAATATTCAAAACCTCATTATTGTTACCAGTTTATAATTATCCTAGTCCCTTGACAAAAAAAATGCAGCACACAATAAAAAAGGCAATCCATTAAAAAGTGTTGACATCTATGTTCAACAGTTTTCCAGCTTGTTTTAACTAACTAGTAGGCTGTTTATCTAGGTTATTACAGTCTGATTTGGAAGGCAGTCTGGTTGCACATTAAGACTAGCATAGCTTCTTGTTGTGAAAACAGAGTTTGTATTGCTGGTCGTGAAAGTATTCTCTCATGTCGGATCCAGAAGCCATTATACATAAGTATTGCCAAAGTCCCAGCCCCACCATATGCTCTGTATGGAGGCCTATTGTAAGGTAATAGGGCTTTGCATTGATGCAGAGCTTTGCCCAGAAGAGACTCATTGCACCAAAAGAGTTCAGATACTTCAGGAAACTCAGTACCATGCATTAAAGGCAGAAACAGAATGTGAATTATCTGAAGCTGAAGGTGTATTTCAGGTCCCCCTCTGTTCTTCATCAGCAGAGACTTTGAGTCTCCCAGCTGGAGAGCGTTGGCTGTTGAACTGAAGCTCTAATAGCTCAGGCTGTTTGTTAGTCCTGAAGTTCCTTAGTGGGTTGTTGAGAAAGAAATGGTCACATATGTGCAATGTTGTTCATTCATTGGCCTTTATTCCTTCATGCTATGGGTTCACATGAAACCCTGGAGAATAGTTGTTTTATTCTGTAAATTAATAAAAATGGCAGTAGCGTCAAATCCCGTATTCTAGAAACTGACCTGGGCTATCTCATCCAAATTGTTGATTTTATAGATAGATAGATATGTGTGTGTATATGTGTATATATATGTATATGTATGTATATATGTGTATATATGTATGTATGTATATGTGTGTGTGTGTGTGTAATATATATATATATATAATTGCATCATTAACCATAAAGTCCTTTCAAACTTACTGGGGAGATATCTTCTCTTTCCTGCTTCTACTTAGGGCTGTATTGATGTGTACCCAGGTGCTTGAAGAAGGAGCAACCGTACTGATATTTAGTAAAGTTTGGAAAACAGCTTTAATGAACATCTCAAGAAAATCCCTGCAGTGGCTTTTGAAACCATAAAAGTTTCAAGTACATCTTTACAGGTGAAAACAAAGCTTTAAAACTTCAAAAATGGTCAGGGGAGTTTGCTCCTCAAAGCAATTTAGTCTTCCAGCATTTCCGTTACAAAGAGCCTATGCAGGACTTAATGGCTCTCAGTTGACAGGATCCAATAAGAGAACTACTTTTCCCATTGGCCATACTTTTAAGATAAAGCTACAGACTAGCACTGCTCTAAGCAGCAAGTACAGAGTCCTGGGATTTCATTCTTCAAAGGGGTCCTGAGAGCAAAGCATCATCTGTTTCTATGTTAGGTGCTCTGTAATTAGTGCTTTTAAGAAAGTTTTCTCTGGGTACTTAGATACTGAAAGTACTTAAAGTCATCTTTTCCAGTTTTCCCTGTGGTTGCAACTAAAAGAAACTGCTTATACCACACAGTTGCCTGGAGCCTTTGGAGGAGCATTTCATTTTAATCGGTATTGTAAAGGACAAGGGATGACAGAACAAGCTACCTCATTATCCAAACCCATCCTGCCCTCTTTGTAGGAACTACCTTGAGGAAGTCTTACCTTCGCTATATGCAAAGAATGTATCCTGCAGTTTTCTTTTCTGGCTTCTGTTTGTTGTGCCTGTACAAACAGATTGCTTGGCACTACCTAAACTGAGAGTTGCCAGCAAACTACTGAGTGAAAGGATAAAGCATCCCATGCAAAATGCACATAACAAAACAGAATGCAGTAAAGTATGTTATTCTCTGCACAGAAAGGTCTAATGCTGCTCCGTCCTGATGTTGAGTTTGGTCACGCTACAGATTTGATTGACACTGGGGCTGATACGTGACCTGACTGCTGCTAAATTATTCTGTCACCTACCACTATGCGCACACACAGAGCGTTTCTCTTTCTGTTGATTCCCAAAATGCTGTAGCATTTGGAAGGAAGGAAGGGAATGAACAGAGAACACAAAATGCATGTCAGCCATAGGATGCATAGCTGCACTCAGAGAACCAGGGGGATTACAGGAATGATGACTGCTGCTCAGTGGTCTCTAATTGTTGACTGATGTTGTGCCCAGTAGGCACAATGCATGTAAGCTAACTATAGCTCGTAACTACAGCGCTGTTGCTATGAAAATATGGCTAAGAAGGAACCAACTCATTTTAAAGCATGTGTTCTGAAGATATGTTCATTGCCAAAATTCAAGGTGTCCTCGATTTTACACGTTGTCAGGCATCCTATAATAAAATCAGCATTTGCCAATGAGTGCAATGCCGGTTCAATGGCAACTACTGTACAATAATATTAGTAAATGCAAATATGAAGTAGGGAATGTCCATAAAAATGAAGGTAATCAAACCCTAGAGATTCCTTGCCATACTAAAGGCTGGTAGATATTTTATCCTGGCTCTTGAAGGGATTATTGCCATGAGACATGAATCAAAGTCATTCCTGGAAGTGCCTGCTTCAGAACACAGCCCTTTGGGGAATTACTTACGAGCACCAGAAATACTGATTTTTTTTGACACTCTATCTTCCTGGTCCAGAAGTGCCACCTGTATCCTCCAGGGATTGAGAAACCATGACACTTGCTGGTAGGAAAAATTTGGGAAGAAATGGAGTGAGGGAGGGAAATACCTCTTCAGGGAAATGAATTGCAGATGGTGTTAGTTTGGAGGCCTGCCAAAGTACTACATTTGCTTGTTTCTTGTTTCTAAAAAGTCCAGTTACAATGAATCGGCCACCCCTACCCACCCCAGAGCCAGCCTCTTTCCAGGACTCACACAAACCTTCACTGTAAACTGGAATTGAGAACATCCTGTTGCTTATCTCTTATCTAATTGATTGTCCATCCCTACATCTATTTTATTAAGTTATAGATTGAGACGGTCTTGAAATGTTTTTCTCAGAATGGATTTTTGTTTCTTAGAAAATGAAAAATACGTTTTAGGCAAAACTCTTATCGGGAAAAAAAAAATCAAGTAGACGAAAATCAAAACCTGAAGCGCAAAACTCTGGAGGGAATTGGTCTGAATAGAGGCACTTTCTATAGACATGTGTCACTTAGTCAACCTGAATTTTCCATTGAGAAAAAAAAGCCCTTGCTCTGTGGGGAAGACACTGAATGAAGCAGTAAGCTGCGGGCTTTAAAGGTGAGATTTTCAGAGATGTGGAAAGCTCGATTTTCAAATGTTCAGGATTCAGCTCATCAGAAATTCTTGGGTGAAGCTTTCATTGAAAAATGCTGATTTATCGAAACCAAAAATCAAAGGAAATCAGAGGGTTGTCGTGTGCGTTTTTGGGCAAAGATTTATGAGGCTAAAATTGGTAGTCATAACCAGAAGGAGAGTGCAAAAACCCCAAAATAGGAAGCAGCCAGGTAAAGATGGCAGTCCATTGGGCTATAGGAGATCTGGATTCCGGTGTCTGCTTTGATTCAGATGACGGTTCCCTCTACCTCTCCTCCATAAATGTTAATTGAGCCAAAGAGTAACAGACGGACTGGAGCTTGCTGGTAAGGTGATGGGAGATCCAGGGTCAGGTTCCTAACGCAACTTGAGCTTTTGTCTCACACATGGGATATAAGTAATCCACCACCTATTCTTCTTCTTGTGAAAAGCTTCTCACGGGTCCAAGTTTCATCCTGATGCATAATGGAAAAATTTTTTCCATATAAAAAAAATTGTGGGACAGGACAACAGTGCTCCTCCTATCTATACTTAGCTTCTCCAACTGGGGCAGTTCTCCGGAGCAGCTCACCTTCAGCTTAGGCAGCTGCCAAGGGTAGCTTTGCAAACATGTTGAAAACTCAGCAGTCCTCATTGTAATGCTTACAGCCTGGTTTCCAAAGGCACACAAAGCACCCATCAAGCTGAGCTCCTTTGAAAATCTGTCCGTTTTTTTTGATGGATAAATGGGACCTATGGCTGTTTTGAAAACTTGACCCATTGTGTGATTGTGGTTAAAATGAAGATCGAATGAGTTTCTCCTTCTTTTAAGGGCGGAAGTTCTTTCTTTGGCTCTGAATCCTTAACTTACTGCATGCTGGCACGCAAGCCTGCATCCCAGGAGCGTATTGTCAAGGCAGTATTATAAAAGGCTTCTGCCGTACCTGTATGATGTTTTGATTCTGTCTGGAACAGACTTTTCTTTGCTTTCGGGGGAGAGAGAGTCGGAACGAGTGCAGCTCCCTAACGCAGCGCTATAACAGCCGCCTTTTAAAAGGCTGGTGTTTACTGCATGGTGTTATCCGTGATACCTCCGGTATTTAGAATAAGTGACTATGATCCCGCTGTGAAGTAGTTGCTGTGAATGTTTTATTTTAATAGTATCCACCGTCTGAAACCCTGAGAAGCATTAGACGCTAGAAATACATGATTAAAAATTATATTCTGTAAAGCAGGAAACCTGCTTTGCTGTCTCCTTCTGTGTTTGGTTTTCTTATGGTACCATGTTGCCAGCTAAAGCTGGCATACTCACCCGCAGGCTGCAGATTCCTATCTGGATAAGTGCTGTGGCTGGAAGTTGCTGAAGTATGTCTCTCTCCTGCGCCAGTATGACACTGAAGCAGAATAAAATGACTGCAGATCAGTCTTATAGATGGATATAAGCTTTTTTTTTCCTAACGAAAGATGTCCGTGTCCCAAGTCAAATCAGCCAAATCAATTCCACATCGATGAGTCGTTCAAGAACCATAGGTAGCCCTACTACCGGCAAGCATCCTCCACCGCTGCCTGGGGCTTCAGATGCTTCCAAATTATTTGGCAGGTATCCTACATGCAGGCCCAAGCCTGGAGGCTTGGGGTTTGGATGCCATCGAGTTTCACTTGCCCTCAGTCGTATGGCCGTAGGAACAAGCTAGGGAGGAGTCTCCCAATTTCCATAAAGTCAATGGAGATCTTCCCACTGGAAGAGAAAGTGGGAGGCATTACCTTGGCCAGGGTACTACTCCATGCCAGAAAAGTGACTTTCCCCTGCAAACTAGGAAAACTGCCTTAGTGGTCATGGCAGCATGTGAGACAGTAGGAGGCTCCCCTATTCTGCCCCCACTTACGATTTCCAGTGTAGACAGTGCTGCGATCAGTCATCACTCTGGGTCCAGTGTTGCAAAGGGATCCTTTTGGCTCAGTCATGCAACTCCAGTGGTGTCTGCCTAACTGAGCATGGGCATCCCCCTTTCCCTGAACCTTTCGTTACCTGGGAAGCAAAACCTCTGGAAGGTACAATTCCCAGTGCCATGTATGGCAAGGTGAATTGAACTGAGGAGTGACTTTGGGTAAAGCAGAGAGGGTCTGAAGCAGCTCCGGGTTGTGAGACTTCCCAGCGGTAGCCAAGCAGGGCTGCAGTAGCTCTTAGCATGCCTCGGTCACACCAAGTGACAGCAGGAGCCATGTTCTCCTCTACGAACCTGAGGGTACAAATGTGGCATAAAGTTACTTTTAGATGACTCAGAAGCCCTCTGGCCTGTACCTATGGCTCCTTTGTCCCCTGCCTGTATTATTTTGACCTCAGGCAGTAGCATCTGGGGACACGTAGCCTAAGCACCATTTCTTTGGAAGGCTATTTTTGCTCATGGTCGGGAGAATATTGCTCATGGTTTGTTTTTATCTAAAGGATATTAATTCTGTGATGGGGTTGTTACACTCCACTAACAGGATAATGCTGAGATCTCTGGTTCATCTGTGGTGCTTATAAAGCTTAAGTAATATTTACTAGGGAATAAAAATAGGAATGGTAGGCCTTGAAGTTGGGGGATTCTGGATAATTCCTATGTTTAGAGAAGAGTCTGCTGTTGAGTAGAAGCGGAGTGTTTTCAGCACCAGAGGTCAAAAGAGAACAGGGAAGAAAGTGGCTCCAAGAGTGAAATGTAAGAAAATGCTTTCTTTGTGCTCCTACACAAACTGATGAGCCTGAAAAAACAGCTTTGTTTAGTTTATTTTGCAGATTTTATTGAAAAATAAAGTGCCTTATTTACAACATCCCCTGGTTTATTGTGCTGGCAAGCATCTATCTCCTCCTCACGTGGAGACAGGTATTAGCTTTCTGCAGGCACCCTACATGTTTGCTTACCCAAACCACGTCCTGTAGCTTCACACGGCACAATATAATTGCTGCCCAAGGTGCGACATAACTTGAGGTGCATCAAAGCATGTACCGTTAAAAGGAAATACTATAGCGTGCAGAATCAGGTAATCGCTCAGTAAAAGGTGTTAGTTCTGCCGCATGTGAAATGAAACAAACTCCATATCTCAGGGCTGTCCAGCTTCTAATAAGTGCCCAGGGGCTGCAGGCCCCCTGTCCATATGCCACACAGGCTGCATGCTGCACCGCATTCATTGGCTCCTTTGCTGTGCTGCAGATGCCCCCTCCCTTCTGCACCATGATGTGTGGCTCCTCTCGCCTCTCTTTGAGCAACCCCCACTGCACTCTACAAGCATCCCTATGCTGTGTGGGGTCTCCCTTCAGTCCCCCTGTCCCTTAGCCCCATAGGTTCAGTACAGCTGCTTGAACCAGCAACCTGAGATTGCTACTGTGAAAGTTACCTATACGGAAAGCTTGAGAAGAAGTTAATGAATGAAGCGTGATGGCATCAAATGCAAAACAAGGTTGTCCATGGATGCCAACAAGGAGAATATTGGCAAAATGCTTTTGTAACACTGATCAAAACTGGATGCTGGCAACTTCAGCATTGGGGAACAAGCAGAAACTAGAGGTATGTTTGGTGTGTGTGTCTCCATCACTCTCAAGGTTGCCGCTGAAAACAAAGTCCTACCCACATTCCAAATTGGAAATAGGGCGGTGAGCACCCAACGGGGATGTCCCCTGTCACAGCTCTCATGATCTTTTCACACATGTCTTCAGAGCAGGGGGAGAGGTGGCACCCTAGAGTGTGCTCACCAGCTGAGTTCCAGATTTAGAGCATGCCAAATGGACAAGTGGGGCTTGCTTTTTAGCCAAAGACTGAAGAGCACTGTGGAGTCGGGGTAGACATATACCCTAAGGATCAATGCCCTCAACAACAGAAAAGGAAGCTTTGGCTTGAGTTCATGCATGTGAAATTGTCCCTGTTCTGTTACACCACAGGTATTTATTTCCATTGCCAAAAGGGCCAGGCACATGCCCCTCCAAGAACTCAGTGATTTTTTTTTTTCCAGTTACAAATTGAATACAAACTTGTGAAAGATTTGATGGCTCTAGAGAGCCACTTTCTCTAGAGCATTTGACAAAAGTGCACTGAAGCAAGGTCCAGAGGTAGATATAGCACACATCAACTTGATTAAAAAAAAAACCTGTCAAGTCTTAGATGAAATGTTGATGCTGATTGTCAGACCTACACTTGAAGGAAGTGTTGGCCTTAAATGAACACCAACACTAGGGAAGTTATCAGGCTTGTTGCTATGCCAAAAATACAAGCCAAGTCAAGCAAAAGAGCTCGTGTTTCTGGTGTAGGGAAAATGGCCCCTTTGGAGTTTACTAATCCTAGATTTGTTCACATTCATGGGAAAAGAAAAGTACTGATGTTGGTCTGTTGTTTTTACTTCTTTGAAATAAGAAAATTCTACAGTTAAAGAAACCATTTTGTGTGTGCCTTAGATACGGTATTTCACACGTGATATACCTATCACAGTTTATCTCAGATGGTTTGCAGTGAAGTTTGATTATAGGTCTGTGTGCAAGAACTCCATCCCAGCCCTCTCTTTTTGGGTTGTCTGTTTTCCTCTTCTCTCTCTCACTCTGCCCATATGTCTATCAACCCGGTTGCTAGACAACCACCTGGTTGCCCAGCGGACCCCCTAGGGAGGGGGAAATTCCCTCTTCCTGTGGCCAGGTCTATTGTTAAACTTCCCGCCTTTGACCTGGGAGGGCAGTCCTAAGGCAGCGGTCACTACTTAAGGTGAGGGCTGATGTTTTTCAAACTCACTGGTCAGCATCAGCGGTGCTCAGAAAATACCTGATGTTGGCTGGGTCCAGGTGGTGAGGTCAGAAAGGTCCCTCCATCTTGGAGGGAGAGAGACATTTTGGACCTGAAATTTAGACTCGGTGAACTAGATGAGTATCAAAAGGGCCAAACGAGTCTATACTGATTTGCTCATGGCAGTTTCTTTTCAATATTCCTTTTGCTTGGTATTCCTTCCCCATGCTCTCCCTCTTTGATCAATAAATCTATCTGTTTTAGTATGCCTCCCAGTGTGTGCTTAAGAGGGAAGGGACCATCCTTGGTAGTTCACCTTACTAAGCTGGCTAAGGTGGGCCTGGCTTTTTACATTCCTCCTGTACAGGAGGAAGCTCATGGATGCTTCCAGCTAAAGGAAGCACCTCAGAATCCCATAGTAGGTTATGCACCCTCAAGGTCTACGAGGTCTGCGTACCCCGGGGGGGCACAGAGCCCTAACAAACACCAGACCCTGGGTGGTGGCAGCAATTACCCCAGGCTTGCGGGTGTGCACCAGGAATGGGGTTGGCCGGACATAGACACCCCAGGGGAGGCAGTCAAAGCTTGGTTTTTGGTCGGGTGCAGTGAGGTGGGTCGCTGAAGCACCCCTTACTGGCCCACCACAGCATGCAACTATTGGGACCCATTATCTCCAGTTCAGTGGTTTGGTAGAATTGGTATTGGAAGAATAAGCCACTTGCTCACAAAGGATGCACTGTTAACTCCCTGGATGATACCACAGAAGTATGGGTTATCACTTACAGGCAATTAATATTAAAAGAAAGTCAAGAACAGAACAGTTCCCCCGAGCACTACCAGGAGTGACCAGGAATAACGGTCACAAGCTGGCAGAGGGTAGATTCAGGCTAGGCATCAGGAGGCGCTACTTCACTGTCAGGGCGGCTAGGGTCTGGAACCAACTTCCAAGAGAGGTGGTGCAGGCTCCTACCCTGGGGGTTTTAAGAGGAGGTTAGATGAACACCTTGCTGGGGTCGTTTGACCCCAGTACTCTTTCGTGCCATGGCAGGGGGTCGGACTAGATGTTCTGCTCAGGTCCCTTCGGACCCTAGAAACTATGAAATGCATGTAATTTTAGAAACTGATGGCAGCTCAGCCATCTAGGGTAGAACCAATTAAGGGTGAGGTTGTTGAAATATGAAGCTACAGGTAAGGCCAAACAAAAGTAAATCAACATAATGTGGAGTCTCAGAAATGGTGACCGTTGCAAGAAAGAGACGCTTTGCACATCTACAGTCAGAATCCAGTGTTCAGCAGTCAGATTCAAGAAAAAGTGTCTTATAAAGTTGTCAGCACAGCAGATGCATCTTGAGGAGAGGGAGGTGATACCATCTTCACCTTTCAGAAGGGATATAGGGTTGGCCATTTTGTCTGAGAAAATTTCAGATAGACAACACACAGAGCAGATTGAGAGACAGGAATTCCAAGGTAATGCACAATTAACCTTATTGCCTCCTGAACATGGTAGCACTGATGTCCCAAAGTTAATCTGCGAGTCCAAGCTATAATGTGAGGCATCTGAGCAATTATTTGAACACTGTTGGTGAGACTTAGTTAGTAGGCTAATCATAAATACTGGATAGTCTGTATTACATAAATATAAATAGTTGGCTGCTTTACTGTTTGGCTGGGAGAGAAAGACAAGGGAAATGTACATTTAAGAGGCTCACAGTATGCAGCACAGAGACATTTGGAGATGCAGAATGAAACAAAATTAATCAGCTTGGGAGAGTGATTACTGGGGACTTGTACAAGCCTGCTCTATTGAAGTGGAAGCAGAGTCAGTGCTATTGTGCTGCACCAAGGAGGAAGAGTTTTGAGTGGCTTTGCGTTCCTGTTCCCTGAGAAGCTTCTATAATGGTGCAGATGCTTTTGTCTTAGCCAGATGAAGGCCCACATATTTCAAATCTGCAATAGAAGAAGGCTTTCTCCCCATCTACGGCCTCTCTGTCCAGCTATTTCTGGGATTACCCTTGTGAGCGCTACCTTTTAATGTGGTATAATGAATCCCAAAAAATAATTACCGTGCAACTGGGGACCCCATCTGGCTTGATGCCAGATGCAGCTGTGTGATTTGCACTGTCCATGGCCTCATCTACACCTAGAATAGAGGCCGGCTCATGACCCAGCTCACAATGGGTTCACAAACAACAAAGCTCACAGTAACATACCTTATTCCTAAGTCAACTCACCTTGTTTTATGGATGTCCCAGTAAGTGGGTGCACAACAGGCATCACAAACCCTGCCTTATTTCTGGGCCACCTCCAGAGTTAACAGCAACTGAATGACACTTGTACCAACAATTACAGTCTCAGTTATTTAGCTGCTAACTTTCTCTTTTATAAGGTAATAAATCTCATTAACTACTCCTTAAGCAATCAATTGATTCATTAACTTGTAATAAATGCTTTTTAAATGCAAATTAAATACCAATATAAAACACCTATTTCAAGCGATACCAATGTATGTGATTTATATTTCTGTGCTGTGTGTAACACCTACTTTTGATTTGAAAATAACAATAGAAATCTAATCAATGAGTTAACCCATGGAGAACAGTCATTTTTATTTGTACTGGCAAAGTTTGCGGGAACAAATCAGGGTCCCTTTCTCCAGGTAAATATGATGAAAGCACAAAACGGTCCAATCAGCAGCCAGCAACCTTTACAAGCCACAGGTTGGAACAACCTGGCTCTGATTCAGCACAGGTTGGGAGGCTTCAGTGGCATATCAGCAGCACGGGGCTTGGCCTGTACCTGCTCTAGGGCCAGGCAGCTGGAAGCTGTGCCACAATTCTCTCTTTCCCTCCCCAGCGGAGCTCCCCACTAGCTGGAAGCTGCACCCACAGCATAGCCATCCATGGCTGCCTGGTCCTGGTGCAACTCTTCACTGCTCAGCCCTATCACAGGTGTGGGCTCAGGCAAAGCCCTGCAGCTCCATGGGCTGGATCCAGTGGTTCTGTGGGATCTGGGTCACAACCCTTATGTTGTCAACCCATGGCTTAAGTGAAGGAGACTTGGCCTTGGAAATGGTGGAGAGGCAATGTTTGCATGTCTCCTCCAAATCACAGGGCCTGGATTAAAAATCCATTCTCAGAAGTGGCAGTGGCACATGAACTGCCCCAGGAGTGTGACTCTAGTGCAGGGGAGGGCAAAATGGCAGCTCTGGCTAGCGGCAGGTCTCCATTTCCCAGCAGCCCCTGCTCAGGTGGCTGCAACCAGTTTCCATGGAGAGCCCGGCAGCAGCTGCGCTGTGATAGCAGGAGGCTGGAGTTTCTTGGAGACCAGCCCCAGCAGCACTGGCAGGGCATGTGGCAGAGTGCAGAGCTGCCCTGGAGCCCAGCTGGGATCCTGGGATCCAGTGGTCCACCTCGGTCCCCAAGCAGAGATGTGCAAGCAGCAGATCATGGTTCTGCCCCAGCTTCTTGCAGCAGTGACAGTATGGTCTGGAGCCAGGGCAGAGCCACAATCCTCTGCCTGCCCACCCCTGCATGTAGGCTGCAGATTGTGGCTCTGCCCTGGCTCTGGACCATGGTGTCACCGCTGCAAGAGCTGAGCCTGGTTCCAGAGCAGCTTCCACCCTGCCATATGCCTTGCCAGCAGAGGCAATGATGGGAGGGGTTTGGGGGAACTATAGCCCTCCAAAACTTCCCCGGTGCCTCCTGTGGCCACCCCTCCCAGCAGTGCTGCTGCTGCCACTGCCTGCCCTGCACAGGCGGTGGCAGCTGAGCCCACCCCATTCCTGCCAGCAGTACATCTCCCCCTCAATCCCCTCACCAGGAAGAGGCTGGTACTGCTGCTGCCTGCCAGTGCTGCTGGGGCCAGCGTCCTTGGAAACTCTAGCCTTGCTCTATGACAGCATGGCTGCTTCTGGGGTTTCGATGGAAACCAGCCACGTGAGCAGGGACTACTGGGAAATGGAGTCCACTGCTGGCCAGATCCAGCCTGTGGGCTGGACTTTTGCTCACCCCTGTTCTAGTGTATAAAAGATTAGGGTCCTGATCCTGATCCTCACTGTACAGTGCAACTTGGGAATGACCAACATCTATTAAGTAAGCAGCCTGAAGCTATGTTGGCTTTTGAAATTTGGCATGCAGGGTACGTTAACCCTATTTATGCCCTCTTTTCCTTATCCATATTCCATATGCTTGCTAAAAGTAGGTGGTAGTGTAAGAGGTGCCTCACAACCTATGAAGTGGGAGATGACCTCTGCATACTTGGATGCAGGGCAGTGCAGCTATAACACACAGGAGAATCTGATGCTGGCATTCAATTCTTGGCCATAAGGAGATGGATGGAAAAGGCCAATCCATTTATGGACTGCTTGTATTTAAAATCATAGAATCATAAAAAATTAGAGTTGGAAGGGACCTCAGGAGGTCACGTTTAGTCCAACGCCCTGCTCAAAACATCCCCAACTAGACTGTCCCAGACGAGGCTTTGTCCAGCTGGGTCTGAAAAGCCTCCAAGAATGGAGAGTCCACCACCTCTCTGGGTAACTTCTTCCAGTGTTTTACTCCCCTCCTAGTGAGCAAATTCTTCTTAATATCTAACCTAAACTTCCCTTGCTGCAACTGGAGTCCATTGCTCCTTGTGTCATCTGTCACCACTGAGAACAGCCCAGCTCCATCCTCTTTCAAACCCCATTTCAGGTAGTTGAAGGCTGCTGTTCAATCTGGAAGAGTTAAGCATCATTTGTTTCTTTACAGTGTTTCTAAAAGATTGCCATGATTTGACAGGTTTTTATTATAGATTTTTTTCAAAGGCCAACCCAATAAGCATAGTACCCTCAGAATGATAGAAAAGAAACAGGATTTAACTGGAATACATTTGGAAAGCAGCTCGTTATTTTGGCTGCTGGACAGAAATTGAACTCTGTGAGTTGTTCCTTTACCATATTAATGCCAAGAATGAAAAAGGGCCTCTGCTGCCTACTCTCAGCATGCATTAGGGACTTTGGTTGGACTTCTGATGGAAATTGGGTCCCAGGGTGCACACAAACCTGTATGAATCAGAACATGCAATATTTGTGTGTTTATGCCTTTTTATTATTCTGTTTAATTTTTTTTTTTTGGCCATAAGCAGTAATTTGCAGTGCTGAAAGTTCCCACAGAATCTTGCACCTTCCAGGAATTGAAATGTGTGAAAAGATTAGACCTCAGGGATATTTTGTTGTTTGTTTGTGTAATTCAATCCTTATAGCATTAAAGAATAAAAAGTCCAATGAAGCGTAACTATTTTATGCATACCTCTACTGCAAAGAAACTACATTTATTCTGGCATAAAATAGGCAGTCACAAAAAGTGTTACTAATTAGTATAAACCATTAAGAGGCTAAGCCAAATTGCAATTAGATCTACAGGAATACTATTCACACAGAATTTAACTGAATGTTTCCTTTCCCCCATCAATTAGCAAGTGAATTATTTGTGAACAATGTTTTCACACCATTTTGCCTACTGCTTGTATGCTCATGTCCTATTCATTGAGTAAATTGTTTACAACATTTTGGCCGTTAGCAAAGAATTTAATGGTGACATTTTTTTAAAGCAATTGATTAGATCTGTTTTGAATGCAAATTCCCCATGGTCCCAGGCTGATGGTGGTCTTGTAGTGCTTCACCCTTGGGGAGTGAATCTCTTGGAAAATGACACCACCTTGATGTAATTACCAAGGATGCCTGTCTGCCTTGCAGCCCTGTGACTATCCTTTTCTTTAAATGGGTCATTGATTGCCCTCTTCACTTTCCCTTGATATTGCAAAACCCAATTGAATTGCTGATGAGACACAGCATCTGATGTGGCATCCCATGATTGAAATGTTGGGTGTGTGTTAGCCCCAACAATGAATCATTTCCTGACTGAAAGCAAAGGCATAGAAGAAATGTTCAGTGGGATGGTCCTTGAATTATTTTGTTTCTGATAATAAAGCATGTTACCTCTGATACCAGTTCTGGTTGACAGGGACACATTGTGCATGTGAATGGATAGGGTTTGCTCAGCCAAAAAAAAAAAACAAAAAAAGAAGAACCCAACAAACCCTTAATGGGACACAAGGCGTCCTGCTCCATTTGTTGTTACTTTCCATCAGCTTAGAAGCAGGTGCAAAGCATTGCTACATAACACTGATTCAGATAGATGTTGGCAGGTTCCCAGTTCATGAATTATATGAATTAGTCTGGATGGTTTTAGCACATCTGGAGCATTTAGAATTTACTGTGGAAATTTCATTTTAATACCCAGATTGTGTTCGTGCATTTCATTAGCTCTTTTTAAGCTGCCTCAACGTACTCAAGTCAAGTGCTACCGGTGTTTAAAGGTCAATGTGAAAAATAGAAAGAGAATGGCTAGTGAGAGCAGCACAAAGTGAATTTGCTCCTCATTGTTAACAAAGTGTTGCTTCTTCTTGTTATTCTAATGCTTGTCACGGAATTAAATTAGATATGTCAAACCTGATTTTGAAGCAATGGTACTGAAAAATTGTCCCATGGGCAATAGTTCTTTGAAAAAGATGCACATTTCCTTTTAACTTAAAGAGGGGCTTGTTAATGCTGGTGATAGAGTAGGCTACTTATCCTCATTTCTGTTGTACACACACACACACAGCCTGGAGCCTTCCAGCTGATACCAGATTAGGAACATGAAAACTATTCAGGCCCTGTCCCACATACTGGGTCCCATCCTTAGTCGTTATGCGGAGGCCACTGTAAACCATTGTTACACTGTATAGGAAGATGGAGTCAAGAATGTTCCTGATGAGTGGATGCATTTTATACTAACCATGACCTTAGCGGTTGGTAAAGGGGATGTTCCTAAGGTGGTATGGCAAACTCAGGAGTGGTGCAAGTGCAGCAACAATTGCACCTGCTGCAATTTCCCCTGGAGATTGCTCAGGCCCAAAGCCTGTGGGAGTGCAAAGCTCCCTTAAAACCACCCTCCTTTGCTACACCCCCCTCCCCTTCATAACAGTCATGACAGTCTTTTCTCAAGCAAAGCAACACAGGTCTTATGATGACTTCACCAGGTGATTATAGAATAACATGGGTGAGTTCTAGAAGGCTAGAGAAAGCCAGGATTTGGGAGACTGAGAGTGGGAGAAGTAAAGTGGGGATTAGCTGGGCTTCCAGAACATTAAAATAACAAAAGCAAAGACGGTTAACGGCATACTGGTCTGCATTAGTAGGGGCGTTACCAGCAGATCAAGGCAAGTGATTCTTCCCTTCCATTTGACACTGGTGAGGCCGCATCAAGAACACTGTATCCAGTTTTGGGCCCCCACTACAGAAACGATGTGGACAAATTGGAGACAGTACAGTGGAAGGCAACAAAAATGGTTCAGGACTGGGGCACATGGCTTACGAAGAGAGGCTGTGGGAACTGGGCTTATTTAGGCTGGAGAATAGCAGCCTTCAACTCCCTGCAGCACTGGAAGATGGAGTTAGTGGTGGTAGGTGATGGAAAAAGGAGCTATGGTTTCAAGTTGCAGCAAGGGACGTTTAGCTTAGATAATAGGAATGACTTTCTCACTAGGAAGGTAGTAAAGTGCTGGAAGAGGTTATCCAGAGAGGTGGTGGAATTTCCTTGGAGGTTTTTAAGACCTGGCTGGACGAAGCCTTCACTGGGATGATCTAGTTGGGGTTGGTCCCTTCCAACCTTAATTTTGTATGATTCTACAAAAATAAAAAACGTTCTCCTATCCTACTGCTTTGACCATACCATGCTCTCTGCTCCCCTTCTGTATCACAACAAGCACAAGTACTCTGCCTTCACTTGCTGGGCCTTTCATGGTCTATCGCTACTGTACCTACTAGCTCTGATCCATTATCTGGATGCCAGCACTCACTCCAGTCAGCCCATGGTGTCAGCCTTCATAACGCACTTGTTACATTTTCCAATGAGTGCTTTTGAACATTTTCCCATATTGCAGCCTAGACTTAGAAGGGCAGCTCTCCATAAGCCTCCTCCAAAGTACCTGTTTATCCTCTTTAAAATTCTCTGTGGCCATCATGTCTGCCAAATACTTAATAAGTTTTGCTGTTGAGAACACCATCTATCATGCTGGTCAATATTGACTTGTTACTTATTTGAACTCCTTCATTTATCTCTTTTGTGTCACCATTTTTTTTTTTGGTGTTGGACTCTGAGCATGGTGCTACTATATGGACAAGTATCATTTTTTGTTCTCCATACAGCACTTGTACAATGCAATCATAGTCTGTGACTGATCCCAATGTGCTGTTGTAAAGAATTAGTAAGGCAAGGACACCTGAAGCTACCTTGGTTAGTTGCCATAACATGCTTAGGTCTTGTGCCTTGCATTTCTCTTACTGATAGGGGCAGATCTATTAACTTGTCCTATAAATATTGGCCCTAAAAGAAAGGACAGCAAAATCTAAAAGAATTCATTAGTACTTTATGACTTCCCTGGAGTCTCTCACCACAATGGCAATATTTTGCATGTGTTTTTCTGTGGCTTTTTTCCATATGGATATAGCATGAATGCATTTTACAATCAGGCACTTTGCCCTTTTTGGTTTAATGCATGCTGTCTATATTAGTGTATATATTTCTCTATCCTCTGCACTTTCCTCAACTTGAATTATTCCATTTATGTCATATAATCAATTTGTAGTCTGTAGATCAAATAGGTGATATACCATCCTGGATATGCTACCTAGAACAAAACAACCCAGCAGAAGATAAATAGCAATTGAAGGCTGTAAGTGTTGTTTGCCATGAAGCTTACACTTCTCAGTAGAGCATTTTTGTTTAGCTTTTCCAGACTAAATTGCAGTGCAAGGACTAATGAACGTGTTTGCCTCTGTTCACACAAAACAACCAATTTTATTTGCCAAGACAAATTAATTCTGATCTCTGCAGCAGGACTAAAGAGGGAGCTATTGACTAAGAATGGCTTGAATATGTCATGGTGAATAAAGATATTCTCAACACTCAGAAGAACCCTGTTCTATATGTTATCTCTGGCTGTGATAATATTGATATGTGGTGAAATAATGCATTGTTCTACAACTAACATTTATTGAAGAGTGTGCCTAATTTTCCTTTTTAAAGGCTTTTCACAAAGCCAGGTTCAACCAAGGCAAAAGTTATATTCTTTGACTGCTTTCGGCTAGTTTGTTCTGTTTAGCATAGGTATTAATAATGTGGTGGTACAAGTGCTATAATAACAATAGTAAATCGACAAAAAGAGCCTAAGTGACAAAGAAAAACCTCATCTTATTAACAGCATATTTGCTTCAGAGGAGTGTTGTCCGCTAGAAAGCAAGTTAAGTAGTAGCAAACTCTGAGACAGGTGTTTCTTGCCCTTTGTTTCTTGATAGGCCTAGCTTGATGATGAGCCATAATGAGAACACTTCACAGATGCTAAAGATACTGATGAATCACAAAAACTGTGAACATCCAGCCCCACATCTTCCCACGCAGCATATCAGACTGTGTAAGTACAATTTTACATGCTGTATAAAGCACTGAGATGGGCTAAAGCATAAGAGAGAAAACAATTCTGAAACTTTTTGGAAATTTCTTCAAAGGATGTTACTTTTCCCTCTGTGTAAGCTTTATATCCCAGCCAAAACTATTTCTGCATTAACCCAATCATTTAAGTGACTGACTCATTTCTAATGGGAAAGGTTGTATACCTATATGCTTAAAAACCATAATGTTTCAATTGTACCTGGGAAATCTTTTGGATAAGTAATTTTTTTCCATATCATATGAAGCAAGGAAAGGATGGGCTCTATAGGAGTGATATCTCTATATAGTAAGGTGCTCTAACTGTGCTCCTGGGTTAACACTTTTGAAATGATGGTACAGGAATCCTCCCATGCCCTGTGTTGTTGATGTAACCCCCTTTCCTTTAGAGATGCAATAGCAGGCTTAATATTTGTTCTCATTTCTGGATTTCTTTTCTTTCCCAAACTATAGAAAGCCTTTCCACTTGGCAGCAATAACTGGGTTGTTGAAGAGTGATGAGGGTGACTGAAAACAATGGTTCTTACAATGGGTGCTGGTATAGCAAGAGGCTTGGTGCTACTGCTACTGTAAGGGTTAGCAAGAGGGCAAGACTGGAGCTAGTGCTTAGAAACCAGGTCTAGTACTGTGGGCCCAGACTAGAAGGCCCAACAAGAGAAAAAGGGTGGTGGCTGAGAAAACCAAAGCCACAACAGGAGTTTGATGGTATAGCAACACCTGTGAGGAATGGAACATGGTACAAGGGCTAATGGAGCCATGTAATTAGCCCTTAAAGCTTATAGGTGCACTGGGGCATGGCCGGGTGGAGAGCACCCATGCAGCTCAAGAGCAGGGTCAAGGCGTTCAGGAGGGTGTTCAGGAGGGACCTAGTGTCTAGTAGGTCAAGTAAGACCCACTCTAGGACTCTCAAGGCAACCTCCCTTTCAATCCAATAATTATATTGAGGCCTGGTAGGCAAGATGGAGGGGAAGGTACCCTAGAGCAGTTGTTCCCAACCTTTTTTGACTGCAACCCTAAATTGGCCAAGAACAGGACCTCCCGACCCAGCACCACAGGAACTGCTGGGAGCAGAGTGCATCGGTAGTGGTGGCGAGGAAGTTGCCATTGCCCCCTTTCTACATGGTGACCCCACCCCACCTGCATGTGTGCATGCAGACCCTTTGCAACTCTACTGAGGACCCCCCATGACTCTGATTTGGGTCACACCCCGAGGTTGGGAACCAAAGCCATAGAGGCAGATTGGGGCAGGTTACAGGACCACCAGGGAGCATCACAGCTGCCCCTAGCACCTCAGCCTGTTGCAGCAGGTTACACTTGGCACCTGTGAGACCCAATGACATGATACTGGAAGTGGGGCAAAATAAATGTTGATGTGAGTGGTAACAGTACAGGGGGGAAACAAACCTCACCCCTCACGGATTTGTGAGAAAAGACTTCACTTTATTTGTCATAAACAGGCAGAAATCTATCCCTGCTGTGAGTTCAAACAGGATGTGAGTTGTTGTAGGTGGGAGTAGGATACAATTAAAAAAAAAGAAACGTGGGAGCAGGAAGAATTTTTTTTTTTTTGTGGGGTGGGATGTGAGCATAATAAAAATATATTATGCACAGGGCTGTAACTAGAATCAGAGGCAGGCAAGATGTGAACATGATATTTGGTTGCCCTAACATATTCTGTGGTAGGGAGGTGCAGATACCCTATTCTTCTTCAAATTAGGCAAACTTCTCCGGGGAAGAACCTCACAAGGTTTCCTTCCCTTTAACTCTTTATTGTGGGATTTTTTTCCTATAATGGGGAAGGGCATGGAGGGGGGTGCAATTGAGATGCCATCTTGAGGCTAATTTGCTCCTATTCGTTATTGTGCAGCTACAAGTATAACACTATTGAAGTATAGAACATATTAGACATGAAAAATGTAGGTTTACAAATATGGTGTTGACAGAAAATAAAGCTTTGGGGGTTAAATATATAACTCTTGTCACAACAATACTCACTGAAGTGTGGGGACCGTTGAATGAAGATCGTCAAGCCTAATGGAGGATATATATGTTTGGCCACCAGAGGGAGTTCATCTTGTTCCACGAATACAGCAGCACTTGGAGGATTATTTGGGAAACAAGTTAAATAAAAATATTATAATAATCAAAGGGGCAAAAAAGGGCATATTTCCTAATTCATACCAAGGCTCCTTCATGTCACACAACATTTCATAACAATCAAATAGAAAGTATTTGTATTTTACTAATAAATAAGTCAAATTATGAAGGTTCCTGCCAATATATATGCCCCAAACATATTTACCTAACCTAATAAAAAAAAAAAAAAGAAAGAGTTTAAGGCTACAAAAATGAAACATGGTCTCAAAGTTACGCTGTTCTTAATCAGCTGAGGTTCTGTTTATACATCCTTGGAGTCCCTTACATGCATCTGCTTAGCTTTATGTGCATGAGTAGTCTCATTGAGTTCAGTGGGCTTATTGACTTACATAAATCAAAGCACAGGCATAAATGTTTGCAAAACTGGGAACCAAAGGTGTTGGGATTTTTTTTTTCTTCTGTGTAAATTATAAAACACTGTTTCAAGTCAATGCCTGTTGCATAAGGGTCAAATCCTACTTCTACTGGCTGTCAACTGTAATGCGCCTGTTGTCTTTGAGTACAGGGTAGGTTGGGGGAATAATATAGCTGCAACACAGGTAGAATTGGAGTATTTACAGTGTACAGCATTATTCATACCAGAATAATTCAAAAATAAATTATTCATATAATTCCAAATGGGCAACCACCTAAAACCTTTATGCCATTCACGTACATTTTGCATATTTAACAGGACAGCTATTTTAGAAATGTTTTTGTAAGTTTAATAAAACAAAATTGATTTGAGCAACCCAGTATGCATAGCTTTATAGGTGTGTTAATAAAAGATAATTCCTTTATCCACAGTGAGATCAAGCCATCTGAAAATTATATTAAAGCAACTAATATAAGGATATAGGGATTTACTTGGCTATCTCAAGGGGAGATGTTTTCTATTTTAATCTGATTTCTTTTTTTTAATTCTATATCTGTTTTTAAGCCTTCTCTCCAGATACTAATGATCTTCAGGATATCAAATAAAATATTCACTAACATCCAAGTCTGCTGGATCAAGGTTTTTTACTTCTACTCTGTTTGTAGTGCTTGACTCAATTTAGATTAGAATTATGCAAAAGGTATAGAAAAGAAGAGTGGCTATTTTATCTAATGACTGCAAAATCTATATCTTCCTTGATTTTTCTAAGGCCACAGAAGCTAGAAGACAAAATCATACTCTTACTTTCAAAAGGGCTTATTTTTGGATTTTTTTGGTCTCTGGCAAAACCAGTGCTGGGTAAATACAATTAAAAATACTTATTCTTTATCATGTATATTGTAAGACTTCTACGGATCCTTCAAGAGTAGTGAAGAGATGTTAAAGTCTCAAAAATGCCTCTAGAGATTTCAATTCTGCCCCACCATTTTTATGACTGAACATTGGGATCCAAGACAAGTTGTCTGATTTTTTTCATATCCATACTCTGGACATACAAGGCCTGGTAAAAGGGCTTAAGCAACACAGAATGGACCTCAAATGGAGAAAGGTGTAAGACTGCCATTTTAGGACTCCCTTGCAAACCCTACAATTGGGGCTGCGGTGAGGTGGGACAGGACTGTGGATGGCAGTGCCACACTCATCATCCTCTCCACATGCCACACGGTGCTTTCAATTTAGAAGGCAGCCTACGCAGAGTAACCTGGAGTGCTTGATGGTAGCTCTGCCAGGCAAAGTGTTTTTACTACAGAGACATGGCCTAAGTGCACTGGAGACTCCCCAGCCATTGCACCAAGAGGAAGTAAAGCAAAACTGGTAGACTCCTTCCTGAGCTAAGACTTCTGTGCTGGGCTGGAGCTGACCTGCAATACAGGATTTCATCCTTTGGGTTTAAAATATGATTAGTGAATAAGGTCTGGATTACACGACCTTCTTTTATGCTAAGTAATGCCTTACTCATCAAACAGCCCCATTGCAGACACGGTCTGCTCCATAATGGTGCAACAATCTGGCCCCAAGAAGTTCTGCTTTTCTTTTTTCTACCCACACTCTTAGGCCAGGTACAGACGCTTCACTTTTACTGGTGTAAGTGTTCAGAAAACAGTCTATACCCATAAAAGAACAGAAGTTTGGCACACAAAACTACTTTATACCTGTAACAGGACAGAAGTTTGACACACATAGACTGGTTTTAAAATGGCATAACCCATTTACTCTAAGATTTACTCTTCTTCCCCCCTCTCCCTCTTCCCCACCACCAAAGGGCAAACGTGGTGTCTGCTCTCTACTGATCTAAACTATGCCGCTTACAGAAAACCATGTAACTTAGATCGATCCTGCCTCAGACTTTTTGAATGTCCATACCTAGCCTTCTATAGCATCCCTCACAGTGCCATGTGAACGTTGCACATCAAGCTGCGCAATGGTTTTATAGCTTGTTGGTATGGCAATAATAATCTTATACTGCACCTTACATCTCCATGGAGTTCAATGGGTTGCATACTCTCAGTTGTATCATAGTTATTGTAGCTATTAGTACTACTTAATAACAAGAATAGTAATAACGCTAACATAGTATGTATAATATACTACAACAATATGGAGTAATATACAATATTATTACACTTATATGCTTAATATAATTATTTATTCCTCCTGCTGCTATGTGAGGGCTGCCTTGATATTAGAAGTCTAACCACCCAGTCCTCAGGCTGTGAGAGAAATAATTACATCCATGCAACACCCACATATACTCTAAGGCCCAAACCCAGCAGAGGTGGCCCATTTAGAGCAGTGCGTTAAAGACCTTCCAGTTTCTGCATCTGATGACACAAGAGCCACAGTAGTACCAGCCATTCTGTCTCACTGCCTTTGACTTCGTGAGCTTGGAGACAGGGGTGAATTAATGCATCGGTATGTGCAGAGATGCCTTATGCCCCTTAAAACACAGCCTTTCCTGTATATAATTTGCAGTTTTTCAGTTCAATATCCATTTCTAGTTTCAGATGTCAAAGGTCAGTAACAAAACTATTTTAAAGGCTGGATTCCTGGTTTTCTGGCTTTATAAAGCTCTTATTTTTGGCTCTTCTGGGATATCGCACCTGGAGTCTTTACAGACCCAGCACTGATTGTGTTCTATAGCAAGACCCTGGGACTGAGTAATTTAAGAAGAATTCCTATTTTCAGGGGAGAGAGAAGGAAATGTTTTTGGCTTTTTAAAATATATAGCTCTTGTCTGAAGCCTCTCAGAGGCTGGGATTTCTTATAGTAGATCTAGCAGTGCTGGATTGTCAATACCTGCAAATAACCTGATCATCTGAAGCTCTGATAAAATATTAATGGCATCCTAGACCATTTTCCCATCTGTGTACATATGCATTATAGCTTCACTGTCACACCGATTGTATAATTTTTGAATTGCTGAATAAAAGAAAAGTGGGTTTTACAGTAAACATTCAAAAACACAGACACTCTCAGACTGAGAGCTTGTTTTCCTATTGAAATCCTCTAAGAACAAGCTTTAGCATGGAATTTCAGGCAGATTATTAATTTTAAACTGTAAGTAGCTTATAAAGTGCCACTCCACTTAGTCTTCCTTTCAAATCTTAGTCAAAATTCATTTAGCTAACCTATCAAAAGAGATTAAGGAGGAATTAGCATCACAATAGGTCAGAAGCTATCATGTCTTGTGGTTTGAAACTTTAATCATAATATTGATTGAAGGTAAGGTAACATATTGTTATTGTCTCTTTTAATGATACAGATGCTGACCATATGAAAATCGATGTGAGTAATGTCTCCTGTTTGAATTGCCAGTTTGATGCCAAATTATTGATTAGTTCTCCTTCAAGACCAGGATCTTATGAACTATTAGTAAAGTAATTTATTTCTGACAAGTTTGTCAGGGTTAAGAATGGAAAGTGTCATATGACTGCTCTATGGAAAGCAGTGGCCTTGTCGTTCTACCTCTTGAGGCAATAAATATCTACCAGTATATAGCTTCTAAAAAATAATTGTTATACTATAATTATGATGAACATGTAACTGAGGCCACCAACACGGTCTGGTAAACTCTTAATGGGTGCTGGATACTAACTAATGTAGTTCTCCAGAATCTTCCTTTTTTATTTTTTCCAGCCTCTATCCTCCCACAACCCTCTTCTATGCAACTCCATCCCCTCACTATAGCCTCCTAGACTTTCACTTAAAAATATAAACTCCTAAAAGTCCAGTGCATTAGTCAGCTTCTTCCTTCAGATGCTACATATTAGGTGCTTATTATACCTTGTTCATTTAAACACTACAGCAGTTTGTATCTTGAATAGATTTTTCCTGAATAAACTTAATGCTGCCCTTGAATGCAATTATAACACACCTCTTTCACTGGTGTTAGTTTTTGGAGGCATTTAAACCAATTTCAAGTGGAAGGGAAAAGGTTGCTCTATATTATACCCTGCCACAAATTGCTCATCGAGGGTGAAATTTCCCGTGTAGGGAGCAGGGTGAGATAGAAGAGGGTATTTATTATGTGAGGCGAAGACCTTGCACTGGTTCTTCGTACCAGGGCTAAATTTCACTTGGTAAATATATAGCAACCATAATTAAACTACTGTGTGAGTGAGTCTAACAGGGTACTTTCCTATTTTTAAGATTTAACAAGTGAGAATGGAACAGCGGAATAATGTGTTGATGTTAAAATGTTCATGCTGAGAGCATGTGGGTTAGCGGTAACTAATTATAGATCTGCCATAGATAGATACATGTGAATAAGCTACTCATCTGAATTTTGCATTAGGTTTTTCAACCTATGGTGAAAGTTTCAGCCCAACTCTGCCCCTACATAAGCTGAACAAAAGAATAAATGACTGCAAAGCAAGCCAGTATGTTGGAAGTGTGTCCTGGTGAATCTAAGCTTTGTTTTTTAACCTTGCTTAAATAATCACATATACAGAAAATTCCCTGCATCATTCAGTTCCCTCATAAAATAGGATTTGTGCTTAAAATTTAGCTCACCAATATAATGACGGTAGCCTGTTGTGACTGGACGTTTGCTCAGCAGAATGCCAGTGCATGCTCCTAAGAAACCGCTCCAGGTGATAACATCAGAAGCTTAAGTTAACCCAGAAAACCCAATACGTTTATCATTAAAAAGCAAGGTTACATAATCACTTAGCTTTGCCGTAGATGAGACTCAGTTTAGATAACATGGAAGTGAACAGGGACTTACCCCTCTATACAACTCCCATGCAACCTCATACAATAGAGCCAAGGTGTGTTTATAAGAAAGGAGGTCCTGGCTGCAGTTCTGGGGCACTGTGGAGTAAAAGGGTTCCCCTAGGATACCCTTCGAAAGGCGTGCAGTTGCCTAAATTGTGGGACCAAGCGGCAGATTCTTAAATCTGAATAATTAAGGCAAGCTGGTTTGTGGACTACAAGTACTGAGGAAGTGGACTCCTTAATCAGCAATACAGAGGAAAGTACAGATCAATCAGGAACAATTGCCTCCTTTCCAAATGAGTTCTGTAACACTTGCATTTTCCCTGTTGCTCCTCAAAGATGTTGGAGCCATGCTGCTTAATACAAGAACAGGTTGTCGTTACTTGCTTCTAGTTATTTACCATGAGGTGATGGGCCTCTTCCTAAACATTACTCTAAAGACCTGGGTGAGAAAAGGTACATAGAGGCATACAGACTTCATATACATTTTAATTATTTGTATTTTAAATGGGTTCAATCTTGAGAGGTTTCTAAAATAACTTATTCATCAAGATGAGGACTTTTAAAGATAAGCTTTGTGAGTGATGGCCTAATTCCAAAATATCAAGATTACCAGTTTGCCCTGTCTTGCAAGAAGAATGGAGACATCTGGTCATAAGATGCTTAAATTTATTTTTAATTTTGCTGATAAATGAATGTTGAGTGGCTGTCTGTTGCTAGGTCATTTCAATCAATTATTTGGGTGAGACTGGTAGCCAAACTTTCTGCAACCAGGTGATGTTATTTAAAGATTAGTGATGGATTTGTTTTTACACTAATAGCTTATCTGTCATAAAATGCATTTTTGGGGTGAAAATAATTCTTTGCAAATTTGGTTCAGGGAAGAGCTTCACCTGAAAATAATGAAAGAGGGATGTTTAAAAAAAATAAATTTTGATTTAATAATTTCAAAATGAAACATTTTAGTTTATGTGCTAAAATGAAACTTCATTTCACATTTGGCTTGATTTCATGGTTTTTAAAGCCAAAATGGTCTATTTAAACTGAAATGAGAAATTTGTTTTGTATTTTCTGAGTTTTCTTTCTATTCAGCCAAAACTATAAATCAGTTATTCTGATAAATCGGTTATTCATACGGTTCTGCTCAAGGCCTTTTCTTTCAAAAAAAGGCACGCTATTTTTTGTCAAAGGTGATCCTATATTTTGTACTTTTGCAGGTTCATGGTCTTAGAGCCTCTATGGTATGCAAACATGAATTATTTTAAACTGTCAAAACCTTTCCAGTCTGATGCTAGGTGAGAATGTCCTCATTGAGCCAACTTGCATGACTCTGAATTATGTCTCTGTAGTGGGGCCCAGGCCGAGGGACCACACCAGGGTGGGGCCTTGGTGCCACACTCTCAATGGGTATCTTGTCCCTTTATTTCTGTATCCCACCTGTAATGGCCTGATGTAACTTTAAAGGATATCAGGAGGTGATGCCGGACTGTATGGGGCTCACTGAGGTAGGTGCAGTTCTCAATGTCTAGGAGCCTTTTGTGGGGCTTTACTTCCCCTACACCCCACCCCTTTCCACTTGGTGTTCCACTGGTGATCAGGGTAGGTGCCTGGATTTCCTAGGCACCTGACCTCACATGCTGGGTAGAAAGGTCCATTAAAAGAAGAAAACTAAGTGCCCTGGGGTCAGCATGAGTTGGCCGAGTCCAGACATCCTGGTAAGGGTCTATGACTAATGGTGTCTGGGCCATGTAGAAATAAATAAACCAATATAACATAAATACCTATGTACTTGTCTGCTTCAGGCCTTGCCTCAGCCTTGCAGCATGTGGCCACCTTTCTTCAGGCAGTCAAGGCCCTCCAGGGTTCACCCCGTCTTGAGCCTAGTTCAAATGGGCAGGCCTGCATGGAGCCATACCCTTCTGGTAGTCTGGGGCCATGGGCATTATGAACTGCTGCAAGCCCCTGCAGGTATCTGACCTCCAGCATCTGCAAAGCAGTCAGGATGCTGTGGAGGGAGCCAGGGTTGAGCTGGTCTCAAATTGGACATGCTTGGCTCTGGTGCAGGGAAACAGTGTGGGTCAGCGCCTATGCCAGCACATCCCTGCCTCTGGAGCTGGCACTGCCCTATAAAGGAAGTTCTGGGTTGGCGTGCATGTCCCCACATGCCCTGTGGCCACCACCAGGTGCTGAGAGCAACTGAAAGACTCACAATCTCCTGCAGCTGCAGCCTCCAGGCTCTGGGCAGCACCAGAGGTGCCCACCACTTGTTCTCTTCCCAGGCCAGGCCCCAGGCCCAGGTGGATCCCAGCTTCCAGCCCTGCCCAGGCAATGGGCCCATGCGGAGCATATTGCCCACTACCTGCCTACCCCATCTAGGGAGCAGATGTGTCAGTCAGTGTGCTGTCAGCCTGCAGACTCACTGCTATTCATTGGGATGGCCCAGAAGTCTACAGACCAGAGTCATTGTCTCAGTAAATGCAGGGCTCAGTCGGGTTCCTACTATAGTCTCATATTGAATTTGACCAAAGGCCATACTAGGAAGCACTGGCACATACAGTGAGCTGAAGTAACAAACTATAAGAATAAAGAATAAGGCCAAAAATACTTGCTTTAGGATCAATGAGCACCTGAAGAAAAACTAACTTTCCAGCACTTGGAAAGCCTATCACCTTGGAAAGCAAAAGTCACAATATTAATTAATAGAACATATCTGTGCCAGGAGTAGGCTCCGGAGGACATGCAGTAAGCCAGCAGTTTCACCATCAAGTTTCTTGACTGCAATTTTGCAGATGTTTGCTGGAGTTACTTACACTAGATACGTTTTCAAATTAAATTAAGCAGAACTATGAAGAAAGTCTCCCATATTCCAGGTAAATAATTAATCATCATGCTATTGGATATTCTTGAGTGTTTTTTTTTCTTTTCCTTGAAGAGGAAAACTGGGCTTAAATACCTAATTCCAGCAAAAGGGTTCCAGATTTAGGCTTTATATTAAGAGAGAGACTTTTTTTTGCTGTGTAAACTACTAAAGTACATAAGCATCTTTTCTTTTAGGCTAACTACAGACAATCAGAAAGTCCAAGACTGAATCAATTCAATCTTTCCATGTTAGTCTAAGCTGCGTAGATTGAATTGATAAGCAAGTGGACATGCTAGAAGGGAGGAACAGGCTGCAATTGGACCTGGACAGGTTACAGGGGTGGGCGGATGAGAACAGGATGGGTTTCAAAACTGGCAAGTGCAAGGTACTGCATCTGGGGGGGGAAGAACCAGCACCACACCTACAGGCTGGGGAACTCCCTTCTCATCAGTGCAGAGACAGAAAAGGAACTTGGAGTCATCATTGATGCCAGGATGAACATGAGCTGGTGGTCAACCTGTCTGGTTTCCACTTGCTGCGGGAAGGCCCGGGCTGCTTTGTGCAGCCACAGGGCCTGTCAGCCCTCTCTCAGCTCTGTGCACAACCCTGTGTACCAAAGCAGGGATGGGGAACTGTTCTGCCTTGTGCAGCCACAACATCCTGGCAGATCCACTCAGCTCTCAGCCCCATGCACCACCCTGTGCACTGAGGGGGCTGCCCCTCATGCAAGGATGGGGACCCCCAATGCCTTGTGCAACCACGGCATCCCGTCAGCTCCACCAGCCCTGTGCACTGACCCATGCAGCAAGGGCCCCTGACTCGTGCAGGGTTGGAGTCCCATCCTCTCCCCAGACCCTCCATGCACCAACCCATGCATTTTCCATGGTGAAGCCATCTGCTGCTTCCTGCTTGCTGATGGCAGCCTCAGGGCACTTCTGGGGCAACTGCTCCAGCCCACTGGTCGGCTCTACCAGCTCTTCTGCAGCCCCATCTTTTTTATCCCTCATCGAAGCCACTTGTCTGCTGGGCATTTGGGCTTTTATCCTTTCCAGAGGCTCCGCCCCCAGACAGAAAATGGAACAATGGTTAAACCTGAGGGGTTAGTTCTCTCTCAGGTCCTCTTCTTCGCCTTGCCCCTAGGTCAAGGTGGGGCAAGCCTCTTCCCTACCTTCTTCTGATTGGTGGGGAAGGGAAATGCCCCCACCAATCAGCTTGAGCCATCTGGCTCAAGCCATCAAGCTGTGCTGCTACTGGCAAGCCTACCACAGAAGCCGCGTGCTATAGTGCTGTCATGTAGAAGTCCTAGAGCAGGGCATAACCTTAGGATCTAAATTTCACAACAGCTAATCTATGTATAAATATATTACAGGGTTCCTTGGGGAACTAGACCAAGGAAACCATCCATATAAAGGGGAATTGATACATTACTATTCCTATCTAGTAAAAAACAGGGTATAATATTTTTTTTTTCTGGGACTTGTACTCACCAATTATAGAAAACACCAAATTAGGACAGTGGAGTTTATAGAGAAGACTTGGGCTTTTGTCTGTTTTGTTCGGCAGAAATTTCTGGGAAGACAGGAAATAAAAGAAAACAAGAGTTGTTGCAAACAGAGTATTGAAAATGACTATGAAAACATTTGATAGTAAACACATTTGAAAGGGCTACATTTCACTAGCCTCCATAAATCTGCCAAAATTACGCACAAAATGACATGGGTGGATGTGCTTGCATCCAGACATGTAAACTTGTGTGTGTGCATTCCCCCCTTGCTTTTGAGCTATGGCCAATGTGTTTCTAAGATGGTTCCCATGAAGTGCACAGCTACGTATTTGCATTTTACTCTCATTAAAATGATCATTTTAGGTGTTATAAAGATATTTTGTTGTTCCATTACTTAAGCCCCCACATCATATTTTTTTCACTTACTTCTATTGTAAACATTAATTTTGGTTTCAAACTACAGGAAATAAAATAATTACAGATTCTAGAAATAATGAACAACAACTGTATGTCCCTGCCTGTAGTGAAATATGTTCCTAGCTAGATGTGTCCATTGTGTCACCATGTCAAAGTAAATGAATTCCCAGTTAATTTTATATCTGTATTTCCTAATGAGAGCTTTGAGTTGTTCTGTTTGTGTATGTGTGGAATAATGGATAGAACATGGTTAAATATTTCCATCAAAGGATGCTGGGGACATTATAAAGTACAAGCACAGAGCTCAAGTCATTTACACCATCTCCAAAATTCAGAATTGATTCCATGCAAGGTATTACAGCTTGTTTTTTTCTTTTTCTTTTTTTTTTGCTTGCTTGTTTGTTTTTAAAATATAATATACTGATGACCCACCTCTTTTTTTTTTAAAAAGTTAAAAGCATTTTAGTAGCTGTATAATTATGGCTTAGAAAATGTTAAAATGATATCTGTTCCTGTTATCTGCTTAATGAAAGCACTGTTCCCTCCAGTAGTGGAATCACCGATTTCAGATCTGAAGGGCATTGGTTGAAGTCTTTAAAAGGATTTATTTCTCATAACATAATGAACATCTGCATAAAATGTGAGCCTTTATGAATACTGTTTATATTTTTTGCTCAGGAACATCTAATGAACACACACAAATTATTCCTCTAGGTTACTGATTATGAACACTTCATGAATTTCTATTGAATGGTCATAGGAAACTGTAGTAAGAGATCCACATTAAATTGAATGGAAAGATTGGAATGAAAAATATCCAAAAGGGTCATTAGCAAATGAAGCAGAGAACATTTAAATACAGTTGAGCTCTCTTTTTCCTATGTTTGTTGTATATCTAAAAATGAATTCTTTGATGTTTCTTATGAATTTTGATCTTGCCACATACTAGGAAGGGTACATGTGGCAGAGGTCTGTGAAGCACTACTATTAAAATCAAAGCTGTAAAATGTTCTTAATTACTTGGCATCCATCAAGTGTAGGCTATGAAACTTGCAGTACAAATTTGAACCTGGACCTGAAGAGTTTAAACCTAATTTCAGACCTGATACAAGGAATGGGAGAACAAATTCTTATGGCAGCTGAAGGGAGGGAAAATAAATGTAAAATAGATTACATAGCCAATCTGTGTAGATATCATGATTCAAATCCTTTGAAATCAAAAGGGAGCTTTTCTGCTGACTTGAGATTTAGGCTATTGTCTTACTTGCCAAAAAGTATATATGCATAGCTCAATATAATAGAATGTGGTTGTTGTTTTTGGTTTTTTTAATAGTTAAAATATCTAGAAGTCTTAACTGAGTAATTTTGTTGCATGATGCTTCTAATAAGAGGTCTGAAACGGGTTTTAAGAGAAGTGGAAGCCAGTTTGGGAACAGCTTTACATGAATACAAGGATAGTGTAATAAATTAATATTAATACAGTGTTTTCAGCTTTAAAGAAACATTTCTTTGCTCAATATATATTGTACTTAACAATGAATATGCGATAACTCTAGATTTGTACACAACCAGTGTGGTGCTCTTTAGTCAATTTAGGTACACATCGATGTAATTAAGAAAGCTGCTTAAACACACAACTGTACTCCTAAACTCCTTAAATATCTGGTCCATTCCTATTAAGAAGTTCAACTAAGGAAATGATTGTGTATTTATGCACAAAAACCTTAAATGTACTAGCAATGGTGGTTGGGAAACTATCTAAAGTGTTGCTTCTTTCTACAAATGTATTGGTCAATATTTCTGCAAGGCATTTTTTGGTAAGCATTGCATCTCCTCTCTCTATTAACTTGCATGTGTTTCCCTTTAAAGAAGGCCAACCCTAAATTTAATTATGACTTCTCTTGAATGTTAACATCTGAAGAAAACTCGGTCACATATCTTCCAGGTGATGTTTTGTAGAAAATCTATACTGCACATATACCTAACAGGCCTTCAAAGTATGAAAAGTTAAAACCAGCATTTGTGCACCTTCTCAGTTAAGGTCATGATTTTGTAACTGGGAGACTGTGGCAGGACACTGTGTGTGCCTGCCACTTTAAGGGCCTGGAGCTGGCAGCTGCCAGGTGCCTGATGAGGGCAGCCATTTTGGAACCAGGGCTGCCCATATAAACAGGGCAGTTCTGCTGCTGAAGGCCAGGCAACAGTATTGCCTGGCTGGAGGGCTGCTGTTATCATCTGGAGGTAAGGGATGAGCTTCAGGGGATGGTAAGAAGGCTCCTGGTCCTAGGCATGACCTAAAACTGCACCCTGCTGGGAGTGGGTGGCCTGGTGGGGCTCCCAGTGGCGCAGGAGCCCCCAGGAAATGCTAGGCCAGTTACTACCCCGGTGAAAGGCGGGTCAGGGTGCCTTAACCCCCACAACCAGGTGGGTTACCCCTTTGTTTGGAGGGCCCAGAGGGTGGACCCTTGGAGAGAGAAAAAGGGCCTCCTGCTTAATTACATCTTTAACTAATTAGTTAACATCAAGGTGTGGGGGGTGGGAACGCGGGCGGTAAGCCAAGGAACAGGTGGCCGGGCCACACAGAGATCGGCCCCGAGCAGGCCTCCTGTTACAGGGGCATTGTGTGTTCAATGAACTATTCTATACTTCAAAAGACCTGTCTTCCTCCCCAGCTATCTGTGATAAATTCTTTTGAGTAGTTGGCATATTTTGTTACTGGTTACACTTCTACCTTCATTCACGTTATCTTGGGGATCATAGGAAAGTAGGGCTGAAAGAGACTTCACAAAGTCATTTAATCCAGCCCCCTGCTCCAGGCTAGGATGATCCCTAACTAAAGCACCCCAACCAAGTGTCTGTTCAATCTGGTCTTGAAAATTTCCAGGGATGGAGATTCCATAATTTCTCTAGGTAGCCTGTTCCAGTGCTTGACTCTCCCTCATAGTCAGAAAGCTCCTCCTAATCTTTCATCTAAATTTCCTCTGCTGCATCTTAAGGCCATTTCTCCTAGTCCAATTCTCCATAGCCACAGAGAAAAGTCCATTCCCATCCTTTCTATAATCACCCTTCAGGTATTTAAGACTGATATCAAATCCCCCCTCAGTCTTCTAAATAACCATAAAGACAATAACTTCCGGAAAGTTACAGCTGTCTGCTGTTGTGATTGCTGCAAAATCAATCTTATTGTCACTGCCCTCATGACACTGTACAATATAGTGCCCATACTGTATTCCCAATACTTGTGAACATACTGTTGATTGTTCTAACTTAATTATGGACTGTGTACTGCCCTCTCTCCACATACAAAAACTCTCAGTGGTATTACTCCAAGAAGCCAATTGTTCCTGCCATAAAAATAATAAGTCCCCAAGACATAAAAAGAAAAACCACAGGTTACTGCCTTAAGTGTATCAGGTCAGTCATTAGTGTTACTGCTAGCTGGTAGCTTGTTTGATGTTGAAGAGTTGAACATTTTGCTCCTGTTTTCATAGACTAACTTCATATCTCCATAGTGGTTTGTGCTGGAACTTCAAACAAATTTTAATTCCTACAAATATCTGCACCTTAGCTATGTCATTTTGCATCACATTCTACTGTATCTTACTCAATCAAAGTGGCATATGACTTAAAAGCAATTCCTTAAATTGTATCCCTGCCTTCCTAACTCTGGTTACAAATTCCCAGGGATCCAGGCTTTCCATTCAACATGGAAAAATGTGGATTTTCCCCTTTTAAGGAGACAAAAGTGGATTTTCCCCTTTTAAGGAGAAAAATGTGTATTTTAGCTTTTAAAAGAGAAAATAACAGATTTTGCTTCTCCAGAAATGGCTGTTTTCCCCTTGCAGGTTGGCAGAGTTCCAGCCAGCAAGGGGCTACTTGGGGCTGTGGGCAGCAGGAGGAAGGCAGTCAGGCAGGGGATACCAGGTATATGTGTGCATGAACACATGCACCTGTACGTGGCATCCAGGCAGCATAGAGAGCAGCTCTCACAGCTCCCTTCAGGAAAGTATATTTGGGGGGGGTGCAGATTGAGGCCACCATGGTGGGGGAGGCAGGGAGAGAGAGAGGAAGTAGGGCAGGGTTGGGGACACTGCCCAGCTGGGCAATGCATGGGGCTCAAGGCCAGGGTGGGAATGCATAGCTGTAACACCTGGCCCAGGAGCAGGATGGAGCCATGGGAAGCTCAATGGGGTGGGGGGAGGGATGGCAGGGTGGTTCCCCACCACTCATGCATTCCCAGGGAGGGAGGCATGGTGGGGCATGTGCCCCACCCAGATTTATGCATAGGACAGGGGCAGATGTGGGCTGCCTGCTGCAGGGGTGGAGCTCCTTGCCCTGCTGCCATTCCCCCAGGGCATCTGAAGGACAGCAGGGTGGGAAGGCTCAGCACTGCTAGCACAGCATGGGGCACAACTCCATGCCACTAATGCTGCCACTGCTGGGTGGGCAGGAGGCAACTTGTCATGGCAGCGTGGCCAGCATGGGGCTCCCAGCAGCAGCAATAAACCTCCCTGCCCTCCCACACCAGGGCCTGCCTGCTCTGCCACAGACACCCCAGGGGGAGGGCAGCAGGGCAGGGAGGACTGCCTATACCCGCACCATTGGCTCCACTCTGGCTGTGCCACCTGCGGGTGGAGGGTGAACCAAGCTCTGCACTCTGCTCCAGGCATGACAACCACTGCCTCCTGCAAACAGCAGGCAGGGTTCAAGCACTGCTACAGGGGGCAGAAGGCTGTGGGCCCTGGTCCAATAGCCCTGGCAGCTGGGGGCCCCCTCCAGCAGAGTTTGTGGATGGGAGGGACAAGGGGCTGCAGATCATGAGTGAGAGGCACTGGCAGAGCCAAAGGGTTGTGGGTCAAGAGTAAAGGGCACTGGCAGGACTTGGGATGGGGGGGGCTGTGGGTCAGGAGTGAAGGGAAACAGCAAGGGCATATCAAGGCTGCCCAATTCCAGAAAATGGCGGGTTGGGGGGATGGGGACAGCTGCAGATGGCTGCCCATCCTGGTGAACAAAGGAGGCAGGGGAAGTTCTGATTTCCTATTTAAAAAAAAATCCAAACTCGAATCTCAGAATATATAGGTATTTATAATTTATTTTATTATACTGATCGAAGTGCTGGTAGTCTTCCAAATTGCTTTAAAATTATAAATATATCAATAAAACATTCTGTTCAACTGTATATATGTATAATGGCATTTCACTTGAATCACACAAAAATGTGAATTTTGGGATTTTTAATCAGAGAATTTGGGATTTTTTTTTTTTTAAATCTGAAAATTTGCAATTTTTAAACAAAGAGAACCAGGATCTGTAGAAATTGTGCAGGACTCCAAACAAGAAGTGCCTCCGTCAAATGCAGATAAGAAAGGATGACCTAAACCACTTAATGTAGACTTAGGATCTTGAAAATGCAAGTATTTAATCAGTGCATCTTGAATGCCCTGTCTCGCACGTAGGGTCTGCAGAGGACATTTCATATACAGAGTTCCATTAAATGCACAAAGAGGACATTCAGAGGTGATGTGATTCAGAGTTTGAAAAGGGACATTGCAGTTGTAGTTCGGTGAGCTAGTCCATCCCCATCAATGTAACAGAAATCCACATCGGCTGTGTCCTGTCCTGATCTGGTTTAGAGAATTACACCTGAGGCAATCAGCTGGCTGCAAAATTTGGACATATATTTGTGAATATGTTCCTTGCTCTGTGATCAGTGTATCACCCCATGCTAAATAAAAGAAGTTTCTTATACAATACCCTAGGACTTGATTTGAGGAAGATGGGGGAGAGGGCAGAGGGAGAGAGTCCACCCTGAAAACGAAATTGTATTCTGGTTCCAGTTTTGCTGAGTTAATGATGCTCATGGCATTTCTGTCTCTTCTATATTTCATGGATTTCTGAAAGCTGTTTTCTTATGGCAACCACAGCTGATGACTGTTGAGTCATCATACAAACTTTGGTTCATTCCTCTGTTTCTTGCACTTATTTTTAAATAGCCTATAATTTATTTGACTTTATGCAAAATGACAATTCAAACGGCGTGGGGTAAATTTCAAGGTGGTGAGTAGGAGGAATGGTGCAAGCACAAATCCTGTTATTTGTTAATAGGATTTGTCTGAATCCTTCTGCCTATTGCTTTGAAAATGTACAGCTGTGTCTCATTTACTGGGTAATCCTATTGGCAAAAGCAAAAGCACTGGCTCCAAAGAACACCACAATGAACAAAAATTCCAGATGAACAAAAATTCCAGAGCTGGCTGCGTGCTATGGTGCTGTCATGTAGAAGTCCTAGAGCAGGGCATAACCTTAGGATCTAAATCTCTAAGCACATGACAGTCAGGTTGTTCAGATGCATAGATTTCTTTGTTAGCAGAGCTATCCTACCTGTCCATCGCTATCAGGCAAGTCAAACACAGCATCAGTGGCAAGAAGGTGACTAAAACTGCTCCCGCTGAAAGACAGTTTGCTGTCATTATCACTCTTGCAGTGTGTTGGCAGTTCTCACTAGAGTGGGTGAGAGAGCTTTAAATGCTACATTGAGACAAATGTGTTCCCCACAATCACATCGGCTATAAGTCTGACTGTCTGGGAGAACATCTGTCACATGTACAAAACAAGCTTGTCTTCCCACATAATGAGCTAAAAACAGTAGAAAATTGTCCATCCGTCTTTCTGTGCAACTTGTTATACGGCCAAATAGATATGTGATGAAGTGAGAGCACTGGAAACACTAGACGAGGGGCAAAAATGACTTCTGCAGTAACTGCAGGGCGCTGCATGTGCCTATATAGGCATTCAATATATCAAAGTATGGACTGTGGCACTGCTTACAACAAACAGGGGAAAGGGGTTGTACATGTGTGTGTCTTGACTACAATAGATATATAAACAGGGAACAGTTTTTCAGAATCCTCCAACGCAGACCATTGGTTTCTAATCCCAAATCCCAATGTTGTAGAGTTGAGCTCAAGGCTTTTTGGGTAATGTATTCTTTTTCTTTGATAAAACATGTTAAAGGATTTTTAGGACAAAGCATTATGAGTCCATGGGTATCGTTTGACCCCAGTACTCTTTCCTACTGTGGCAGGGGGTCGGACTAGATGATCTACTTAGGTCCCTTCCGACCCTAGAAACTATGAAACTATTTCAATGGAGGACTAGAGAAAATGCCTTCATTTTGGAGGAGGACATCACAATCACTCGGTGCATTACCCCATCTCCTCCCCCCCACCTACAACTGATTAGCTATTGAAGTTCTTTCATGCTGTGGCAAAATAATTGTAGTTTTCTTTCCCTTGGCAGCTCTGTCTCCCTAGTGGGCAGGCAGGTGACTGATTTTTTTGGAGCTGGCTCCGTTTCTTCCCTTCTTCCTCAGATAAGCACCAAGTGCAGAACAGAGAGAAGCTGAGCAAGTAAGAGGTTGAACTGGCTTCAGAGGATGGTCTGAGAACCTGCCCAGCACCTCATCCTTCAGTGGTGGAAAAAGCTATGAGAGAAATGGACAAAGTGTGTAGAGAGGGAACTGGCCGCAGGTGGACCAGGAAAGCCAGAACAGAAAGCAGACGAGGTTCTTTGAGTAGATGTGATTATCTTTTGTTAGGCCACCTGAGTCATTGGAAAAAACATTCTTAGCAAGCTTTCGGGCACAATCGCCTTTCTTCAGGCATAGGGAGCCTCTGCTTGTTTGAGACTTCAAGGGGTGAGAAGCTAAAAGCATGATAGGAGATCAGTAAGGGATCAGTGAGGGAAGGGGAGGTGGGGTGGGAAAGCAGGGGGGAAAAAGCCAAAGGCGAGTGAGGGAGGCACTACAGTCGCTGTAATTCAAGGTAGAAAAGAGGCTGTCTGTGAAAAAGGAAATTGCTGGTAATTAGGAAAACAGAGGCCAGAAAAGTAGGAGAGGGAATGAGAGCAAAGGGTGGGGGGAGGGAGAAAAATAGAAGAGGTCAGGTCTGGCAGGAACCTGGTGAATCAGACGTCAGGCAGGCTTTAATGTGAAATAACTTCAATGTCTATATTGAGTCTATTATTTTTTGTATCCAGTAGATTGATGAAGTGAAGTTCGTAGCTCATCTATGAAAGGTGTTTTGTAAGTTCCCTTTGAGAATTAGAACTGAGAGGTCAGAGAGGGAGGGATTGTCCTGTGAGAAGTGTGCCCCCACAGATAATTGGGTATTCTTGTCTTTGTGCACCCTAATGGACACACACTGAAAATCTATCAGTTTGGTTTCTCCTACATATTTTGTATCACAGCATTTGGTGCACTGGATGCAATAATATTACATTTCTGGAGGTGCAGGTGTAAGATCCAGGAATGGTGATGGTTGTGTTGTGGGCTGTAGTTATTGTGTGGGGGAGGAGGAGGGTGGAGATGCACTGGCAGGTTTTGTATTTCTTGTCCTGACATGGTCCGGATCCAGTAGGTGCGGTTTGGGTCATAGGGAATTTGCTTCTGGCGATGAGGTTTAAAGTCTTGTTTAAAGGCTAGGATGGGTGTTTCTGGAAAGATCTCTTTAAGAATTGGGTCTTCTAGTATGGGTTGCAGTTGTTTGAGGATTTTCCATGTAGGTTCTAGGAAAGGGTAATATGTCATAATTAATGGTGTGCAATTTGTGGGGATTTTCTTTTTGTACTGCAGCAAATCTTCATGTGGTATCCAGGTGGCTCTTTCAAAAGTGTGATCTATCTCTCTGGAGAGAGCCTGAAAGCTTGCTAAGAATTTTTTTGGTTATAGCCAACACAGCTACAACCCAAAACCCAGAACAGAAAGCAGGCTTTGTTGAGAGGAACCGTGCAGTCCTGCATCCCTAAGCATTGGTGCCAACGTAAAACTTTACCAGTTTTCATCGCAACATCTGGTGCTTTTTTGTAAAAGCCTTGGCTCCAGGAGTCAGGTGATTGCTTACCATGATCTTTCTTACCATTTAAAATTTTTTAAAAAGTGTCTAGCCTAAAGATTCAAAACTAGAAAGCAAATAGAGACAGGCAAAGTTACCTTGATTTTTTTTTTTTTTTTTTTTTTTTT
>NW_017728997.1:8744752-8746398 GCF_001723915.1 Gavialis gangeticus
AAATTTCCTTTTTTTTTTTTTTTTTTTTTTTTTTTTTCAGCCAATTTCATAATTGTTTGGAGTCCTTACACACGTGGTTGGCAGTACTGCTGATTGCCAGAAGGCATAGTGCTGAGAAATTCCCAGCAGTCACCCTTTACAATTTCTGAGCTTAGGGGTGCTGAAGTAACTCGAAGTACTTTTCTCTTTTTTTTTTATTTTATTTTATTTTATTTTATTTTTATTTTTTTTGCTGGTCTCTAATTCTTAAAGCTATTCAAGCCATGGGAAGGTAAGGAAAACCAATAGGTGATCCTTGTTGTTCCCCAATTGATGGCTTGTCAATTTGGTAGACTCCAAGACAAAGAAGCAGCAGTGGAAGTCAGTGTTGCAGTTAGTGATAAAATACAAACTTGATATAATGAATTTCAGGATTGCCACAATTTAACTAGTGTCTAGTGAATAATTGGACATATTTCCTCTATACACCTGCACTCTGGATATTTTTTTGGTTTGGTTTTGGTTGAGTGGAAAGTAAATGAGTTCATATCTGATCTCGAATGCAAATGTACTTTTCTAATATATATAGGTATATAGTATTATGATATCATTAGCAATTTGTTATTTTCATCTCATAATTTTTAATAATAATGCTGGACACTGCAAAGCATCTCATAGTGATTTTGTAACTCAAGTAGTAATACCTGCTACAGAGTCTCTGCGTTTTTTAAATTTCTACATTCAGAATAAATCAATATTCTTCCATATTCAGAATAAAAGTTCAGTCTTGATAAAAGTTCTGTCCATGATAAGTGACCTCACCACCCACCAGAAAAATACATGGAAAACTAATGTTTTACTCTAATTGGGAAGTCAGAGCTATATTTTACCTTTACCACTAGACAAGGAAATTTATTTTTTAAAGGGGAAAGAAAGACTTTTTACTTAAATCTAAGCGTCACAAATGTATTTTTCCTCTTCCACACTTTTTCATTTTGGGAGAAAAAATACAAGAGAAAAAGATAACTTGTTTTTATTCTCACACCTAGCTTTTATCTCTCTGGTTTTTAAAAAAGAAATCGGGTCAGACTTTGTCTCACATACCAAAAAAAATCATATTTAGACCAAGTTAATGACTCATTCCTCTCATCTTGTGCATTTCCTTCCATTTCCTCTTGCTCCATTGGTTCATCCATTTTAAAAAAGGTTTAATTTCCTGTTGGATCATTGACTGAATTTGTAACAGGTTTTTTTTCCAGTGTGAGCTTATGAGGCAAAAAGAATTATGTTTGCAAGCGCAGATGGGTATGTTCACCCGAAAGGCAAGTGTTTTAATGCAGATCTGCTACTATCTCACTTTTGTGTTCAGGTCAAATAAAAACAACATGACCAGACAAAGAAAGTAGTGATTATTCCTAAGCTTTTCCAAGAAACTTTTTTTGCTCAAGTAATATTCTGAACTCGATCTATATAATTACCATTGGTCATCCAGGCCTAATGACCTTTGTATCATTCCCGTGTAAAGCCTGCTATTTATAATTGCTTCCAATTATTTCCCCATGCTACTCTTAATTGAACAACAATATTATTTTAAAAGTCCAATCACAGAGTGAAACGGGCTTGTAAGGAGAATTCAACACCAATTTTCCATTTCATCATTCCATTGA
>NW_017728997.1:8746581-8770400 GCF_001723915.1 Gavialis gangeticus
CTTCCTGCCATCCCATCCCACCCCACCCCACCCCACCCCTCACCACCACCATCTCTGCCTGATTTTTTCCTTCCAGATAAGGGTACCTGGCTCAGGTGATGGCCAAGCTATTTAAAAACAAACCCAAAATTACTTATTTCTCATACTGGTGGGAAACTAGGAAAAGGGCTATCAGATTGCTGGAAAAGGGGCTACGTGATACTTTAAGAAGTGACCTGTGAGGCCTATGGATATGCAAACTATAAAAAACAAAAACAAAACAAAATTGTAGGTAAGTGACATCAAGTCTAAAAAGTAAAGTAAAGGAAGACCTGAGATCATATCACATTGTCGTGGACTGGATGTTCAGTCTTGTAGCTGGTCCTTGTGTCAGGAGGCTTAAGGTCAGATTTTTCAGTGATGGTGGGAGGAAAAGCTACTGAGCTGTGTCTCCATGGATGAGTCTAGGCCACATAAAGAAACTTAGAATGAGCCTTGTCTACACAGGTTACAAGAACGTTTGTTTCATTTGGGAAGGGAAGGAAGACTATTGGACTATGCAGCAACAAATGTAAGAATGAAACAAGAAATAGTTTTATCCCATTTAGACTTCATTCTGGGAAGGGTGGACTTTGTGGTCGGACTGGAGAGCCAAGTTACTTTATTGAGGGTCAAGTAACTTACTACCAGAGATAGATCTACTCCAGGTGAAACTCTGAAGAGGAAACAAAACGATTGTGGGGGGAGAGGGTAAGGCAGCTGTGCAAGGGATCAAGAAATAGTACGGATAAAACATTAGACATAACATACACTAGACAAAACACCCCCGTCCAGCCATAAGGAGTTCTTACTGTTCAGTGTCTTACACTGTTTAGACTCTTGCAAGGTTAAGTAAGCATGGAAGCATCAAGGCAAATCTTTCCGGCAGTCTTTCTAACAAAGTAATAAATAACACTGATATAAAGGAGAAATATGCATGTGGGAAGAATCTTAAACCACACTGCCAGAATAATCCATGCAAATAAGGCTTCTGTACAAATGGAACTTAGTTAAATAAACACAGATACAAGATTATCCTTGAAACAAGTAATTTTAGCATTCAGAAAATCCAAATGTTATGTGACCAGTAAGAAAGTAAGTGGATCCCTCAAGACAAGCCACATGTACAGTCTTACTTAGTCCATTAACACGTTAACAAGTAGCTGTTCTTACTGGGATGACCTCCTAAGGAAACACTTCATGCTGTGTTAAGGAACTGGAAAGCTAGGGATAGAAAACTGTTTCATAGCCTATGCAATCAACAGGTCTATTGAACTTTGTTTGATAGTCCAGCTAATCTCAGACATGCAAAAGATACTTGGAGTCATGACCCATACCAGCCAAAATGTAAGCTTTGTGCCTGGAATATAGAAATAATTTCTTAGTTATGATTCTTGGTTTAAACACTGATTGATTGATCCTTGAGCAGCCCCCTCTGTTTAGGAGGAAGTAGTCAGACTACAAGGCATCAAGAGACTTACTTCAGGTTAGCTGATCAGCGGCAACAGTTTCATGTGCCTTCTTTATCTCATGGTAAATAAAAGCTAAATGGTAGTAATTTAGCAGTTGTTTCATTCAGGAATAAACTGCCCTTGTTCAGCTTCTGCTTACCATGGGATAGAGCAGACACATGAAACAATAGTTACCAAAGATCAGTTGGCATGGGGGTAATGGCCCGGCCTGTCTCAGTCACCTCTTCTCTGACCTTTAATTCTGTCTGAGTTGTTTATATGCCCACAGAGATGATAGTCTGCCCTGGCTCTCTTCTAAATAGACAAGCCATACAGATCCATGCTCTTCACTGTAGCTCTTTGGTTCAAAAAAATGACAATCACTATACTTCCATGATCCACAAATAATCTGTGTATGACATGCTGTGTACCTCGCTCCTCAGCCTTCTGGAGCTCTCTTCTCCTTGCATACTAGTATAAGCAGACAACACACAGCCACTATTTTCATAGTGGAGCCAAGACAGAATATGATCTTTTGACACATTTATGGCTTCCTGACCATTAACTTTTCTGGCCACGTTCAATGGCAAGACAGCCAGAAGTTTTTTTTCCTGAACCCCTTTAGCCCTTTAAGTGAAGCCAAGGGCTGAATCTTGTATACGGCAGTGTTATACAATAATTTCAAACTGTATACAATGTGTATTCTTCTTTTTTTGCAATCATCTGTATTCTCAGTTTTGCAGGATGGAAATGTGTGGTCAAAAATACCTAAGGGCAGCAATTTTATAGAAGAGCCTTCTACAGGATAGGCAAATTAACAGAAAATCACAGTGGTTCAAATCCAAAAAACCTGCAGTAAAGCAAGAAGTGCATCCGTATAGCAGAAATTCTGCCAGAGATGATAATGACCTCCTTTAGGATGACAATATTTGTAGTGCAAACTGGGAAGAGAAAATAAGAGGAAGAGGCAGATTTTATTGTTGAATCTCTTAGTCACACTAGGATTTAAAATAATGAAGATATTTAAGATTACAGACAATTCATATTTCTTTCCCCCCTGACTAAACATAATGGCACCAGAACCACAAATACTAAAGGAATTTTATGTTTATGTATGAATTCCCGTCATATCTTCTGCAGCCTCAGACACATAGAATAGGTTTTCTTGAAACCTAACACTATTTTTTCATTGCATTTGAGAGAGAGAGTCTTTTTTGAGTGCTAGCCAAATGTTTTCTAATTTAATATTTGATCCATATCCTTTCATTTATTTGAATGTTGACTGTAATACAGTGATAAAGGCATTTGCTTAAAGTCTAATATTCTTACAGTCTGAGAATCTTGATTCCCAGTTCTTTCTTAGATGACTTCACAGAAATGCTAACAAACTGTGGAGAGGAGATACCTTCATCAAAACTGGGAAAAAAATACAGAACATTTTTATTTAAAGATTATTTTATACTAGAGAGAGGAAAAAAGTGACCTTTACTCTGCTTAACTTCAAGTCCCTACAGTTTCTCTAAAAGGCTGTTAGAAGAAGGAAACCACGTGAAAATGTGATTCATTCATTTGGAAATTGAAAACAAGTAGACTGTTTGCAAAGCTAATACTTCTACATTTTGAGACGGGATCTTGATCCTTTAGCATAAGACTTATAATAACACTGCAGCTGAGAAGATACAGTATGTTAAAGAATGCAAAATTTCTTCATCTCAAAGTTGGAAGGAGACAGCACATTTTCAAGAGAAATGTCTGACTCCCAAGCAGCCACTCTAGCTGGAATATCTTTTTTAATACTGAAGATGTGCAAGTCTTCACCCAGAACTTTAAAAAGGAATATTAAACATTCTCCAACAGTCAGTAGGCTTTCTTTTCATTTTTCACCTGAATAGGTTTTATCTTCACCTTAGGATTTCAAGTCAACTGGTAAGAATATTGAACATGGAGAAATTCTCATGGCTATCATCAGGACCTTTGTAACATAACTTTTGTGCTTTCTTTCCTGAAATGAGCTGCATTTTACCATAAATTATTGTTCAGACAAACTTGCTCTCTTTCCATTACAGGACAGAGATGTGAAATTCCTATTTTGTGGATTCTCATCCCACCAGAAAATGTGGTAGGTAGATAGGTAGGTATAACATGTATTGGAAAAGTTTCAAAGTTTCATAGCTGATCAGGTCAGAAGGGACCTAAGCAGATCATCTGGTCTGACCCCCTGCCATGGGCAGGAAAGGATGCTGGAGTCAAATGACCCCAGCTAGGTGGCTGTCTAGCCTCCTTTTTGAAGACCCCCAGAGTAGGGGCAAGCACCACTTCCCTTGGAAGTTGGTTCCAGCTCCTAGCCGCCCTGATATCTAGCTTGAATCTACTCTCCGTCAACTTATGGCCATTGTGCCCTGTTACCCTCCATAGTGCTCAGGGGAACAGGGACTCTCCCATTGCCTGCTGGTCCCCCTTGGCAAGTTTATAGTTGGGTGAGGTTGTGTCTCTGTCTCTCAGCCCATGGTGATGGTCTTAGGATACTCCAGCCTTACGATGGTCTTAAGATACTCCTCCATACTCCAGAGGTCTACTGATTTGATGCTCTGGTGGTGAGCAAAAGGATGGCATAGTTAGGTCCGACCCATTCCAGTTCTCTCTTTCCTTTCTCCACCCAACACCCCTGAACTTCTGTGGAGTAAATGAGTGTGTAGAACCTACTTTCTCCTGTCTACCCAAACACTAAAGAGTACAATGAGAGAGGTTTTTACTCCTATTAGCAGGCATAAAGCCTAGATAACCATCTAGCCCATGGTGTTTAAGGCTTACTTTGTGGAATGATTAATTTTATGGATTATAAATCAACTGATTTAACACCTAATATACCTATACTTAATGTATGCTGGGGGGAAGAACGGAAAAGGCTGTATTTCTAAATGAAGAATTACCTTTCTTTAAAAGGAAAAACCTCCTGTTTCTTCTCCATTAACTTGGAATAGTAACTGTGGGTTTTAATCCTCCTCTTTCCGTCAGATTATGAGGAGCCATTGTACACATTGTCTTTCTGCATTATATTTCTTTTATATAGTAGTAAACTATTCCTTACTAAGGTACGTATGTGATACCTTGGTGTAGAGGTTTGCAGCTGCAATCCTTTTACTCCAAATGGGAAATGTATGATATGCTGAATGTCTGATTTTTAGCTCATATCTTAAATTGGCTTTGGCATATAGAAACACCACAATACACTACTTTGGGTGTTTTAATATCACAACAAATTTAGGATTGGCGTTATACTAGTTTATAATCATTTAGCTGTAGTCAGTTCTAAATAGTTAAATTGGTATATAGATAAAACCACTATAATTAACACCAGAACAGTTTGTACAACAGTAGTGATCCATTTCCCATCCAGGAGTACTTATAATTTATGGGGTTTTTTAACTAAGTTGTAGCTTTTGCTGTTCTTACTGATTGTTTTTAAAGCCAATGGGAGTTGAAAACATTTAGCACTTAACAGAGTGCTAACAGCACTTAGCACTCGTGTACACAGAATTTAGGGCCTTGATAATTTAATTTATTTTTGCCTTGTGCACGGTGTTTCACACCAAAATACACCTATGGCATTGCAGAAATTCAAAAAGGCAATAAATCTCTATGATTGGTAAGAGCCTAAGTGATCCCAGCTGCTTATTATGGCTCATTGTACAAAATGAGGCTCTTGCCATCAGGTTAAGCTAATATTCTTTATTTTATACACAGCTTGTACTTAAGCCTGCAATGCCAAGTTGTTTCTCTGAGTTCTGCACCAGCCTTCTTTGTTGTAGCTGTCTTTCATTCTCCTTTAGCATATCATTGTCATGCAGAGTTTGCACTAAACTAGTCCCCACAGAGGTGTGTAATAGTTAAGAAATATACATCTTCACCAAGGGTAAAATTCACCTCTATTTAGAAGGACCAGCATAAGGTTTATTTGCTACTTGAGTCCTACTTTAGCCATATTTTGAGGATTTAAATGGAACTTAAATTGAGAAAAGGGTTTTGTGCTAGTCCTCTGTGCCGGGCTGAAATTCACATTAGGGGCTTGCTTAATGCCATGTTCTTTTTTATTCCAATACTCAGAACTCCAACGATCCTTTACCTAGGATGTTAGTTGGTAATAGATAGAGCAGATGGTACCATCTCTTACTGAAAGATTTTCTTCCAAAGACAAAAATGTCTTTGGTAGAATTTGGACTTGTTACATAGAATGAAAGACATGGGGCCTCTTTGCATAACGGTACAGAGTAACTGCTTATTGAATATCTCAGGGAAAAGGTACTTGCATTGAATCCCAAAAATAATGAAGAATCGTGATGTCTACTATTTTCACACTGCTGAAAAGATGCTCCTTACACCACCCTGAGCACAAGGTAATGGAAGACACGTGTCAGGTAAAAATAAGATTCAATTGCAAGAACTCCTATTAAAATTAAAGAGTTAATTAACATGTATACAGTAAATTGAGTGATTATTTTAAAAAGCACAGGTTTGGCAAGTAGGTTGCATCCAAAATGGGCCAAGGATATACTGCAGGGGTTTACTCTTGTAGGGGTTGGGTTCTTACTTCTATACTACAAGGCACTATCTACTTCCTAGAATAATCTGCAAACAAATTTCCTAATGTTGCACAGTCCTAGGCACTGATAGCACCCTTATCTCTCCTGTTCTCCATGTGGCGCATTGTATGTCAACACTTTTTCAGGGTCTTTGGGCTGGTAGTGTAGGAGTAGTGCTAGACTGCGTGCTTTTGTCAATTGTTTTGGACAATGGTTTCTTCCAAAGCAGCACAGACCTTGATGGTGCAAGAGGTCTCTTCCAGTCCTGTGTTCCTATATTCTCATGAATGCAAAATTAATCTCATATATTAGTGGCTATAAGATTTGTTTTCACTCTGGGATTAATGGAAGGAGTGGTGCATCCTAAAGAAACTGATTTGGGAGTATTTTTGGTGGACTGTTTAGTTGGTACTAAGATATCAAATGGTGAGCCTTAAATGATTCAGTCTTTGTACTGGTTTTCTGTGTAGTATGAGTTTCCCCCTATCGAGCAGAGTTACTTGCATGTAAATCTTTGCAGAATGGGTTATTTCTCAGAAAGATGGCTCACTTGGTAAACATTAGTAATTGAAAATGATTAGAAATCACCCTTAAGGATATTGTTCTTGGAAGACACCCTAACAGAAATGTATACATAATGGAGAAGGTTGCATAAGTAACACCATACCATGGTGTTAACTTTATGAATATTTGAATTGTTCAGTCTTCTGTTTTCAGACGCTCTCTTTGTATGTGATTGATAATTGTTGGAATAGTCTGTGATTTCTATAAAGGATTGTATTCAAAATCAACTGTACTTGATAAATCTGGCCTTGACAATACAGTACTGCAATAAGGACTACAGAAATAGTTCTATTGTTTGCCGTTATCCAGTGTTCATGTTGGCAGATATTTAGCAGAATGGATATCTTATAATTCATCCTGAACTAATACATCTTCAGGCAGTTTAAAACCCCCGATGATTCATTGCCCACACTTGTCTCATTGATTTGTCCTTATGGTGCCCCAAAGAGAAGCTTTCCTCATTCAGGAAGAATATATAGTACTGTACATTTCTGCAAAGGGCGGGGGAAAAAGGATTGGGATTGCGGAAATGCTAAATGCAGTGACAGTACTTTTTTGTCTGAAAAATAAAATGTTAAGCAACGGGTTTTCAATAAACAAAAACATTTAGATAAAGGAATTGTTTTGTGGCTTTCATGATTATGTCAACCTATCTATGTAAATAAGTTGTGATCTTATTTTCTTTTTTGTATGCATTATGGAATTGACTAGCTTCTGATACTGACAAATGAAATGAAACAGATATTTCAGGAGAAAATAATAGTAAGGTTTCATGAGAAATCAGATGCAGGCAGGCAAAAAAGCTAACCATACCAAAAAACCCCCTAAACAAACCCCTGATTCTATTGTCCCAAATTAAGGCAAACACTTTAGATAGGGTCACATGTTTTGCATAGCTGTGGAGAAACATTATGAAGCACAAATAAAGTTGAAATAAAGGCCCCAAGTATCTGCTGTGTCCGGGGGCATGAGGGAGCCGTCCAAAAGCTGCATAGTTTTCTGGATACAATCTGGCAGCACATATGATAAAGCACATTGGATCTCTACCAACCTGTGGCAACTAGTAATGACTCCCAGGACACTGTACTCCAGCTGAAAATAGCTAGAGTATAGTAGTCCGATACTGAGTGTCATAAAAGAGCCCCAAGTTGATCAGGGAATCTGACCCAAAGTCCCCAAAGCTTCCTTTGCAACCACAATGTGCTAGTAAATATAGCCAAAACCTTCCAGCCAAGCTGTTGAATGTATCAGGAAATCTGACTGGCTTTTGATTTCCGCCCTTCCCCCTCCATCAGACTGTTTGAATGCAATTGTGAAAAGTATTGCTTTCCAGGTTTTTTAAAAGAGAAATAAAATATTTTAGCTCAGTTGTCAAAAATCTGAAACAGTCCCAACTCCTAGCAACTTCCTGGAGGTCAACCATGCTATAGAAGCAGTCTCCATGACCTTTCAGAACATAATACCCAGATTTAAAGATTTTTCTGGTGTTGTGTTCTTGAGTGCAAAACAGTGTCATGAAGCGTGCATCTGCACATTGCCATATGGCAATGTTGCTATGGCAACATGCTTTAGTAATTTCTTTTGGAAGTACTAAAGCGCAGCACAGTATGGGCGGTTACTGCACCATGTGTGTGGTGCATGGTTAGATTTTTGCCACTATATTGCCATAGCACACCACTATAGCAAGGTAGCTGCCGATCACATGAGGTGTAGACCCATGTGATCACTACATTGCCATAGAGCACTGTACGGAGATGTAACATGTCACTACGTCACCATAGGGTGATGTGTAGATGCGCCTGAAGTTACCCAAGCTAGCACTGAGCCCTCCGTGCTCCAAAACAGAAGCACTGTAGTTGTGTTAGCTGAACTAATGCATAAGCTGAGCTAATTAATATTGCCTCTCAGAGGGTGCATCTACACAAGACGCTAACTGCACTGCAGTCTATTAACACTGCACAGTAGTATGCCAGGCAAAACCTCTGCTAATATGCTACTGCGCAGTAGTATTAGGCTACTGCACAATTAGCATCCAAAAAACCCACAAACTACTGTGCAGTAGCACAAGTTACTTTGCACTGATTTAGTACTTGGTTATCCAAGTACTAAATTTAGTACACAGTAACTATAGTGCATTAATGAACATGTAGATGCACCCAGAGTTTATTATCTTGTTTAGTCCAGTATAGCTGGATTGAAGCAGCTATACTGCTTTCTTTTCAGGAAGTAGCAAGTGCAGAGCAGCATGGCATCATGGGAATGTCTTAGAGGATCAGTTGACTACCCTGTCAGGCATCCTCCATCACTGTGTGCATCTCACAGCCAGCAGGTACCCCGATGAGAAGCACTATTTAAAGTACATAGTACAAAACGATAGCCCTGTAACACTAACAAAGGTGATTGTCTTTAACTACAAGACTATAATGGTGGGAAAGAGGATGATTACATTTATAAATTGGTGGCTGGGTATATCTGTTTGTGGTCTGAAGAGGTTTTAAGAAATAGAGACATTTAGGCTAGGGACAGAAATTACACAAAACAGTATAAGTAATCATAAACCAGTTCAAATCTGTAACACAACAGAAGTTCAGTGCATATAAACTTCTTTCAAAATGGCCAAAACTGATTTAAAATAAACATAAATGGATGTAGTATTAGACTTAACTGATTTAGGTTAAATTGGTTTATTGAACTTCTGTCCCAGATCCTGTCCAGATTCAAATTAACTCACATTCTCCCAGCATCCCAGGATACTTTGCACCTTCCCTGCAAACCTCCCTCGCAGGGTGAGCGGGCTAGCTTTGGTCCGCAAGCCGTCTGCTCCAGCTGAGCAGGGAGGCATACTCCAGTGCCTCCTGGCTTCTGGCTTGAGTCATCTCAGGCATGTGGTTGCACTTTTGGAATCAAAGGTGAATATCTGTTCACTTGCTTATTGGTTCAATCTACGCAGCTTTGACTAACCTGTAAAGATTGTATCAGCTGCACATCAGGCGCTTTAACTGTCTGTACTTAGCCTTAGAGAATGGTCCCCAGTAGCTCAATGTATTCATTTCTGAAAGAAAAAGGAACATACTATTTTCATGAGGTAAAATTTTTTTTTTTCCTTCTCCCATGGATAGTTGGTGAAAGCGAAGAAGAAGAGAAGCAATTTAAACAAATATATTTGAAGTAGCCTTTAAAAATGTTTGCTTAGCTCTTCTTCTGACACTTCCATTAGGAGATCCTATTGAATGGCATTGTCAGCAGTATCCAGCATGGACACTGAGAGAGAGGCACCTCAACAAACCTAGAAAAAGAAAAATCCCTTCTCAAAACCTTGCAAATCATTAGTGGGTGGAGTGAAAAGCATGTGGCACAACGTTCAGCTTAAAGTGTATTGAAGTGAACAAGAACATTAGCTGTGATAAATTGCAGCCCTCTGCTCAGTAAGTTAGGGACGAAAACTATTGTATCTGATGTGTTTGGTTCCTCACTTTTATTGCCATAGAGATTCTCTCAAATGTTTATGTAATATTAAATTGAAATTTGATAAATTGCCATCAATGCATAATGAACCTAACTTTTTAGTTTTAGGCTTAACATTACAGACTCTGAAGTTCAGTAATGTTATGCCTTGTTATCTGTTACGTTTAGTAAATGTTCCGTATTCTAAAATAAAATGTTTCATGTCATTGCCATTGTCACAACATATTAACCCAAGCTTTCTTAGTCTGTAAACTAAAAGATTCACATACTGTGGGATCAGAAAGACCAGCTTCACTAGACCAGTGGTCTGACCTCCTATATCACCTAGGCCAAGGAACCTTCCTAAATTAATTTATGACAGAACACGGGTGTAACTTTTGGCAGAAAATGAAATCTGATATTGTCTAATCTTCTAGCTTTGAGGATAGTTAACAACTGAACACTGAATGACCTAGAAAGACTGCATAATCTCCATCACTGCAGAATTTTAGGGCAAGCTGAACAAACATTTGCCTGGGATGCCTTAATTGATCCTACCCTAATGTCTCTTCCAACCCTATTTTTCTGTGATCCTTGAATTGTATAGTTATCTGTAATGGTGAATCTACCACAGACCTACATTGTCCTAGTGTGCTCTCATTCTTCTGGACAAGGATCCTGTCTCTGTGGGCTCCGACCTTGCAAAAGCAATGACACATGACAATTTTGCAACCATTTAGACTTCATGGGGGTAGTTATTTGTGTTTATATTTAAAGTATTAGGCCTCTTTTTGTACTGTGTCCAGGATGATGGGGCTCTAACCCTGAATGAGGCACTGAGCACTATTGCAATATCAACCTGGTGTGGATCTTTTGTGCGTGTGTTTGTATATATAAAATTTGCATTCACAACAAATAATGTGTGGTGTTGGTTCTTTCAAAGTGTTAAGAGGTCTTTAAAGGCTCATAGTGGATCAATAATATTGAAGTATTTCTGCTTTCTAAACCCCAGTTTCTCAGTTTTTTCTTCCCTCCTCCCCCTTTTTTTTTTTCCTTTTTATTGGGTAAACAATCAAATCCCAGTTGTGGAATAATGCCTAAGAGAGACTATTTTAAAAATATATTCTATTACTAAGTAAAACTTAAGCCCGTAACTTCAGTTTGTGCCACAGCCAGATTTACATTTGCTTAAAATAGACTGCTGCAGTTAAGGGATTTGCAGTTAACTTGTTCACTCAGAGCCAGATGCTTCCCCTACATGGCTTTTCCCTTGGAGTGGTTCAGAATCTCAATAAGCTTGCCCTGGCAGAGCTTCCTTTACATGCTTTCCTAGCAGAACATAAGCAATCATTTTCAAGGTTCTCCTAACATCCAAGCAAGGCTTGTAAATCCCAAAAGCCTCCTGTTTTCCTCTGAGTCCCTTCCCCTGAAAGGGATTGTACATTAACACAGGGAAACAGCAGGGTTAGCATTTGCTTAAGGCAAACGCTTCCATTGGTAAAAAGATGTGGGAGGAAAGAAGCATTGCCATAGGAGGCAAATGTTTCCCAGGCACTTCTGGGATGGCAAGAGACCAATGTGGCTGCAAAAGGAGCTGCTAAAATGCCTCAAATGCAAAAGGAAAGCATAAACACAATGGACAAATGGGCAAATCACCAAAGACATGTACCAGGAAATAGCAAGAACCTGCAGGGACAAAATCAGGAAGGCAAAGAAAAAGAATGGGCTGCACCTGGCAGAGGAGGTTAAGGACAAGAAGCAGCAGCTGTCCAGAAAAGAAGGACAAAGGAACCTATGGGTCCTCTCTCAACAAGCCAGGGGAAACTCAACTGGAGATCAAAGAAGGTAGAGCCAACTGCTTACTTTGCCTAGTCACAAAAAATTAAGCTGCCAGATAACTAATAGGGGTTATCTGAATACGAAATGGGGCAAGCTGAGGGAGGAAATAATAAAAGAGATGGTCGGAGAGCTTTTGTTGGGTCTGAATGAATTCAAATCAGCAGGGCCAGATGAGCTTCATCCCAGGGTCCTGAAGGAACCAGCAGAGATCTCAGAGACATTGGCAATGATCTTCATGAAGTCATGGGAGATGGGCCAGGTACCAGAGGAAAAGAGCCAATGTAGTGCCCCTCCTCAAAAAAAGCAAGGAGGAGGACCCAGGGAACTACAGACTGGTTAGCTTCACTTCAGTACCTGGGAAGTTACTGGAGCATATCCCAAGAAAGGCTATTTGTCAACACCTGGAGGAGGAAACAATGATCCCAAGCAGCCATCATGGATTTATGAAAAACAAATCACGTTAAACAAACCTGAACTCCTTCCTTGACAAAGTAACTACTTGAGCAGATGAAAGGGAGGCTGTGGACATGACACATCTGGTCTTCAGCAAGGCTTTTGACAACGCCCTGCATGACCTTCTCATAAACAGATTGGAGAAATATGGGCTAGATAAAACTTCTACAAGGTATCCACCTTGGCTTGATGGTCCTAAGCAAAGAGTAATTATTAATAGGTCCATTTCAGAATGGCAGGAGCTTTCAAGTGGAATCCACAGAGGTCTGTATGGACCAGGTGCTGTTCAACTGGTTTACTAACAATTTGGCATAGAAACTTCTTGAGCAACTTTGTGGACGACACAAAAGTGAGAAGGATTGCAAACATGTTGGAGTATGTGAGCACAATTCAGAAGGATCCTGACAGACTGGAAAGTTGAGCTATGTCTAACAGGCTGAAGTTCAATGAGGATAAATGCAAGGTGCTACACCTCAGGAGAAATAATCAAAATCATAGTTTCATAGTATCATAGTGCTTACGGTCGGAAGGGACCTAAACAGGTCATCAGGTCCAACCCCCTGCCCCAGGCAGGAACGAGTGCCAGGGTCATATCACCCCAGCCAAATATCTGTCCAGCCTCCTCTTGAATACCCCCAAGGTAGGAGAGAGTACCACCTCCCTTGAGAGTCCATTCCAGAGCCTGGCAGCCCTCATTGTAAAGTAATGTCTCCTGATGTCCAGCCTGAACCTTCTCTCTAACAATTTGTGACTGTTATTCCTAGTAACCCCGGGTGGTGCCCGGGGGAACAGAGCCTCCCCCAGTTCCCACTGATCCCCCCTGGTGAGTCTGTAAATGGCCACCAGGTCCCCTCTCAACCTTCTCTTGTGGAGGCTGAATAGGTTCAGGCCATTTAGCCTCTCTTTGCAGGGCCTGCCCTGCTGCCCCTTGCAAATACAAAATGGCTGATGAAAAGGGAGCTGAATGGCAGCTCTATGGAAAAGGCCTTGGGAGTCTTAGTAGACTAGTGACTCAATACAGTTGGGAGTACAGCGTCCAGTTCTGGGTGCCGCACTTCAAGAGGGATGTGGCTAACCTTGAGAGGGTCCAGAGGAGGGCCACTCGCATGGTTAGGGGGCAGCAGGCCAGGCCCTATGAAGACTAAAAGGCCTGAATCTATTCAGCCTCCACAAGAGAAGACTGAGAGGGGATCTGGTGGCTGTCTATAAACTCACCAGGGCAGACCAGTGGAAAATAGGTGAGGCTCTGTTCCCCCAGGCACCACCTGGGATAATGAGGAATAATGGCCACAGATTGATTGAGAGCAGGTTCAGGCTTGATATCAGGAGGCATTAATTTACAGTTAGGGCTGCCAGGCTCTGGAATGGGCTCCCAAGGGAGGTGGTGCTCTCCCCTACCTTGGGTCTTCAAGAGGAGGTTGGATAGATATCTGGCTGGGGTATTATGATCCCAGCACTTGTTCCTGCCCAGGGCACGGGGTCGGACTTGATGATCTGTTCGGGTCTGTTAGCTAATACGCTAATGTGCAGTAGAATGAGCCTACTGCACATTAATGTCACTTAAAAGGCATGTGCTGGTGGTACAGCATGGTAGTGTTAGTTACTGCCCATTGAATTAGTACTTATTATTACAGATGCTAAACACAATGCTCAGTAACTATGGCACATTACTGAATGTATAGATGTGCCCACAGGAACCAAACCCTTTGGGGCTATATTGTGACTCAGCCTAGGTGCCGATTAGGGGCAAATTCCCCCATTTCCTCCCTCCTCTCCTCCCCTCCAGCCAGATCACTGTATAGGTTAAGCAATGTTCAAGTATTGGCCTACCTTGCATGCTCCTTCCCTGAAATAGTTGGGTGTGAAAGGACAGGAAATGGATTAAACTTTTGTTCCAGTCTCCTTATCCTATTCAAAGGCCACCTTAGCTATGCTGTCATGGAAAGTGTCTCATGCTGGTGGCTTTGGTCACCATTAAAGAATTGTGCTTGGAAGAGACTGTGCATCTTAAGACTACCGTGGGATCAGCACATCAAGATCTAGGCCTAAATCATTGAAATGCAAAATCTGCTGATATCTTCATGGGTGACCTAGAGGATAGGGAGCAAGGACCTCTTGAGAACATGTTGTTGGCAAACTATTTCAAATCTATGTGTCTAGAAATATTCTGCAGGGATAAACAGTTAGACACTGGATAGAAAAAGTCTAGTTAAAACTTTCATTGATTATTCTGCACAAACCAGCCTCCCTGTTTGTCTATAACATTAATCAGTCATTTATAAATTCCTGCTGGTGAGGGGCAGAGGGAATTGGAAGTCAAAGGAGCTCTGTAATATGTTTTATTTTAAATAAACAGGAATGCTTGAAATAATTGAGGCAGTTTAGCTGAGTGGAGTTAAGACCTGTGCACATTAACAGGGCCTCATTATATGCTTTGCCAGTTTCTGTAAATCAGCAGTTAAAAAAAAAAAATCATGTGAGTCACAAAAACCACTTGATTTACTTCATACTTTCAGACATAAAGCATGGACTTTGCATTAGCTCAGTTCTCTCACTAATTGGTCTAAAGGGTTATGTTTTCTTTTGCTATTCACAGGACACAGCAGTCTTCTCTCAACTGTTGTAATCAGAACAAGATCCCACAGAAAAAGCCAAGGAAATTTTATGTCTAGGTCTCTGACAAAGAGACCCTTTGTCCTTCAAACAATCCAGTCCAGCCATGTTAGCGCTGCCTTTCAGACCCCATAACTAACCTCAATCCTGCCTCCCAATACATTTTCTCTCTCTCATATTAAAAAGGAAGTTTTACACTTAAATTCCCTCCCCACTGCATTCAAAACAGGTGTTATAATTATTTTTAAGAATAATGGAAATAAAGGTATGCAATACACATAAGAGAGACTTTGCTTCATTCAAAGACTCCTGTATTGTTATTTTTAACTCCTTCCTTTTAGACCTGTATGTCATGCATCACATCAAGCATGTTGGATTTGGCAGATTGAGAGGTGCTTTCCAGAGGCTGCCACCTTCCCCTTTGCCCTTAGTGATGGCTACTACAGACCCAAAGGCATCTACCATTAATACATTTGTACTCTGCTTGTCTAGCACCATTCAGCCTTTGGCTCCTTGGCTCCCCAGCTTGTCATTACAACACAACCCCACAAATATGAGGTTCAAAAGCTAACCTTGACTCCTGTCCTGTTCCCACTGCCGTCCGTAGAAAAGCTCTAAAATCTAAACAGTTAATTACATGAAACCCAGTTCTTCATGAGAGAAGCTTCCTTTTGTAGTGTCTAAGGCAGAAATGCAGTCGACTCACTGTATGGTAGTATAAAACCATGTCTGCACAGTAAAATTCCTATACCCAGCAGTGACGGTCTCAATAGCAGAGTGGTGCTCAAGGTGGGCTGCCTCCTAGTCTGGAAAACCGTATAGTAGTCACACTCATGCAGGGCTTACTGACACTGCCATCCTAATGAGATCACCCAAAGCAATGACCACAGTGCTCCTGTTCCTGCCTGATCCATTAAGGGTAAGAGTCAGACTCTAGATGCTCATGCTTTTGGCTCAGGAAGACCTCAGGCCAGTCCTTGATGTTACCCAAGGGAGTGGCTTTCAGACCTCGAGGCTCCAACTGTGTTTGTTAGGACTTCTGTAGGCTCTTAGCGAGACAGACGGTTCCTGTCCATAAGACTACCAAAATGGACACGGGGAAATCTAAGGAAGTGATCTTATAAGATCCTTTCCTCAGCTTGCCAGCAATTGGGGAGGAAAGTTTGCATTAAGTTTTTGTGACCTGCTTGCTTTGCACCAACTATGGGCAAGCAGTAGCAGAACTGCTCACTGTCTTAACCTCCCTACCCAGAGTCAGCTCTTAGTGTGCAGTTTCTCTCATAGACTCATAAAAAATGAGGGTTGAAGGGGACCCCGGGAGGTCATCTAGTCCAACCCCCTGCTCAAAGCAGAACCATCCCCAGCCTCTCCAGGAGGTTTGATTTTCAGCTGAGTACTCTGAAAGAGCCTATGACTGCCCCTCTCCCAGAGCCAGTGCACATGTGTGAATAGAAGTAGCAAAGCTAAGAATATACCCAGGCTCCACGTCCCTGATTGCTTTTCCAGGAAAAACTGGCCTGAAAAGCCGCCTCATTTGCTGGTGCTCAGAAGAGACCTACCAGGTGTTTTTTCATCTACATTTTATCAATAGGGAACTGAAGCACAAAAAGAATAAGTGACTTGCCTTTGGTCACAAAGGAAGCTTGTGGCACAGATAGGGAACTTTGAGTCTCTGCTCAGTGCTTCATGCACGAGACAAAGCTTCCCCTGGCACCTACCAGTAGGAATATATTTGAGAATAGAAAAAGAAAGGCAATTCCTCCTCGTAAACAGGGGAAGCTTCAGATCCGAAAGTCTTGGCCCTTTTAGCTGAAACTGTAGCTGTGCTTGAGAGAGAATTTGCTAGCTCAGAATTATGGCTAAAAAAAAGTAGCTGTATCATTGCAAATGGGATGTCTCAAGTGAGTCAAGGATAAGAAAAAGATGATGTAGAAGTTTCTACTTAGATATTAAACCTATCATTTAAAAATATACCAGACTCCCACCTGTGAACAACGGGAGAGGGCTTTAAAAAAAAGGGGGGGGATGGCAGGCTGAAGAGTCTCCCATGGAATCATTATTTCAGAAACTATTGGTAATACCAGTGTACTCACTAACCTGACCTCTCTCGATAGTGCCTTTCACATCTCCAGTTAAAAACACCCCCTCATTTAAAAACTGGGATATTGGGATGGAAACAATGGTCAGAGCAGGCGTGATTTAAAGAGACAGTACAAATTATAAGGTCTAGTGCAGATATAAATAGTGAACAGAAAGGTAATGCCATATTTTCTGTAGGATTGTTTGCATCACAGATGAACAACTTGGCACAGCTTGTTTTGCCACTTTTTGTAATGTAAGGTAGACTTTTTAAAGGATACATTTTTCTTTGCAGAAGCAGCTTTTGTTCCATCACAGGCAAAGTAGATGATAGTAGCCGGTAGGTAACAAAACAGTGTCCTGTGTCCATGTGACACACTTCAAAACTCTGTGTCTAGCAATTAGTCGAGACCAGAGAAGAGCAGAGAAGTAGACCTGTCTGGTTTGTGAATATGTTCCCATTTATCTTTTAGAAATCTAGGGATAATACCAGGGGGTACTTATATAACATGTGCTCTTCAACATAAAGGACTAACTTTTTTTGAACTTCTCAATTGGAGCTGTTGAAAAAACAGTGCAACATATTTTTGGCATCAAATAAGCTGGTCATAAAGAAGCATTTTGAAGTTACAGAGAAGATTTCACACGGCCTGTACAACGCTGGAACAGAAATCAGTTTTTGGTGACAAAGTCTTGGTAGGAGATGCACGTGAACAGAAATGCCCCCTAATTTAAGACCAGGTCGCTACACAATTTTCAGGTCAGGCGGTGAGTTTTCCTCATGACATTTCTGTACTGACAAAAGATATTGTACAGATGCAGTTGTCCTGGCATGAAAATCCTGTTGCAAATATAGTTTATTTTATGTGGGGAACTGGCATAAATTGTTCTTTCAGAAGAACTTCTATGGCCAGTATCAAGTGTGTCTGTTCCCAGGCGTGGATCCAGGCTTTCCCGAAGGGGGGTGGGGGCAGGAGCAGCCACCCACACTGCAGGGGTGGCTGCACTCCCTCTTCCCATCCTCCTCTGTCCCACCACACAAGGCAGACCATGCTGCAGGACCCTGTGGGGAATTTTTCAAGTGCCTCTCTTCTCCTTCCTGCTCAGAGGTGGCCCCTTCTCCCCCCTCTGTTGCATTCTCCATGACTGGGGGGCAAGCATCTTCCAGAGCCAGCCGGGCTGAGAGGGGGCCAGGCTCAGGTGGGGTGAGGACAGCAAACAGGGTGTCCGGAGACTTCCTCCCATCCTGTTTGGTCAGGATGGGAGGGGGAATGGGAGCCCACATAGATCCCTGCTGCCTTTGTCCCCCTTCCAGCTGAGGCCAGCACTGGAACAGCCAGCAGGAATGGCTCTGGTGCTTCTTCATCCCTGGGCCAGTGGGGAAAGGCAGGTGGGGTAGGAGGGACAGGGATGGGAGGAAGGGGCAGGGACAGGGCATTTCTTTGGTCAGGAAGGGGAAGGAAGAGAGTGTTTTCAGCTGCTTTAGGAACTTTTAAAAGCCCCTGGTGCAGTCCACTCCAAAAGGGAAATGCAGCCGTGCCCCTGCACCCCCTCTGGATCCACCCGTCTCTTCCTCCCTCGTTTCTACATCTTAGGCGTCTTGTCTTTGGCCCCCCTTGTGTAGAACGTACAGCAGTCCCTCGTTTTTAGTGTCCTGCGTCTAATCAACCACAATTAGACAGCAGCTGCCAATACAGACTAGAAACAGCACCTGTGCTGCTTCCTTCCAGGAGACTGTGACCACTGATTGACATAACATGGAGCGTTCTCCAAAATATTATTTGCTTTTTGCCATTAGGAACAAAACCTTCAGAGAAAAACTTCTATGCACTTCTGCTTCACGTTAAGCCCTACCCTTCTGTGACACTGGCCTAGGGAGAAGTCGTTTCTGCAGGCATCCCAGGGGGTGCTTCTGCCAGTCTGTGTGTCCTACTCTCTTTTCTATAAGTATCGACTAGAGAGAGATGCTTGTGGAGATAAATGACAATACTGCTCGCAAGACGTGTTGTAAATTAAGAACTGGTTATTTCTTCCCATATGCATCCTTTTTGCCATTTGGAGGCTGCAGGAGGAAAGAAACCTAAGAGAGAAACCTGAGGACTGACTGTAGTCAGAGAGGTGCATGCACTTAAGTGTCAGGATTCAGCATTCTTCCTACTGCCGTGTCGCTTTTCTTTCCCTTTCCTGTCGCCCATCTCTGTAGTCAGAGCTCAGCTCTGACTTCCACTTGTTTTGCTTGCCTTGCCCCAACCTTTCTCAAATACAGAAGCCAATTTTTTTGTTTGTTTGTTTACTCTACTAACGAGGTTGTCTGCTAGGAAGGAGCTTTTGGATGGAAACCACCATTTCCAACCTACAAGTAATACATGCCTGGAATGGAAACACTGAAACAACAAGGGCCATTTCTTAAAAATGGATGTGAGTATTCCTGTCTAGGCCATGCAGTTGATTTGTCATTAACTATTTATGGAGCAAGAGTATCACATTGAGTGGCATAAATGATTTTGTGTGGAGAATAAGATGATGCATGTATTTCAGTCGTTGAATTATATCACTTGGGGTGTCAACTACATTGTATACAGAGACCAGTAAACACAAAAGTCGAAGCAAGATTTAAACTTGAAATCTTATGTTTGTCAGTCAAAGAGCTCATCTTCATAAAAATATCCAATAGAGAAGAGTGTGATCCCTTCTAGTTGGTTTATCAGGCAACTCCGAATATCTCAAACTCTTACATTCCCATCCCGTTTAAGTTGGAGTTAGCTTTTGAGTGTGTGCCATTATTCTGGGTTTCGAGCCAATTTAAACATTGCTTTAATGTTTTCTTCTAACTTCACAAGTAGTCATTACCAGGTAATTGGATTCAATAGCAAAAGAGGTCTGGAAACATCTCCGTTTGTTTGCTTCATTCTATTTATTCCTGTTTCCCAGCAAACTCATAGCCTCAGGATCTGGGCATCACTATAAACCTTTGCAGTCATGGTAGAGAGGGGAACACTGTGGGCGCACCCATTAATCTGCACATAATTATGCAGATTCATTAATCTACACATTCATTAATCTGCCATAATTATGGCGCATTAAGTTTAGTATCTGTAATTGCTAATTACCTATAATTATGCCAACGCATGCTTTTTTTGGTGACACTAATGTGAAGTAGACTAATTCTAGTGCACACTAGCATGGGTTTTGCCCACTGCACTAATACGCAGTAGCATTAGTCTACTGCGCTTGAAGCGCCTGGTGTAGATGCGCCCACTGTGTTTGCAATAGCATACTGCAAAATACCTGGAAGCTTGATTCAAGACTGAGGAATAAATAGAATTATTTTCTATTTAAAGTTCAAAAGCATCACAAAGCTTGGTAGCCAGTTTAAGAACTGATACACAAGCAATACAGAAACCTTGTGTCTGGAAGATCTCTAGACCCTTGCCTGTCTTCTGAGGTTGCAATCCAGTGGCAGGGAAGAATAGAGTAATACCTACACAAGGCTGTGCTGTCATCTGTAGATGAATTCTGGTAGGAATATTACCCCCAAACATTGGTAGGAAGATAAGTAATAATGATCTCTACTGCAAACCTTGAAAACAGCTTTAGAGAAGCAATATGCACAAGTATATGTTATATGAGATGAAAGAGCAGTGTCACTTTTTTTTGCAGCAATGACAGATTTCATTATATCCTGCAATAGATAATGGATAGAAAGGTTGATGCAACAAGATCAGACTTCTCTCTGTTTTATTATTTGCTCTTTTTTAATTTAATTTGTTTTGTAGTTCTGAATTGGATCAAAGGAAAGTGAGTAATTCTCTTTGCTTGATGCAATGTATTTCTCAGTTGCTAACAGTACCATCTGTCAAAAAATATTAAACCAAAAATAGAAAGCAAAAGGCAGAGGCATAATTGTCTAGAAAATACTTTTGAGTTAGCATTTACAGAGCGTCTTAACACCCTGCAGAAATGTGAGAACTTAATTTTCCTTGTTAACATCTTATTCTTCCATTAAAAAAGCCAAAGTATGGGGCTGGCGGGGTCTTATTTTTTGTTTGTTTGTTTTTTGGTTTTTTATTTTTCCAAAGCTATAGCAAAACTCCAAACATCACTATGGATTTTAGTACAACTGAATGAATATATACAAAACTTAAGGCCAAATCCTAGTCTCTGAAGCTAACGAATATTTTGCAGTTAACTTCAGTAAGAGTCACTTTCCCTGATACTGGAATCACTTGATATCCCCCTCGTCTATAATGTATCTCTGCACAACAGGCATATTTTGGGTAATGCAGGAAAGAGGGGTAGGGCTACCTGTCTTGTATCAGCTCCTCTTGTCCTTTTCCCAGCATTTCCCAGCATGTGGAGATGGGGAAGGAAATTTGCCCCCGCTCACTCCAGTTCTCCGATGAGCTCTTCAGCAAAACAGAATGAGATGGGAATTTTCCCTGAGTGCATAAGCAAATCCAGCTTTATCACATTGGGATTTTTTTTCCTTTTTCTTGTGGAAAAGGAGATGAGAGACCAATACAAGCTCAGAAAACATGTATTATTTCCCTGTATGCAGAACAGCGGGGAAGAGATATGAAAAGGAGGGGAAGAGGAGAGGAACAGCAGCCATTTCATTATAGTTGTTAACAAGTCCTGAAAATGAGCTATAGCATCAGGGGAGACGTGAATCTTTCGACTGCTTTCTCTGACTACAGAAAATGACTAAATACAAAAGGTGAAACAAATTTCCCCCTGGAGGCAAACAGCAAAGGGGAGACTGGCCCACGATGGAAATAATGTAACAATACTCTAGCTGCAATAGAGCTCTCTCCTAGTGTTGCATAATGTCTGGACATTTTACTTTTGTTCCAAGAAAATGAAGCTCTGCTAAAACTCTCCCTGCTATGTTATATCCACTCTTTTCTGCCCAGCATGGACCCTACAAAAGGGGTAAATGAAAGCATGCTGAACAGTTGGCAGAGATACAGAGAATGGAAATGAACAGGGCAAGGACCTTGGCTGGGACGTACAGCAATAGTAGAAAGGATACATTGAGAAGCATTGATCCCCACAAACTGGGATTGCACCAGTATTGGCAGGTTGGAATAAAACATCAAAATATGAAGAAAAATAATTTATCTGCTTTTAAAAGTTCTTTTTCTTTATTTCATTTGTAAAAAAAAAAATCACATGGCACTGAGCTTGCTGATATACAGACTGCAGTATTATTTATTTGTCTTGGAGCAGTGTTTCTGGTATCCAGCTGTGAAAGTGGTCCCACAGTGCTGTAGTTTATACTATGTTGATGGTGTATGTAGTTTATCCTATGGTGATAGCCCCTGAAGAATGTACAGTCCAAATAGACAAAGGGAGAAGTGGTATCCCATTTTGAAGGCGAGAAGGAAAGGTACAGAAAGATAGAGTGACTTGCCTTCCAGATCAGCAATGATCCAACATTTTCCTGATTACCATATCAGTGTTTTAACCTGAAGACCACACTTCTCCTTGTTCCTGCTAGAAAACACCCACCTGTTCCCAAATCATTTGGCAAAAGGCAGTGGGCCAATATCTGCCCTAAGTTACACTTCAGGAGGGTCAAATGCTGGAGATGAGAGGTGGGATACCACCATACAGCACCCCAGACTCTTCAGCATTTCTGTACTATGTATCCCGTAAGTGGTCTGGTTGAACTACAGGCATGAGTGTAAATATTTCTGCCTTTGGAAGAGAAGAAACCTATTCAACAGGAACACCGGCAGCAGCAGCCTTATAAATATAAATTAATCTCTTCTTTACTGAAATCATGGCTGCATTGTTTTTCTGGCCCTTTTTCTCCTTACGCACCTATAAGGAGCATACACACATCAGATACTTTGGGAATGCTCTACAAGATTCTGTTTGCTCCCCTTGTTGTTCTTTCACTTTCTCAAATACCAAATAATTGGTCTCGCCCACAAAGGCTTTTGAGGCCAGAAAAGAAGCCAAAATTTGCAAAACGGTTCTTTCAGAGAATGGAAGTTTAACTTTTGTATATTGAAAAAAAATCAATAGAACGAGTCTGGATTTACATTACGGTAAGAAGAATTATTAAAGGGAGCAAAACACGACCCCTTGCCGTCTGGCATTTTATATATTGCTACAAGACATAAAATGAAAGTTATAAAACATTTAGTTCATATAATGTTATTTAAGATCTACCAAGATCTGCTGTCACTCATGAAACTACATTTGAAAACATATTAGCTACAATTTGGATAATAGTCACAGCTTGATAAACCATTAAAGTGGGCCACTGAATGAGGAAAGAGAGCTAAGCAAAACATGCCATATAACAAGATTTTAGGTCTTTAACTTCTTTCTCTTTCCCTAACTGCGGGGGGGAGAGGGAAACTACAGTTTCTTCATTAACATTTATTTTCTTCCTCATTTTGTGATGGAGCAGCCTCCAACAGGAGAAGACGGTGAATCAGTGCAGACAAAATAACAGCAAATGTAACCTTTGTCTAAAACTCAATGTCTACTGCTCAGATTGAAAAAACTTCCCTTTAGTGCTTGACTCTGATGCATGGACATTTGGGTTATGTGAAGCTTTGGGTGGTGATTCGATTCGGAGGAGATTCGGGCTGATTCGGTGGCTGAATCTCCAAATCTGAATCGAATCAGGGGACAAATTAAAAGGTCCAAATTGATTGAAAGCTCTCCAAATCTTCGGAAAAGAGTCAGAGAGCTTCCATGATTCGGGCAGTCCCCGGTGGCTGCAGCAAGGAGCTGCAGCTGACTCTGAGCTGGTACGTAG
>NW_017728997.1:8770632-8805117 GCF_001723915.1 Gavialis gangeticus
CCAGCCCCCCCTCCCCTGCCCCCTATTTACCAGCTCAGGGTCGGCTGCAGCTCCTTGCTGCAGCCACCGGGGACTGCCCAAATCATCTGCAGCAGCTGAATCTCTAAATCAGATTCAACCAAATCGATTCGGGACAGTGATTCGAATCACTGAATCAAATCACTGTCCCCCAAATCAGGCAAATCCAAAGTGAATTCTAGCCGCTTTGGTGAAAAATTGACAGATGTCCATTAGGCCTATGCAAAGGGGAGAAATATATTTCTAATAATTGAAGACTAGCTTGCCTTTTCCACACCTACAGGCACAAGTTCCATATTCCTCAAATAATCTCACTGAAGATCAATGGGATTATTTGAGTTGTAAAAAAAACAAACCCTGTGCGTCACAATCTGGTCTAACATAAACCAAAATATAAATTGCATTCATAAGGATTAAACAAAGACCTTAAGACATCCTGCATTTCAAACAGAATAAATAATGTATCATTTTGAAGTTATATCTAAAGGCACTAAAACCAGTTTCCCCTCTCTTATTGTGAAATAAAGATTATTATTAAGGTTTTAAAGATGCCTTAGAAGCCACAGATTGTGAAGTGAAAAATTTCAGAGCCAAGTTACCAAAGAATGAGATAAATCTGCTCATGAATCAGACTCATTTTATGTCGCTATTTGTCATCCGAGCAATAAAAAGGTCCCTGGCTTCCTCATAATCATTTAAAAGATTCTTTTCACCTCATTGGAGAAGTATTTTGGGTGGGGTAGAAATGAGAGACCTTATAGCCAAGAGATAGACAACCTCTGAGAAACAAATGATTCTTCCACCAAGTTTGAATAGCCTCTGATACACTTGGAAATACATGTAATGTTTAAAACTTATTTTGGAAAATAATGTGGTCCTTTTTACCAGATTTAGATGTATTACCCTGTCCCAGGCCTGACCCTTAGGTATTCTTAGAAAAGATGAAGTCAAGGGATGTGCATAGAAGTAGCATAAAGCTCCCAACCTTATGCTTTTCTTCCATCTTCTTCTTGTGTCCTGTCTGAGATGGTTGATGATGGGTATTTAGCAGAATTTAGGGCCGCAACATGAGCGCTTTTGCTATGGCAGTTATACACCAGATACTGTAGAAGAGGTGGAGGTTTCATGAGATTTTTCAGGTCAAATGTGGGCCCCCCAAACCCTACTGGGGAACCATGAAAGACAGATGAGCCTTGTGACAGCTAAGGGTTCCTCAGTGTTGCTATATCAGGAAGGCTTCCTGCTGCCTTTCATTCTGAAAGATTGTATGCAAATGTTGCACTGCAGAGAGAAAAAAATAGTTTCATGTTTCACTGGAGAAGCAGGTATGGGGATTTAATTATCTGATCCCGACTTTTCTCACCCAATTGGTCTTTATGCACAAATAATAGCAAATACCAGCCTGCCCATGTATAGAACAGAATTTCAGTCACTTTCTGATTTCCGAGAGGAGCTCTGCACATGCTGTGATGCAATTTGAATTGCTCTGTAATAATTTATGAAAACTGTATGTTGATCTGGTTATTGAGATCCTTTCCACATGACTGTACTGGTTTAGCACATTGGGAGCCTGTTAAGACGAGTGAGGAAAGAGGTAGGGACAGAAAGGGTGATGGAAATAAGCAGCTGCTCCAAAAGCACTTGAGGGCTGCTGAGGCACAAAGGCAGAACTATTAACTTGAAGATGTTCTCTCCAGCTTACTTTCAAAACTGGTTAAACTAGGACATGTTAAAGCTCACACGTGGGGTATTTAAAAACTTCTGGAAGGTTTATAAGGCAATACTTTCTACTGAAAGGTGCTTGTTGGGAGCTATGTTGAGACACAAGGACTTTCTGGGTGTGAGAAAGCTAGTCTGTCATGGCCTTTGGGCACTTGTGTAGACTGTCTCATTTTAAAACTCGTGTTCTCTAAATGCTTTGTTCCTTCTTCTAAAATAATATTAAAGTTTAAGAAGGTTTATATCTGGGAACCATATTTCCCCTGTTGTCACAGATACCTGAGGGGAGAACCACAAGTACACACTAGCTGCATTTTCAAGGTTGGTATGGTTGTTACACAGAGTGAGTGTGCTCTAACTAAGAGCTTGGGGTAAGAGTGGAAGAAATGAAGGGTTCCACCCTGGAGTAGCTAATAATGTCAGGCCTGGCATCGTTGTGAGTGCACATGTCTAAGTCAAATTAAATTAAGGAGACTTAACTAAGTCAACTTAACTAAGTTGATTTAAGCCACATGTACAGCTCCTTGATATGGTGGCAGCCCTCTCCTGCAGCAACCTGTTAGAGTCGACTTAAATGTGGTGCAAAATAATACACCTCCACGGTGTATTATCTTAAGTTGCATTAGTTAAGTCGACTTTGCACCACATACGTATGTATGCTCTGACAGTTAAGTCAATTTTACAAAGTTAAGTTGACTTAACTGTCAAAAAGTTAGTACATGTGTATGCACTCATTGCTGCCCCTTCTTACTTTACAGCCTGTGGGTATTGGCCCAATTTTTTTGCTCCACCAGGGCTTGGTTTCAGTGTGGGATTTTTAAAATGTGGGATCTATGAAACTATAAATGATCCATTCAAGTAAAAATGTTTCTGTTTCTGGGGAGTTGTCTTCTGCATTGCATGGCACTGTGTTTTCAGAAGCATCAGTGCTGATCTATTAACTGCCAGACTAGTGCTTGTAACCACCATTCGTTGCTTCTAAATGCACTTACATTGTCTGTTCCAGGACAGCATAGTTCTCCTGCCCATATACTGCTCTTGTCTTTCTGTTTTATATCAGTCATTGGAATATAACATTTCATGAATGCAGTTTTTATGGATTTTATAATATCAGTGCTTTGTGTTTGGGCAAACACAAGACCAGAAGCATATCTGTGATTTCAGTATCTGAAATGAGTTTAATTTCTACTGTGTATGGGATAAAGAAAATAACGCTTAAGGAAACAAGTGGTATGACTGTGTTCAGTGCTGCAAATGGTCCTGATTTTCTATCCCTCAGCAGACTCCTAGGTAAATATCGAGGCTTTCACAAAGCTGTTCACACCAAGATATAACTTGGAAATACCGTTAGGGAGACTCAAGATCACTGTGATCAGTAATCATAGATCAGCAGGGGATTCGAATCTTCTTTTGGTGGCAGTAAGCAATGTGGGTAACATTCCTTTCAATGTTCAAGCAAAATTGCAGCATTAGGTGGTCAGAAAGCTGTGCAGACCACTGTGCAGAGCCCTGTTGATAGTCATGTAGTATTCAACACGCATCCCAAAACCAAAAAAAAATCAAAGGTAAATAGTACACACCGCCACTTGATGCCAAGATGACTCTCTGCTATCCTCAACTTGCCAGTGCAGACACAATTGGAGCCTGTGTAGAGGCATTGATCTAAAATTATTGAAAACTGCCTATAGTCAGGGTAAGATACATGGTAAGTCTATTTGCGGCATTAATGCGTGGTGTGAACATTTATTTGAAGACAAAGAATCTGCAGAGTTTGGTTGGGTTTCGTTTTCTATGGAAAGTGCTGTTAAATATGCTGCGCCATTCAGTGCTCCACAGAAATGGACTCCACATCAAATGCACTGTCTACTTCTCTTTCCACAAAGTGGCTTGCTGTGAGTGCTTGTCATGCACTTCTGTTTTCCCCAGCCACTATTCCTTCTGTGTACTCCTTCCTGCATTTTTCTAGCCACTTATAGGTCTAGAGAAAAGTTATTTTGTTCTGTTTTCTGTCCTTTCACTGCCTCCATTCAAACATCAACTTGCTTACAGTTTCTATTCTGGAATAAGGATTCTGCATTTTAATGCATTCCTCTTCAACAGAGATCATGCATTCCAGCTGGGGCAACATAAACATGATGTATGTTAATGTCTTAACTCTGTGTTTGGCTTTATATCCACAAAGCTCCCAGGACATACTTAGGGTGTGAGGCACACAATCTTTTTGCTATGTAGTAAATCAATTTTACTTGGAAGTAAAAGTGAAGAGGAGACAATGCACTCAGTACCACTGCAAAATAAATCATTCAAATCTTTGGAAAAAGTTTAGAAACTTTGCCATGCCACTACATATGTACATGACATATGTAGTGTATCCCCTCCCAAGTCACTTTTATCCTGGTGTAGCCATTTGCTTTATGCATCCTGACTCCTCTGTCACCTAAGGATGGACAGTCAAAAATCCTGAGGTTGAATCGATTCAATCTTTATGGGTTAGTCTAAGCTGTGTAGACTGAACTGATAAGCAAGTGAACAGACATTCACTTTTGATTCCAGAAATGCAGCCACATGCCTGCAGTGGCCCAGACCAGAAGCTAAGGAGTGCTAGAGCATGCCTCCCTGCTCAGCTGAAGCAGACAGCTTGGGTCAAGGCTAGCCCACCTTGTGAGGGAAGGGTTTGAGGGGGAGGTTCAAAGCTCCTCAATAAACGTCTGTGCCTGCATGTACAGAGCTATTAGGCTGGAGTAAACTAATAAACTCTGCAATAATGTAGTATTTGTAAACACAAGTTTTATCCTGCTCCAGAATTTTTTACTTAGCAGCAGAAAACATGTGGATGTTGATGGGGCTAGCTAGGGCATGAGGGTGTTTCAGTGCAGGGGCTGCCTACCAACTAGCCCTGTACTGGAGCACCTTCGTGCCCCAGCCAGCCCCTCCACAGCAGGTTGAGCTGGGTTGGAGCAGCTTCGGGTTGGCAGGCTGGCCCCTGAACCCTCTGCCAGCTGGGGCTACTTCAACCTGGAACAACATGCTGTGGTCCCACGTGCGTGTATAGATGTGGCACCTAGGGGCAATAAACTCTGGCACAATAAGCACCAGAGTTTATTGCATCACATTAATATTAATAGATTAATAGATTCTTACATGCCTATGCATGTATAGACACACCCACAATGGAGTAAATTTACTACAGAGTAAAAAATCCAAGATAAACTATTCCATGGTGTTATGTACTAATCCCTTAGACATCAGAATATTTCCAACAATTGTGGTGATGGGTGGAGTTAGTACAAACCCCTCACATGGGTACGATGAGCAAATGCACAGACATTGAAAACACAACAGAGGATAATTAATCTTCTGGATGACTGATAGGAGCAGTACCATTTCCTGGAAAATGGTTTACAATAAAACAGCACATCAAATGTTGGCCTAGGTAATACCCCATACAAGGATAACTACAGGAGTAGATGAAGGAATGATTTATCTTAGTAATTCTAATTTCATAAATATCCATTGTTTGAATCGTGAACCTTGAGTTCTCACTAGTGAGTAGTTACTCATGAGTAGACCTACTGGTGTCATTAGGAGTAAGTGCTCATTCACAGATATATTTCACTGATTTTTGTAAGAAAATTTTCTTAGGTCTGCGTAGGTCTTATTGATCTGCTTTGCCTTGTATGGTAAATGCAGGCAAAAAAATTAAATTCCGGGAAGGGGGTTGACTGTTCACAGAGAGACAATATACATTACCTACTTGTTTCTCAATTAAAGAAGGCAGATATTTGGAGGAATGAAGCAACATAGGATAACGAACATGTGCTTTTTCTGAACTGGTTTAAGTATTTGTCTTTGCAGGAGTAGTTTTATGCTGCAATATACTAATACGTATTGCTAAATTCCTTAGGCGTACTGAAGGCAAGAAACTTTGTGTTGGAGTACTGTAAGTGCCATAATAGTTGCCTCCATCAGTTTCTGTAGGGTTAGGATCTATTGTGCTCCCTCTGACGACTCTACTTTTAGCACAATAAATTCCTTGGGCTGTCTAGAAGGAAGGTCTGGCTTTGTTGAAATAAATGGCAAAACTCCATGGGAAGAAAATGTAGCAAAATCTGGTTCTAAATGAAAATGAGTCTGTTTCTGAAAAGGAACCTCTTCCACCTGACACACACACACACACACACACACACACACACACACACACACACACACACACACTTTAAAAATAGTCTATGGATTTAAAATAGTACGTTTAAGCTTGGTTTGATTCTTGTCTGGATTTTAGAAATGTAAATGAAAACTTAATGTGGTTGTATGAACTATTTTTCTTGGACCAGCTCATCTCTTTTTTAAGTAACACATAACCAGCAATTAAGCTCCCAGCACCAGCTGTGGAAAGATCACTCAGAAAACTAAAAAGTTTTAATTTCCCAGTGCCACCATCATGCTGCAGCTGGAACAGTCTTGTGTCTTTGACAAGACTCACAACTGGGTCTTCTTTTGTTTGTTTGTTCCAGCGTGCTGGCATAGCAAAGCATCTAAGAAGAGGCAAACTATACTTTTAGTATTGCTTGCTTTTACAGGTCTCTACTCTAAAATCTTGCTGGAAGGCAAAAATTTATATATTTATACAAAAAGTAAAGCTTTTCTATTTGTTAAGGTGGTTTATAACACTGGAGTTAAAGACAAGGAGGGGGGAAGTGCTGCATTTTCACTCAAAGTAACTTACATAAATGTAAAAGAATGCAGCCCTTGAAAAAAAGACAGTACATTTTTATAAGCTGTAATTTATAAAAGTAGCTTTCTAATTTTTTAAGTTGCCTGGAGAAGCTATTTGGACAGTTTTTTAAAAGCACACTGTAACCACAATTGTAAACATTCAGTTGAATAGAATAGAGATAAGTTGTTCATTTGCATTTTTATCTTTGTTGTCTTACAACCATTAATTGTGGAAATGAAACACAGAGAAAATGTGAATTAAACCCCAGGCTACTAGAAATTTAATATACATGTGGAACAAAAATATCTGGGAGTTAGGGATGACCTTCATATTTCATAGACACACAGAGATACACTGAGGCACAAGTTATAGTTTCCAATTTACTGCAAAATAACACCTCCTATTTCATAGTAACTATGCTACATGGTAATCACACTTTCAGTAGTTATTAGACTGTAGCCATAAACAACTTGCTGCCAATGCTGTCGGTGTGGGGGATAGAATCAATATACATGAAAATAAAGAGGTAACGTATATGCTTAAGTGGGATGGGATTTATCTCCATGTCACTGAGTCACTGCTGACCTCCAGGGATAGGCTGTGACCATCTTGGTGACTGGGCTAGGCTAAACCTTGACAAGGGGGCACTAGGTATTCCCTCCTCAGGGTGAGGCTGTTCCTGTCCTCACTTGGTCTCGCCTGCCATGACTTTGATGAAAAAATGACAAGAGGTGGTGTTCAACCTGGGAACAGTTGTAACCTGTACAGGGAAGGGCAGCAGAGACCACCAGTCCCTTATACCACTATGGCCCTCTGGACCAGTAAGTGGGCCTTAGGGGCCTGAATGGGAGATCCTCCAGCCCCTACACTCCTGCCATGAACCTCCAGTTGAATATAGTCTTTAGGACTCAGACCCTGAGGACGGGTCTTCAATCATTCAATGTCAATATTTAAAGTCTTATTTGCACCCAGCCTCATAGCTGACGGCACCAGGTCTGGCTCCTGGAATTCCCAAGGGTCCATTCTGAATAAGTATAACAAAAGGCAAGCAGCTCAGCTGCTCCTCACCTGTCTGGTACTCCACTCGCTCTGGAGTATTCTTGCCCCTGTGTTTCAGTTCTGGGGGCTATTGGGGGCTTTCCTGCTGGTTCTTCACTCCAATTAGGAACCACTTCCACTGCACAGCTTGGGCTGGTAATTCCTGTTAAGGGAATGTCTGGGCTCTGATTATCTGACCAACTGCCTGATAGCAGAGCTGATGTGGGACTCCAGCCCCACCCCCAATCAAAAAACCTGCTCATGCCAGTGCACCCTGACTGGTCTTTCCAGCACAGCTAGGAGTGAGGGATGGCCCCATCACTGTTCTCCTGGATCCTGGAGGTTCTCACTATCTGGGTGAATCCCAGATGCACTGCAGGTAAGGGAGGGTGTGCAAGTGGGACGTTTCTCCCCTTTTCCTCACTGGCTCTGCCTGCCTGCTCACTCCTATCAAGAGGAGAATTGTACCTTTTAAAAAATGCTTCAGCTATAAAACTGCCATAAACATTAATTTTCAAGCCAGCCAAAAGTCAAGGGACAGATCACCATCTGATGTAAATTGCCATAACTCCAATGAAGCCAATGGAGCTTATGCATATTTAGTCATCTGAGGATGAACCCAAGGTCTTGGTTGGTCTTTAAGGGCTTGGTCTTGCTGGCCTTACTCAAGTGAATAGTCCTACACAAAACATCCATTTGAGCTATTCAGATTAATAAGAGCCACAAGAAAAAAGCTCTAAGGAACTTGTATGAGACTAAGAAAAATGGCACCATGGAAAATAATGTATTGATTCTAAATGGAACTGGTCATAAGTCTTTACATTATTGTTGAAAGAGTAAGTGAATTTTCTAATGCCATAAAGAGCTACATCCTGTGTGGAATATGACTTTAATTTAACAACCTTCTGGTGATAACAGGGAAATGTCATTGCATTTAAACTCTAGGGTTAGACTGTAGCCAAAGTCTGCATCAGCACACTATATTGCCACTATTCACTATTGCTGTTCCAAAGCAAGGACTTTTAGATCACAGGGATATTATCCATGCTAGAAGGGATACAGAGGAGGTGGAAATGGCAGGCAATAGTGGGGAATGCATAGTGCATCCCTTAAAAGGATATAACAAAAGTTTTATTCTACTGAAGATATTATAACTCATGCCTGATTGGGTTGCCTAACTCCGGACCAAACTACCTTGTGTTGGCCAGCACTCAGCAGGGAGAATAATGAGCAATTGCACCCACTGGGAAAATATATTAAAATTTAGAGCATAAATCTACAGGAAGGCAATGCAAGATTGATCGAATGAATGCTAGAGATGAGTAAGAGAGGACCTAACATGCCTTTTGACCGATTATTTCTGAAAGAAAACATAGCTGACTTTTTGCCTGCTATTTGCGAGTCCAAAGATGGTAATGTTTAGTTCCTCAACTCCCTGGAAACATTTTATCTGGAAGAATTATTTGATAAAATAGAGTTACAAATACGACCATTCAGTTAACCAAGACTCATGAGACAAAGAGACACTATCCAAAGAGACACTGCCTTGAGGATATTTTAATGCTTCTTTCATCCTAGTCTTTTATTATTTATTGTTATTACTTATTAATTTTATATAGCTATGACACACCCTTCCTTAATGTCTCAGGACACATAAAACTTATTAAAGTGGAAAATGTGTCCTTTTCTTTTGACTCATAATAAAAACATCCTCTCATAATACACAAATCATCTCTTCCCCCCTTCTTGAGAAAGAAGGAGATCAAGGTATACCAGAGGACTAGGGAGAGAGGAAGACAGTTTCAGAACTATGCTAGCAGTCTCTGGAGAATTAAACCCAGTGATTGTAGAACAAGTGGGGACATGACCATCAAAATAGCCCCAACTTGGGTGTGAATACATGTGTTAATGCACTTTAGTTAATGCTGATTAAATCTACTACCTCCACTGTAGTCTACAGACGCTAACTACACAGTGACCTAATAAAAGTGTGCAGTAGCATGCCAGGCAAAAACCGTGCTAATATGTTACTGTGCAGTAGTATTAGGCCACCACACAGTAAAGGTCTCTAAAAGTCATGCGTCAGTACTATTACTGCACAGTAGCATGAGCCACTGAGCATTGTTTTAGTACTTGGTTAACCAAGCTGTAGTTATATTAGCATATATATGATGGCAGAACTCCTTAAGATAGATACTGCGCAGGCCAAGAGAGAGAATAAGAGATACCTCATGCCTAATAAATTATCTGAAGCTAAGAGTAAAGGCAAGCCTGTACTACAAAGATTTGGGGAGACGGCATGTCTAAGTCTCTTCTCAAATGCCACCTAATAGGTGAGGACTAGAATTCTGCAGAAACTTCTGAGTTGTGATCAGCCTTGCTGGGCAGGTCGGTAACTGGCTGGTCTTCAAACAAATGCTGATTTAGGCTAGAAACTGAGAAACCTGAAATGGTGCAACAAGGAAATGCAACTGTTGGCCATCTTCATTTTCCTGATATTTAGGCCGTGTCCTCTCACCAGATCTTTCAAAGGCCCCAGACAAATGTTCAGTAGTATAAGGGAGAAGACAGAATTTGAGGGCTTTGCAATGAAGCCACATTTGTCCATAGGAAATATCTAGGAAAGAGAGAGTTCCAGCAGTTTAGGGTATTTTATTTTGAGTGTGTATTTTCAGTGCATGGACCTGCTTTTCATAATGCTCTTGGATACTGCCTAGTGCAACGGACCTTTCATCTCTAATTAGAGTCTTCAGGTGCCTCTACAATATAAATAAATAAATAATAATAATTTTGTTCTTCCTGTCTAATGAGGCAGAGCCAACTAGTCAACCCTATGCTAGAGTTCATTGCAGATGAGCAATTGCAGTTCATCTTGCTGCCAGGGAAAGTTGGTGAGCATTCATCTTCAATTAAAAACTCTGTGAGCAGTGATCAAGCACCTGCGCTTATTATATGTCAACTGTATTTCTTGTATTGCTTTTTTCTTTTCTCTCTCTCTCTCTTTTTATATAGGAACAGCTGCAAAGAAAGATGTTTGTTGAATTCTGAGCCACAGACACCTCTAAAGTAGTGTTCTGGACAACTATTGTATACGATCCCTAGCATTAGGTGCTCTCGAAAATTAAATAGGAATATAAATTTGAGAAACAAAAGAAAAAGTATGGCGCGATAATAGATAATATACAATGATGAATAGCATGTTCTTCTTTATAATTACACTTTTTAAAGAGGCCACAGTAGGATAGTAACCTGCTTTCAAAAATACTCCTCCCTAATGAACTGTAGGATCCCACATTAGCATTATCATCAACCAGTTCGCTTTGGGATAAAAGCCTTCTCATCTTAAGCATGCCTGCCTATATTGAACTTCACCCACCCATGCTAGTCATTTAATTTTAATGTTTCATTTCCCTACTATGTATTTATCTACCCCTTTTCTACTCTAGAATTTTTATCTATGTCTCATTTTCATTTTTATGCAGGTTTTTAAGAAGCAGAGTTTAACCTTGCTGTATGTCAGCTCCTTTACTCCACATAGCAGTTAATGAAGTTTTCAGCTCAGTTTGAAAACTTTTAAAAATAAATTGTTGATGAGGGTTATCACGGAGCCAACCTGTACATTGTGCCTTTGTACTAAGGTGCAGAAATCCATCTTGGTCAAGGAAGATCGATGAGGAAGGTAACCTCAGTGTTCCCAAAATAACACTGACAGTACATTGCATATAAGGATCTTTAACCATTTTTAGCTGTTATTTCCCAAAGGGTTAAGTTACATCCCTGAGGTCATATCCTGGGCCACAAGTAGAATCAAGAAGAGAGCCCAAGCATCCAGATTCCTATTCCTCTGCTCAGGATCCACAAAATAACTCAAATAATCTTATTCCTACTTCTGCTGCCTTGGAGGTTCCCTACGCCTAAGAAGTGCAATGAGAAAGGAGCAGGGGCAGCCTGGAGAGGGTAGATGAGGAAACAACTCAGAAGATCCTTTACTGGGCAGAAGTTCCAATTGTGTGGCCCTTCATGGCCCTTCATGACGGCAACTTCAGCCAACAGCAACATCCTGCCTCTGTTTTGTTCTCAACCTTATACCCATCCAACACTTTCTCAAGCTGGGCACTTGCATGGGAATGTGCTTGTACTGCATTATCATTATCATAATCATAAATTAATTAACAGTCCTATTTATTGTTTGCACTGGGGTGGGACCTAGAAGCCTTAATTACCTCCATTGTTGCTAGGTTTCCAGTGAAATCGCTGTCTGTTTGCATGGAGTGTTACAAGGACTTTTTTTACTACTTCAGGAAGACCTTGTCATCGTTGAGCTCCTGATGACTTGAGCTCTTGACCTGAATTGAGCTCCTGCTGAAAGAAGAAATCACTTCCAACCAGTTTCTACAGATAAAGATGTATATAAAAAAGTGGGGGGAAGCAAGTGGTGATAAAGGAACAGGTTTGCCACCTGACAAATAATATCTCCGAGTCCTTGAGCAGTACATTCTTGTTTTTCATAGTGGCTCTTCATCTCTTCAGCAGAAAGTAAAGAACCAGGATCATAAGTTAGGAACCAATGTGACCTTTTCTGTGAAGCCAGATAATAAACAGTAAAGGGTACATTGTATCATGTAGTTCTGAACAGGCATTTAGCCACATGTCTCATTAACTTTTAACAGGAGTCTCACCTACCTACTGGAACATCACATAGAAAATATACCCTGAAGTACGAGGCCTGGGGAAAAAATTACCCAGAGACAGAATATAAAAAAGGGGAAATATGAAAGAGCAAACTTGATAGAAAAGTACTACATGTAGGTGGGACTACACAAGGTTATTTGTGCATTAGTATGAAAAGAGCTAGAAGCCTCCAAACCAGAGATGAAGGTGATTGGAAGGAGTCATTATCGAAGTAACATGTAAGAAGACGAACAGGAAAGGTATCAAAGGACTGGCACCATTCGCACTGGCAGGGACGACTAAAAGAAAAACATAAGGGGAATCCATAGGGAGTATCAATCTGCAAACCCCAGTGTGACAGTTTTATGTTTCACCATAATTTAATATAATAGAGAGATGCAGGCACTAAAGCATTCAGGTTAAAGTATTCATGAATAATAAAATCATTTTCATTTTATCTGGTCACATTCTATTCAAATTATTTTACTACCTTCCAAAGGGTAAATCTAGCAAGGTTTTTGAGCATGTTAAGATAATTTAAAAGTAGCTGCTTAAGTTGTTTAAACTTTAAATAGCTTCCTCCATTTCAGTCTTTGTGAAACCTGTGAATGGAGGAGGGGGAAGGAGTATAATGTTCAGAAATGACAAAAGATAAGAGGAAGTAAACTTCAGAACTGGAAAAATGACACAAATATTTACAAATATCCTCCATAAAAAGCAGTTAGTCCTTTTAAATTGGGTTTGAAAGGTAACTAAAAATGGCAACTTCCCCCTCAGCAGAGCTGCTCCCCATACATATTCAGAGTTATATTCTGGCAACATAAGACTAGGGGAATTTGTGCAGTGCACAGTGCAGTGCTCTGTAGAGGAGAACTGGCTCAGCAAACAAAAACAGGAGAGCACGTTAGCACAGTGCTCAACCAGGGCTAAATAACCCTGTTTCACAGCATATGCTGTAAAAGCAGCTACACTGCTTCCCATACATGACCCAGCTTAAATATAACAGATATTTTGGTTTCACACCAAGGTCACCCTCAGTTAAGCCAAGCTATGTGAGCCATCGTTTCCCCTTGGTTTCATACCTTGCAACCCACACCAGCTTCATGCCTTACACGTTACACTTAGACCATGCCAAATCCACGGGATGTTAAGATGTGTTAAAGTTGGAATGTGCTGCAAGCAGTCCCATATTAAGGGTTAATATTTGTGTTTTCCCTGCACAGCTATAACTTGCCTTTTGAGGGCTGGTGAGCAAGGATGTGGCTAAGAGCCAGGACACCCAGGGTGCAACCCTATGAGCAAGAACATGCGTTATCCCTGGTGTATGTCATGTTACCCCAGGTGGGGTGGGGAAGGCTGGGGCCAGCCCCTGGGCTGGCTCCAACAGCCTTACCCGGGGTCCTGTGGGCCTCTATGGGCTGCAGCCATGGGCCTTACCTGGGGTCCTGGGGGCTGCAGCCATGGCGATCTGGCAGCAGGGAGGCTGGCTGGCAGCCAGAATATAGCTCTGGTTTTGGGCGATTGCATGCTGCTTCCACATGTGCTGCCCCATTTTTTTTAGGCACAGATTTTTTTGACACTGGGATCTCCCAGTGTCAAAATTAAAAAAAAAAAAAACCCATAGTGCAAATTAGCCTTGTGGGGAACACCTGCACGTGCAGCGTGTGCGGTGTCTGGTGCCGCCTACAGCACATGCGCTCTCACCTGGACGTGCCCCCAGGCTCTATCCCTGCTCTGGGTAGCAGGGTGGGTCTCAGTGTACCTTGGGATGCTGGAGGACTGCAAGTTGCTCATTTTATCTCCATAGAGCAGACCTAAATTATCCTAACACAAGCTAGGTAGCACAGCCCAGAGTTAACCCCCACCTGAAGTGCCATAAGTTTGGGGTGCTCAGAGAGCGCTTAGCATGAGTTACGAAGTTTCTTCATGTTAAAGCTCGTGCTTTAAGTGCCCTTAGTATGGCTAAATGTAACATGTAACTTCACCCTTATTTACAAAGCATAGCTCTTCAGGGATGCCATCTGTGGCCTGTATTCTCCCTTTTGAACTTCTCTTTTTTATAGGCAACAGAGAAAGCGAGGGAATATGGAAGAGTTGAAAGTCAGGGACAGAGAATTGTGGGACTGCAGCTGACCAGCTGCTTGTGCCCTAGGCCTACATAGCAGATATGCTACATAAAGGGACAGGCAAGAGTACAACCTAATAGGCAGAGCTTCCGGTTCTCTGGCTAGACCACAGGGGTTGGACAGAGGGGTTAACAGCGGAGATGGGTGGTAAGTATGGGCATTAGTAACACGCCTAGCTATCAGCATAGACATGCCCTTAGAGCTAGATGGGGTGAGCCAGCTACGTGGCATCGCATCGTAACATAAGTACATCCTTCGCTGCTTTTTATACATCTTACAGGAGATAACAGCATATAAGTTAGATTCATTTCATTCTGGCGGGTGGTGGCCTCAGTCCTTTAAGGTATTGCACATTTTGGGCCCGATCCAGGAAAGCTCTTAAACATTGACTTTGAGCCTCTTGATTCTTCTCCTTCAGCCTGGGATTTGTCATTCTTGTCCCAGAGCCAGGGAAAAAGGAAACTGTGCAAATCATTAGCTAAATAATCTTTGCCCATGACAAAGACATTAATCAAAATGTCAGTATTCATGCTCCAGAGGGACATTTAAACCATCAGCTATTCATTCTCTCCAATATAACCTAGTGTCACTTCAGCTGAGCAGTATTTGGATTTTTCTTCCTGACATGCAACTGTATCTAGACTAATTCTAACTTTATGTAATGACTTCCATTAAGAAAAACATGCAGCATTTATAGGATCAACTAAAAGAAAAATAATCACTCATGAGAAAAAAAAACCACAAGACCAACTGATATATGTCAAATAAATAGAAGAAATGCTCAGTATTCAAACACATGCAGCCTGCCACCCAGACAGATCTTTTTAATAAAAAAAAGCCAATCTTTTCTTCTCAGCTATGCAGGCTTGATTGTCAAATTCCCTTGCAATCCCTTTCATTCCTCAACCACTCAGACATCTTGCTTTTTAAATCCTTCACAACCAAATCTTCACTAATACAATAAACATATATTCAACAAGCAAGCCCAAAACTCAACCCCCACCTTTTTAAAATCCACTTCACTTCACATTTTTTTCCCCTCACAGTGATTTTTTTTTGGAAATAAACCAAGCACCTGCAATAAGTCTAGGACTCTTGTTACATTATAGACATTATCTCACAACTGGAAACAAGGCTGATTTGCCCCCTGTAGACAGAAAGGGAACCAACTCTTTTAAAAGTATTTGAGGGAGTATTTTGAGTTTCTGATACTATTTTTTTCTCTTTAGTAACTAACAATAGAATAATATGAACTAAGCAAATGTCCTGATGAAAATCCCTAGAACTGAAGTCTTTTAAATGTACGGATTTAGAGCTGAACTGTTCTCAGTGGTGGCAGATGACAGGGCAAGGAGCAGTGGGCTCAAGTGGCAGCAAGGGAAGTTTAGGGTATATACAAGGAAAAACTCTCACCAGGAAGGTAGTAAAATCACTGGAACGGGTTACCCAGGGAGGTGGTGGACTCTCCATCCTTGGAGATTTTTAAGACCTAGTTGGCTGGGATGAGCTAGTTGGGGATGGTCCCTGCTTTGAGCAGGGGGTTGGACTAGATGGGACCTCCTGAGCTCCCTTCCCACCCTCATTTTCTAGGATTCTATGATTTAGCATACTCGTCTTTCTTTAAAAATGAGACGTCAGTAAATGCTGAGAGAGAAAGTGAGGGCCCTGGAAAACACATAGGTATACAGGCAGTTCTAAATTAGAAAACAGCATATTTCAGAGTCCTTCTGAATGCTCTTGGAATATGTGTTGGCAGTGTTTGCATTTGGATTAATAACTGTATCACGCCTACAGAGATAAAAAAGGGGTGTTAGAAATAGGGTGGGGCATCTAATGGAGTCAACCTTTGCAAGGTTGTGTGGGTAGAGAGTGTCTGCACTGAGTCGTCTGAATGCACCGGCAGCCCACAGGAAAAGTTTGCCAGCACAAGAAGTTAGAAATTGGGTGGTAAGAAAGTTATCCGTTGTGAAACAAATGCCTCGTGACAGAAGGTGTAATGCTGGCATAATTGCATTGCCTTGGGCAGAGTTACAAAGAGTTCTCACACCGAGACTCGAATTCTTTGAACTTGGTGGGATTTTACACCCACAGAAGATCTGCCCCTCTACTTTATCACACATAATGGGGGCAATAAAGCTTTAATGAGGACATTTGCTTATCCCCAATGTGATATGACTTCTTATACAGCACATCTTTGTTCTGCTGCCTTCCTAGCATTTAAATATTTAATAACTTTTAATAGTTTCATCCCTTTATTAGTGATAGTAATGGAAAAATCTGAAAATAAAATAATGGGATGTGTTTGGAAGGGACCTATAAACATAAAGCAACCCCTTGATATTATTAACTTTTTAATTGAACGGTGGATATAACTCTAAATTGGCATATCACTATCTGACAAGATACTTGCAGTACAATTCTGGGTATAGGGGCAGATCCTATTCTACCTCTAGTGGCTATAGCAGAGTCTAAACATCAGATAGTGCTATGAAGTGCTGCCCTGCCCGCTTATTCCCACACCACTTGCACTGAAACCCAAAAGAAGTCATGTAGCCACTTTTTGACTTATGCCCTTTGTTTTCCCCCACTGCTGTCCTTAAGCTCTTCATCTTGGGTCTGAGAATAACACTGGATATGGCAGTTGTCTGGGAACAAGTGGGAAGGCCAGTGTTTTTATGGTGTTCTCAAGAATGCTCTAACTCATTATAGACATGACAATCTGTTAGCTTATCCATTTTTGTAATATATCTTTATCTTACCCAAAAGAGTAAGTCATAGAAAGCAGCAGAACTCCTAGGACTCAAGTAGGATGGAAAAGGGCTGCGCTTAGACCCTGAAAGCCAGGTTCTGTTCCAACAATTAGGCTCATAAATGGACTTTGGTGCCTAAAAACAATTCTATTCTACCCTGCTCAAGCCCTTGCAAAACTGTTAATATATAAGCTGGCTTGCTTTTCCTCTCCCTCCTTGCATGTTTTGATTGTCCTAAGGGTAAGATGATTGTGTGCTACCAAAGTCAGTTAATGGATTTTCAGAGTGAAATAGGATTGCGATTCGGTGCCCAAGTCAACTTAATGTTCTGTTTTCAAGGTCATACGTCTCCCAGGCAGAGATGACAAGTGGGTATCAACAGGAAAATAAGCACAAGAAAGTAATGAGATCAACTTGGCCGGCATGCTAGTTGGTGATCTGACCACACCACCTCCTTAACTGTGGTCAAGTTTGGTTGTTAGATACCCAATCGCTGTTGGGTATTTAACATCCTCAGACACAAAACGTCCCTGTTACTTACTGTGTGTTCAATTAAAACTAACTACAGTTCAGACTTCCACCAGCTGGTTTGTTCTTCTACCAGCAGGCACTCCTGAATCAATAGCTCTGATATGTTCCATAATGAAAGGCTGAGCACAGTAGTTAAATGGGGATCATCATTATTGTGTGAAGAGCAGACTGTTCTAAATCTAATAAACAGCATCTAAAGGCACTGTGGTTGCGACGGCAACATGTACATTGAACTTCAGTCAGTTTGGAACGACGCTGCTAGTTCATTTCAACTGGAAAATTAGACACATACCCCATCTCGTTGCATCTGGTTGCTGGCCAGAGCTGCCATTTTGCCCACCCCTGCGTTAAGGCCATTGTATGTTATCGCCAGAATCATGCAACCTGCCACACCAGACATGCATGGTGGGTTGCGCAGTTGTGTTGATGCGGCATAAAATTCCTCAAACCCCAGTTGCCAGCACCTCAACTGCCAGCACCCAGGGAGGCCTGGAGTGTGAGCCCACAGGGCTTCCCTGCAATGAGCAGGATTCCCAAATTGCTCTGCAGTCTGTACATGAACTGCAGGGCAAAGAGGCTTGAACCTGCATGCGCAGCCCCACCCCCCAGCTGCTGCTTCCATGGGCACTTCCACAGGCACCTGGGGGTACAGTTGAGGCTCCCACCTGTATCCTTGCTTTAAAAGGTACAGGGTGCCACGACCACAATATCAGCCCAGTGTTGGGCTCCCAGTGCTCCTCAATTTTAAAATGTGGGCATGCAGCTGGGAGTCAGAAGTCCATGGAAGAAGCAGCTGGGAAGTGGGGAATTCCCTGCTCTCCAAGTGCCACTTCAACATGTAGGTGGGAAGATGGCTTTCCAGTCCCTGGGTCCCAGTGCCTGGGAGGCTTTCAAAATCACACCTGCCTTCAAAGCCCTATGCTCACTCTTGAAAGGATAAGGGCACAGTGAGCCTGACTCCAGGGAGATGCGTCTCAGACCCTGGGGTTGCCCCATGCTGGAACCTGACACTTCGCTGAGCATTGGGATGCATCATGGGTCAGCCCCAGCATGCTACGCTTCCAGTTAAGGTGCGATCCAAACGAGCCACAAAGATGTTATATGTGGAATACACGTGACATGTTTCCTATAGTATTATGCCACAGTCTGGCTCTAACATATGGCAGGCTTACTATTTATGCTGTCATGAACACTTTAATCTTGTCCTCAGTGTAAGATGTGCCCAGTCCTACATGATTCGCATTCAGCACACTCCACATCTTAATTGTTCTGAACCCGAAACCCAGCCTTCGGCTACTAAAATCCTTGAATGGCAAGCAGATGTTTGGCTGTGTGTTTCCCGTCCTTTCAATTCTCACTTTTCATTCGGCTCGCCATGTGTGATAGCTATGTGTTGCTGTAACAGAGTGGCTTCTGGTATGGCAGATCTCCTTCTCTGGAACTTCACCTGGGCCCCATGGTGTTGCCCCTTCCCACCCCCCATCCGGGTCCTACTCTTTTATCTCACTTGCCACGTCTTTAAATTGTTGTTTGATAGGGAGGCTGCCCCCAGTGGGCAAAATAGGTTTTGGGTGGTAGGTCCTTGCCTGTTTGGGGTCACCATGGCCTTGGCCAAATTTATTCTAGCTGTACCTGGTTACCTCTGGGCCCACTATCCAGGGCCACAGACTTCCACCACAGTGGGATGCACCTCGGCTCAAGGCCGTCAGCCTCAGGTCAAGTGTCCCCTCTGTCTCCGTCATCCCCTTTCCAGCAAGTTTCCAGGCAGTCTCTCTCTCTCACCTCTCCTCTGTTTCAGCTGGCTTTGCCCAGCTGAGCTCACAATCCATCTCTCAGCCTCTAGTCCTCCATATCTCATGTATGCTTAGGGTTCAGGGTCCCTTTTGAACACCCCCTTTTCATGGCCTCCTTCACCCCTTAGAACACTGCCTGGTCTACCAGATCAAGGACCACCCCTCCTGCGCATCATCTGGACTCAACCCCCCCCAAAAGAATACCCTGTCATGGGTTAGCCTCATTCTGGGGTAATCTCATTAAGTCCACAGAAAAAAGAAAGTGTGTCTTGCAATTTTCTGGCTTCTTGCTATGGCAACCTCCACCCAACTGCCAGCTGAGCCTGCTTTTCAGCCTCCAGTTCCTGTCTGTCCTCTCTGCAGGGACTTAGCTTCCTCCTGCACCTCCCCTCCTCTGGTCCAGGGCCAGGCTCCTTATTGGGAGCATCTCGTCAACAGACCCTTGAACTTCCCTCTCTGGTCCTCCGAAGCAGCTCGCACCTGTGCTGGGAGGCTTTCTGACTCCTGTCCTGGCAGCCTGCCAGTGTGCTGCACTAAAGCCCATGCCACAGTAAAGGCAGGTGCATGTGTGATGTGCAATAGCATAGATATGCAACGTGTGATATGCAATGGGCGGACATAAGGAGTTACCCGAGGAGGGGATGGAGCTAGAGAAAAGGCGGAGGAGCATGGGGTGCAGTAGTAAAGGAAAGCCCAAGCATCCCAATGCCTTTGGTAATAGGGTAGGGGCCCCATTACAGTCGCACAATGGGATTGTTGTGGGGTTTTTGTTTGTTAAAAAAGGTATGCACCTAACAGTAGAGGTTAACACTCATGGATCCTGGGACTTTGCTAACCACTGAGAATGAACTGTCAAAGATACTTAGCACCAGGAAAGGGTGAAAATATGGTGCTAAAGGGACATTTCTTCATTATACATTCACACCAGCAAAAATAACCTAAAAAGATGCAATGTCACTTATAGGCTATAGCTGTAAAAACTGCGGGCTTGGGGGCAGCTTCAGCGTATGTCATTTTTGCATTCTAAGACATTTTCTGAATTCAAGGACTGACAGCCCTCCTCCCCCACCACGGTACAACAGCATATTCAGTACAGAGGCAGAAAAGGATCTTGGAGTTATCACTGATGCCAAGATGAACATGGGCCGGCAGCGTGGGGATGCAGTCAGGAAGCCCAACCGCACGTTGGCCTGCATCCACAGATGCACCTCGAGCAGGTCCAGGGGGGTGATCCTCCCCCTCTGTGCGGCACTGGTCAGGCCGCAACTGGAGTACAGTGTCCAGTTCTGGGCGCCGCACTTCAGGAGGGATGTGGACAACATGCGAGTGGCCTCCTCTGGACCCTCCCCATGATCAGGGGGCAGCAGGGCAGGCCCTACGAGGAGAGGCGACGGGACCTGAACCTGTTCAGCCTCCACAAGAGAAGGCCACGGGGGGATCTAGTGGCCTGTTACAAACTAGGCAGGGGGGATCAGCAGGCATTGGGGGAGTCCCTGTTCCCCCGAGCACTGCCAGGAGTGACCAGGAATAACGGTCACAAGCTGGCAGAGGGGAGATTCAGACTAGACATCAGGAGGCGCGACTTCACGGTCAGGGCGGCTAGGATCTGGAACCAACTTCCAAGAGAGGTGGTGCAGGCTCCTACCCTGGGGGTCTTTAAGAGGAGGTTAGATGAACACCTTGCCAGGGTTGTTTGACCCCAGTACTCTTTCCTGCCATGGCAGGGCGTCGGACTAGATGATCTACTCAGGTCCCTTCCGACCCTAGAAACTATGAAACTATGAATTAATATTAGGGATGCTGATTTTATTTATTTTGCCATCTAGTTTATTCAATGAAAAAGTTTCCTCTGGGAAAACTGAAATATTTGCCAAATTCACTGAAGAAAAAAAGAAGAATATCACAGTGTTAAAACAAAACATTTTGGTTTGCATTTGTGAAACATTTGGGTCATCCTGAATCCCCATTTTGGCAGGCTGGCCAGCATAACAAAACAAAAAGAAGACTTATCTTTCCCGTGCTAGTTGTTACAGGCCCTTCTTTAGTCATCATGTTCAGGAGGGCACAGAGAGGATTAGAAACATGAGTTACAGTTGCTTCAGGGCCTGTAGTATGCAGCTAATACCCAGTTTTATATGCCCATTACAACTCATTCCACTAGTGAAGTGGAACAAATCTCTTGGATGCAGGATACATGCTGGCTGGCCAAGGCTCTTCTACATTCAGATAGTGCTAGAAGTTATGGGGAGGAGATCTAAGGTCCAAAAATGTTGGACAGAATTGTATCAAACCAAGAATCCAAGCATGGCTGGCTCCGGTTTGTAAATTAAATGAATAAACTAGAGGCTTTGTTGGATACCCAGGATGCAGCCATCGCAAGGGTGGTATTTTTCCATCTTCATTTTCTGGAAAAGGATGTTTTGGATGGGGATCTTCCTACATTCATCCAGGCTTCTGTCACTTTGCATTACTGCAATGACCTGCCCCCTTCAAGGCCACTTGGAAGCTGAGAATGGCAGAAGTCTTTCGTCAGAGCATGTTGCGCTGTTCATTATTAGCTGAGCTGGCTGCATTTGAGGTGCCAGGTGGCATTCAATCTGTTGTGTTTGACCTTTCAGACCCTTAACAATTAGGATCTAGTTTATTCCCCTCCTCCTCAGACTGTCCTGCTGAATGCAGCAATGATGCTTGCACTGGGACTTCCTGAGTGAGTTGCTGGGGGAGCTCCCCAAGTCCAGACCTGTGGGTCTGCACTGCTCTACCAAAGCCTGGCTTTCTCAACACTGAGATTGCACTGCAAGTATCACCTTTTCTTGCAAAGGCTTCTGGAGTCACTCGAGATAGAGGCAAAATCAGGCGCTGCATCACAACGGACTCCCATCAGCAGTTTCTAATTGAAAGAGCTTGCATGAGGACGAATAAGAACCTTCCACCTCCTGTATCCTCTTTCTCTTTACCTGCCCATACCTAGGACCTCAAAGGGGATGTGCCTAAGATGTTGCAAAGCGAACCGAATCATATTTACTGTGGCTGGACCAGATCCATTTGACTTCTTTTAGTAGAAAAGTTCTTCGTGCCCTTTGTTTCATCTCCCTTTATTTCTCCCAAGGTGGGAACAATGAAATTGGGTTTACTCCAGGACAGTGACATTTCACCTCGATTAATTGCTGCGGTAATCACCAAATGCAATTGTGCTTTCCTCAAATTTCATGTAGAAATGATCGGCTATTATGCCTTCACGTACTGATGTAATGGGTGATGGCTTCCTCCGGGTTTAAAGGCATGCATAGTGTGGAGGTTAAAAAGTGCTTCTGATTTGACTTTCTCACGGCTTCACCAGCTGCAGGGGAACAGCAAGGGAAGCCAGCATAACCAGACAAGAAGTTTATATGTCAATGGGAATTCTGCATCAGCGCCACGAAGCATTCTGAAATGCTGTACATGAGCGCCGCGAGATCTAGCTTCTCACTGCTATTCATTTTTCAATTTTCAGCTTCAAGGATCTTGGACATTCTCCTGTAGGCTCATCAAGGAGCAGGAATCCAAGGCCTAGTCACATTGAATGATTTTCTCAGGCATAAGGATTTGTCTCAGTGGTCCTGAGACAAACCAGAAAAAGGGAAAGTGTATGCAACAGTAGAAAGGCTTTCCCATTTTTTTTCCCCGCATGCCATGACAATTCTATCATTATCCATAAAAGAATAAGGTAAATTTTACCCTGTGGACTATGCCCAAGGGTTTTGTGTTTGTTGTTGCTCTGTAATCTGCTTTTCACTAAGCACACCAGGTACTTTCATGCAAAGCTGCATTGTGCTTGGTTTTGTGTTCACTGTTGTTTGAAATGCATGAGGTGCATGGATCCCTGACAAGCAGCAATTAATGGAATGAATCCAAACATGGACTTGTCAGGGAAGCACAGGGTATGCCATGCCATTTAAAGAAATATGATACCTTGCCTCCAGTACCTGATCCCAGGAGGAACAGAGGGAAGATGTCAGATATCCATAATGCAGTTAGCCAAATATACAAGGCTATCCACGGAGGAGAAAATCCTTCCTGACAAAAAAAGCTACTTGCACCAGGCAGGGGAGCACTGTGTAGACTGTCAATACAGTAGCATGGACCTTCAGACATGGGATAGGATTCCTCTCTGCAGAGTAACATGCTGGGAAAATAATATCATAGCAAAAATCGTCCATATTGTTTTATACACAGTGCTTTTAAAACGTATTGGTAACTTGCCTGGCATGCTAAGAAGCTTCACGCACACCCCCTCACGTGACCCTAAAACAAATGCCCCAATCAGCCATGCTCTCAGCTCTTCCATCTACTAGGGAAAGAAGCAGCTCCTCATTCCTTACTGAGCCAACTGTATTAGGTGTAGCATAGGGTTTCTTTTCTATTGGGGTAGTGTAGGAAGTCATGTAGTTGCGGGGGAATCATCCTGGCCTCCTGAACAGCCATCTTAACCATATGGTTTCTCTCGAGCCGTGGCTCCCCCCGTGCCAAGAGTGGTAGGGATTCTGAGCTCTGCATCTTATAAGAACATAAGGGTCTCGTCTAATACCAGATTACTCAAAAAACAGTTAGGGAAACTATTGTTTCCCTACTTTCTGACTCCAGCTTGACTTTCCAAGTCTGCTTTAGTAGCTCTAGGAGTTAACAAATCAAATAGTTAAAATGCAACTGGTTCTTTGAGAAGAAAAGAGGATCAGAGCACTAAGCATGATGTAAAGTGACACTCCCCAAAGCAGATGAAGAGAAAAATGGTTTGGAATGAAGGAAAGAAACTAGCCCCAGATCCTGGCAGTGTCTCCTTCCAGCTTAGACCTGCCAATATCCCCATGTGGATGCTGGAAAAATGTTTGCATACTGTTTGTTTTAAGATGCTTCTTCCCTGAAGTGCTTCTGTTTTGACTGAATAATATTTTAACAAGCCTTCCTGGTCACTGTATTAGCCACCGGTCCTGGAAGGACCGAACCTACAGGCACTGAATACATGTCAGGCTTTGAACACAGGGATAACAAGGAAACTGGGAGATGTCAAGGGGGCAGCTGGGCCAGTGACTTCCATTGGGCACTTTCCAATGTGCAGGATCCATGTATTTTCTCCATGTGTTGGTTTCCTTATCTCTGAGCTAGGGACATTAATCCATACCTTTCCCTTCAGGTGTTCTTGTAATGCTAAGTCACTATACTTGTTGTAAAATATGCTGTGATCCTCCAGCGGAGGGTCCAAAGTGGTATTTTGTCACTTTGGTATGTGGCTCATTGACTACGCTTTTACATCTGTTTTCATTACACTTACACATGTAATTCATCACAAAGGAAACAAGACCGTATCATCAGCTACCATGGATCAGCAAAGCTCCAGTGAAGACACACTACTTAACACCAGCTGAAGATTAAGCCCACGATTACTTTCCATAACTCATTGCATTGACCAGGCCCTTACTAATCTGAATATTTAAATGAGTTCTTGCTAGGAGGAAAAGTAAGAGTTGCAGAAAAAGAACAAAGTAAGGCAAGGACAAATACATAATTATCTAGGATGTAAAAAAATGATGAAGCAGAAGTTCATGTTCCTTTTATGTGGAACATAGCCCAGTTAATGTACAATTTAGATGCAATAGTTTTCTCTGGCTAGAAATCAGACTGAGTTTTTCTCCCCAGCTTATCCTTTTAACCATTTTGCTTTTTTTTCCCCCCCCCTCTGGGAATAAAATGATGATGAAGCTGAACTGCTGCAGCTAGCTGTACAAATTCATTAATAGCATTAGCAAAATAATGATTTCAAACATATGTGTCAGTGCTGGCAGCAGCACCACTCTTTTAGTGGGAGTTTTGCAGCCCTCTGTTTCTCTCATAACGTGCATAAACAGCTTGCTTTGTCATTAGAGCGCCAAGAAATATTAGGGTTTTTAACAATAATGTTTACAAGCCTCTTGCACATGTCTTCCTTGGAGCTTGAGCTGTCAGGTCCAAACCTAAGGTTGAACTGCAGCACCTTGTGCACTCCACCTTCTTTACAAGACTTTTGAGGTGACTGAAAATGACTGGCTGTGTTAATGGGCAAGACAGATGTTTCTTCTTCGTTAATTAAATGGTGTGGGCTAGGACCCCAGCTGTCCCCATGTTGTGCTCAGCACAATTTAGAAGCATGAGGGAGGGTGTTTGCTACTTGCTACTGTCTGATCTCTATTCTCTAGTGCATGCAGAGGCTAGCTTGGCTCTGGTGTTCAGCGTGGGTTAGCCATGTGCTTTTCCTTTACATGCACCTACATGATTTCTCTCTTGCAGTGGAACAATCCTAGCCTGGCCTTTCATGACAGTGTTATGACTGTTTTGAATGCCTGAAAAACATAAATGGGCTTGCATTTGAAATTTGAACAAAAGCACAATAATATCCTGAGACTTTGCTCACATCCAGCCTTATATTTGGAACATCTTAAAATGAGTTTCAGAACTGATCTGCTGAGCATGGGGAAGTAAGACATAAGGCAAATGTCCTGCTGGGAGTTGCAGAGCTGAATTCAGTTGGCATGGCCACATGTGGGGAGGAGGTATCCATCAAAATGGGGCTCATGAAACGACATTTTGCAGGTTTCAGTCTCAATATGCCCAGCTCTCACTGCTCTAGTGTAATTCTTTTTCTGCATTTTATTCAAGTTTGTAGAGTGCCTAGCACAATCACCCCACTCCCAGCTGGCCTCTAAGTATAATTATAATAATAATAATAATGTTGTGTTGCAATGGTGGTGATATGGGAATCCAACAAAGGTAGTAAATTATTTAATTAGGGGGCATCTCCTCACTTAGTCTTCAGAACAGGTGGCAGAACAAGTCTTTAAATGTTAAGAAGCAAAAAGAGCAACATGGTATATCAATAATAACAAGGATGGATACCTTACTTGATTTTCAAGCCTCTACCCAGAGAGCTTAGCAGCTTGAATAATGTTAATGAAAGTTATTAAATTCACCTTTGCCTTGAAGGAACATGATTTTGATCTCATTTAGGCTGCTGCGCCTCCTGGATCGCTCCACTGCTGTTTGTTGGTGTTACGCTCACAGACACTTTGGGCAAACAAATGCCCTGAACAATCTGAAGGGGTTTCACTCTGAAGAGTGGTGATAAATGAATTAGCTTGTGATTAAAAACAATCAGGAATCCCTATCTGAGCTGGAGAGATGTGGTCAGAGGCAGAGTTTCCTCCATAGCACAGCTGTGCTTGGATGCTAGGCAAGCATTTGGGTTGCATTAGATTATTAGGTAATTAGTCTTCTAAATAAGGGGAGGGATGGTGGGAAGCAAGAGAATTCCAGTTTTGCTTTTGGAGAGTTCTGGGGTGCTGCAGACTTGCAGGAGTCAGGTGCGTTGACTCTGGGGGATGAGAAAAATATTTTCAGCTGTTTAGCATGGTGGGGATTGGGAGTGCTCGTTAGCTGTTCAAACCTTCTTGTTAATTTCCATTGAAGGAAATGGATGGTCAGGACACACCCAGGCTTGCACTTGAACCCGTAGGAAAGACAGGAAAGGGGCTGGAATTTATCAATAGCAGTAAAAGCCAGAGCAGTCATACTACAGTTTGCTGTAAAGATGGGACTTCAGGACTTGATCAGTTTGATGGACTAAAATATAGCCTTTTTCAGCCCACTGGAAAAGAGACTACCTGAAATTATAATAGGCGGCTTTCTTCAGACTGACCCTGGGAATCTTAAGGGACCATCTGTTGTTTCACAGGCGTTAAGCAACTGCATGTCCTCCAGAGAATTTGACTGTCGTCCTATGGGGACTAAGAACGGTAAGTGCCCATTCCCATTAACGCCCAAGAAAAGTCCTAAGGCAGTTTGAATGTATGTGTAATCATAGTTTGCATTTCTACTTGTAGAAGACCAATTACTAACAGTGAGGTATCCTTTCTTAAAGATTGAGAGTTGTTCCTGGCAACCTTCACATTCGTCTTAAAGGGTCTATGCAAACTGCTATGTATTAACTCGTTACAACTAAGTATAGGTCCAGTGAGCGCTTTCCCTCAGGAACTTGGTGTTACTCTTTTTTTAGCTGAGACTTAACTCCTCTGTAAAATGGAGAGCAACTTCAAAATTGTGAGGAAACTAAACTACGGTCTCCCTCCTCAGAAAGGTAAGCTGGGGTACAGAAAGAAGAATAAATATTACACTTCACTTTCAGCATTTCAAACCTTTTTCACACTAAACATAGCGAGAGAGCTCAAACTTACCAGGCCTAAGTACAAAAAGTTTTTGAAGTTAGGCCCACACCCTTGAGAGCATTGAGACCTTGATGTCTAGCTTGTGCTCTGCCTGCCCCATCAGTGGTGTCAAACACACAGGATACAGCGGCTTATGTTCCCCCACTTGCTTGTATTTTTATACACGTGGACAAATAATGGAGACTCAAGGAACATTGTGGCATCCTCTTGGATTGAAATCCTTAAAGCAGGTTGCAAAAAAGCACTGGGATGTGCATAATAAAGAATAATGCTGTATCATTGGGTTGAACTTCTACATGTTTAATGGGTCCTTGTTCTCTAAGACAGGGGTTGTCCACTGGGGGTACGTGGGAAGGCCCCAGGGAGTATGCATGGGTGGGGATGGAGCACGGCCACTCGCTTCCCTGTGCTAATGTCACCGCCTCCCAGGTGGAGGGCAGGGGGTGAGGGCAGCGGCTGCAGTGGGGGTGAAGGAGCTCACACACCCCACTCCGCATTTGGCCGCTGTGGGTCCACCTTGTTAAAAAAGATTGAAAACCCCTCCTCTAGGAGGAAAAAAATGAGCAGGATGCCTGTGCTTTGGAAAAAATCAACCTGAACATTACCAGAGGGATGGGACAGGGATGTGAGAACATAGAATGAGCAGGGGCTGTTTTCATGCTGAAAAGGAAATTAGAAAAGGAAGTAAGGAGTAGGAAAATGATGGACTTAAGAATGTGTCTGCACGGCAGAGGTGTGATTGTAGCATGCAGAGGTGCACCCCAGCTACCGAGCTCACTTAGCTATAGTAATGAAAAGTTGTGCGAGATTCAGGTGCCTGAATGTGTAGCAAAGAGCCCAGTGGTGCTGCACAGCCCACGCTGTAGCCTGCATAGTGAAGGCATGGTAACTATTGTTACTTGAGTCCGATAGATTAAAGCCAACTCAGGCATGTCTACAGGTGCTGTGATCTTAGCGCCTGATTGCAGTGTAGGAATACCAACAAAGAGCTTGACTTTAAATGGGGAAAATGACTTCAAGATTTATTTACTACATGCTGAGTAGTAATTTCCATGGAGTATGGGCTCCGGGGTGACTTTGTTTTCTGGCTCTCGAGAGCGAAGTTCTGAAATTAAGCATCTTTTCACTCTGTTCCATTTTACTCTTGTATCACTAAGCAGTACTGCAGTGAAGTGAATGACACTTTCTTTTTAAAACCCTTCTTCTTCCTTCAAGCTGTCAAAGCACTTTTGTCAACAAACATGAATAGAGCCACTGCCACCAGTTTTGATGTAAACGGGGAAAAAAATGCTTTAGGCTTGCAATGGAGGGGAGGGGGGGAAACGTTGTTTGTCTTAAAAGGGGGAAAAAAAGATTATAAGCATCCGAGTTGCCCTAAGTCGTCTTTTCATGTCCAAATCTTCGGATTGTCCTAATTAGGAGGCTTCCATTCATTTCAGCTTGTTTTTAATCTTTAGTTTAGGTCTTTTTTTCTTTCAAGTTTGAGCTTGTTTTTACAGGGAACCTTTCTTGACTAACCTCCACTCTGGAAACAGTAATTTCATTAGAGGGAGAGAGAACTCAGCTTCAACTCTAAGATGGACAGGATTTATTTATTTTATTTATTTATTTACTGGCTCAAATGCAACTTTCAGCAAATACTGGATATATCTAGGTATAAACCGACCAGATAAATGACAACCCCTTAATGATAAGGAATTAATCCTGTAGGAACTAGCAAAATACAAATGACCTATTTATAAAGATTGCCTTCATGGAAAAAAAAAAAAATGTATTTTGCTCAAAATGCCTCTTTCTTACTAGCAGTTCTCCGGTCCTTTTGCGTGACTCTGGACTATTAGTTATCCAGCTGCTATTACTATTTCAGTCCCTCCAGCCCTGCCTCGGCCTCCTTTCCGGCTTGCCTTGCAGGTTCCTTCCCCTGTTCTGCTATTCCTCTCTGTGTTCATCTGTCAGTGTAGTAAATGGGTTCCTCTACTGAACCTGCGAGACTAACCTGAACACAAGCTGACCTCATATTTAATGAAATGGAATTGTATGATCTCTTGGTCGGATCATTGCCAAGTATCTGGTGGTCTGTTATCCCTATATATGATCTCTCAAGCTATAAGTCAGGAGCATCCTTGACAGTCCTCGTGTACAGCCTGACCCAAAGGTAGGTGAAGTCTCTTCTGGGATGAGAGTGGCCATTGACTTGGGCCCTGGAACACCAAAGCAGCCTTACACCGTTTCAGTGCTTTGCTTTGGAAAGTGTAGTATTTTTCTAGGAGGGCGGCAGAATTGTTCCTGGATGACTTGTTTTGCTATTTCTCTGTGCAAACAGTCAGAAAGAGCAGAGGAGCTGGAGGAAAGTTCATTCATCCTTTACAACCCTGACAATCTGCCACTGGGACCTTTGGTCACACACGTGCTTTAAAAAGTGCATCGGAAAGCTTAGATACGTTGCTGTTTTCTTTAGTGCCGTCTAGAGGGAATTTGATCAGCATTAGCAAACATTCCCCACCTTTTGAAACCTCCCTTTCCTCATACATGTACCCTCTAAATTTTTTTTTAGCTATGATGTGCTAAAGCAGCCGCTCTCTGTTTAGCAGACACCCGTATATTATGTCATGTATCGTATTCTCTTTAAATCATTTCATTATCAGGGTTTTAGCGGTTAACAGGGGAAGCAACACGGTTTAGCTGACCACTTTCTAGATTTCTTATGAGGAGACATGGGCTATGGTTGTACCTTGACTGAATGTATGACTTTGAGCATGCTTCCGCTTTCTTCTGTTCTTCCTTAAGCCCTTTGTTGGACTTGCTGATTCTTAGGCTGGTACAGCAGGATGGAAATTTGATCAGGGTTAATTTTAATTAATAACTGGCCTGCTGCCTCTGGGTCTGGTTATATACTGGTTTTAACCCATGAGGTCAATAGAGTTGCACCAATCTAAGCAGTATGGCATCAAATGCAAAAACCTAAGCACAGCTGTTTAAAACTTAGCATTTTGGGAATGAGCCAACATTTTATTACTCCTTTAATACATTCCCATTTTGTTGTGCAAGTAAAAGACAAGAATAAGTGATATATGGGGATGAGGCCATTTAATACTTAATACTTAATTGTGTTTATGACAAAAAGTACTGCAAGAACTCAGAAGTTTAATACTAAAATAATAGTGTAGGCACTGGGGGAGAGGAGAGAAAAAAGCACAGCCATTATTTAAAATAAGCCTTCAAATGTAAAACACCTGTTATTGATGAATATGCTTGTCCCTTTCATACCTAGACATTTGCCAAAGTGAATCATTTTTCCATGTTTGTTGCTAAATTCCAGGTACTTTAATGTACTGCTTTTCAAGATTAGGAGAAATTAGTGAAAAACATTAGGAGCTATTTTCATTTCATTTAAGGCTGCAAAGGAGATGCTGGAAGATGTCAGTGAAATTACACTGGTATAAAATGGTACAAATCGGATCAGAATTGGATTCATCTTCCTTAAACGAGGTTTGCTGTTTGCTAATGAAATGGCGCCAAATAAAACGCAGAGGGCAGCCAATGAGCATGTGTCCATTAACTCAGCAGGAGCTGGACATGACCTACAGTGAGTCTCATGCTGAAGTCCTCCGGTGGGAGATGTACATTAATAATTCCAGAATGGCCAGGTCCAGTGTGCCCTATACAGAACATAATCATGTTGTTTCAGGAGTCTGTTATAAAAACCATTTGGATCTCATTTGCAATAATATGTGTTCTATTAACTTTCAGATCTAATGCCTTCTGTCAAATGAAATAATATTGTCTGTTTGACTGTTTCCTTGGTTGGAAGAGAAGCATCAATGGCCATGCATTGGACAACTAATAGAAAGTAGAGTGAGTGAGTGTGTGCGCGCGTGCGGGGAAATCTAAGCCCTTTGAACTATTTTGCTTTTATCCTAAACAAATTAGACCACAAAAAATGTGTAAGTTGAAAAGTATTCTTACAATTAACATTTCAAAAAAATTCTGAAGAGATTTCGGAGGACAATGGCACAAGAGCGGATAATGAATCCAGACCCGTGCAACAGCATTTATATGGACTTTTCAGCAATAAAGTAGGTTAAAAGACAAATTAATTGTACGCCTTCTCTTCGAGAGAGAGACCAATAGTAGTTACTATAGCAACTACTTGCAATTCATCCTATTAACTTTCGTATTGTAGAAACAATCAATGACACAGATGGCTTTAAGATAAAAAAGATATAGGCTTTTCTTAAATGTATTGTTTGGCTCTGCTTTCAAATAAAATCTGATATGCTTTTGAAGAGGTAAAGAGAATGTTAGATGAGCGCATCTTGCTTGGGAGAAGAAAGATGGTGAACCTGGTTGTACCAATATCCTCTAGGCTTCCTCTGAATTTCACTAAAATGCATGCATTGAGTTCTATATAAAAAGTAAATGGTTTAGCATGCAAATGCATGCTAGCTGTGAACCCTGTCCCTTGTTTAAAGGCATATAGCTTGGTGATAAATATACATTGACAGTTGAGATGGGTATTCCATGTCCTTTGAAGAAGCCTGGATGTCTTCTCCAAAGATGGATCTCCCCTTAGAGATCTAACTAACTTCACAGCCACATCACCCCCACCATCATACCTTTGGAAAACTTGCTCTAAAATGCTTCTTCAAAGCCAGATGACCTCTAGCCATGTCTCAAGGGAAGCTGTTACCGACTGAGTAGCTGCAGGGGGGTTTGGTCAGTGGCAGCGGGAGCTTCCAAAATGTCCTTGCTGCCCCATGTTTGGGTAGGACAGAGCACCACAGGCACAGGCCCTTTCCTGTGGCAAGGGGCAACGTGGGCTAATGCAAGTGTTTTGTGAATTTGTATTTCCTGGACTCTGTACGTCTGATGAGATGCATTCCTGCTATAATGTATGTTGTGCTTGGTAGCTGGGATGGTACTGCCATGTGATATGCACACCACCCACAGCATTCATCTAAATCTTCTTTCCATTGAATTCACAAGGGTAGTTGATTGCTCCCTTAATGGAAAATATTTCTTAGCAGTGTGCATGAGTGAATTTTATTTACCATAACAGAGGAGGCTATAGTAAGGCAGGAGAGGCAATTTTTAAATAAAGCTGAATTGTTTTTCAGTGGAAACTTTAACTATGCCAGGAAGGATGCATTCTCTAGTGCAATGCTTCTCCATCTTGATTCGCTGGCACATTCTGCCCAATACTACCTGCTGCTGGGAAGGCAACCCTCCCCCCGCTCCATGCATAACCTCCTCCTTATATGAGTTTGTCGAGCATCCTACAGGGATGTCCAAGCTACCTCTGCGTGCACTAGCTCTTGAGCAGAAGCATGACTGCATATATGTGGCACTTGCACTGGAGCTAGTCAACCCATACAAAAGGACTGCACTACAGTGACTCTGCTACCTCCCATCTGACAGGTAGCACTCGGGGACCATCCAGCATCTTGGCGTGAGGCTTCCTGGAGCTATGGGAACACTTGGGAATGGGGATACTTACTGCCAGCATCTGTCCCTGGGGCCCACCAGTTGAGAGCCACCGGTATAACAAAGCACTGGTCTGAAGCTCAAGATCTGATTCGATTCTCCGTTTAGCCACAGCCTGTGTTGTTTAATTTACTTTGTGCCTCTGTAAAATGGCGGCAACAGCAGCTTGCCTGCCTCATGGGAAGCTGGGAACATTAAGGTCCTTTTATGACTATAAAGTACTTGGATAATGTGTTAATGATGGCAGATTGGAAGTTGTGCTGGTCTCAGGAGCTTCATCATTACAGGTATTTTAAAACCTTCCACCACAGGCTTATGTAAGCTCTATTTGAACCCTGTGGGAATATCTTCATTAACTTTGGTAGGTTTTGGATTAAACTCCACATGTGCGTAAGCTGTCTATTGTGACTAAGTAAAGTATCTGCTTTGACTCATTGGTATTCCATGAAGCATGAATCTTATTGCAACCTTTGCCCATGCCCCTGTAACATTAGCAGATAGCACCTGATGGTTTTCCAGTAGAATTAAAATTCAAAGCTGCAGGACTATCGCTGCGTGTGGCGCACAACCTCCCAGGTGCCAGCAAACGTTAAACCAGTTTGTTTGGGGGTTTTCTTACAAGAATGAACTTTTTAATTTAACGAGAAGAAAAAATCTCTGTCTGAACTAACTTTTAAAACATGCGGAGGCAGGATACAGTTGACTAATACTTAGTATTTGAGGATCACAGTCTAATGTGGCAACACTTTAATTCTACATCTCATTGTCAAGGCTGCTGAAGGCAACCTCTGTAAAGTTATCTTTAGAAGAAATCTCTATAAATGTTTCAGTCTCTTAGCATCTCGTGAGAATTTTCTAAAGAGGTATACACTTTGTTGAATAAAATAAACCTTATACTCGAGTCTTTTGGGAACAGATAGTACTGCTACATGAATGTGGCTCAAAGCTAGTGATGAGTTTACATGCCATTGCCTGCCATATTCTCTGTCATTTCCTTATCTACACAATATCTCTACTAATTCATGGAAAGGTTGATTCTGCAAGGGGGTATTGAAATATCTGTGCTTATTTAATCCTGAGTGAAAGGATCAGTAAGGGATGTTTTGTATACAGGTAAAGTGAGACGCATGAAAAAAATGGCCAGTGCTGTAATTGTAACATGAAGTTGATGATCTGCACTTCCACTTCATCTGTAGTCTCTCCGTTAATACAAAAAAGGGCCAACGTTTCTGTCTGTCTTCTCGTATCTTTCCCCAACCCTGTCTTCACTGAAAACTGGAATGTATATTTGACTCGCTGTTTATAGACTGGGACATCTTTACTTCCTTTTGTCTCATACATTCAAGCCTTATAAAAATCCTACTGATTTCTCCCCCACAAAAAATTCCAGTATCTGTCCATTTTTTT
>NW_017728997.1:8805175-8809862 GCF_001723915.1 Gavialis gangeticus
CAGTATCTGTCCATTTTTTTTTTTTTTTGTCTTTCCACCCAAAACCATTTCTGAGAGGAGAGTCTTACCTCCATAACTATGTCTGCTCTAGTTTCCCTCGGTACTTGTGTAACCTCCCAGTGTCCTCAAAAAGCTCTCTGAGATGATCTTCCCTTACCACACTGTCATTATTATTATGCCCTCATTGTGAATCTGTATTTTCACTAGATTGACGCATCAGCTTCAAGCTTCTTGACCTTTTGTAAGTCATCTTCTCTCACATTTTCTGACTTGGGTCTACAAAACTGAAATATTAACGTATGCTCTGTTAATAACAAAGAAGCATATCTAGAATACTTCTGAGCTGTTCTTAGCACAGTAAAAACAAACCAACCCATACACTTCAATCAAGTTATGCTCTTTTATACTCATCTTCTGCATGTAAAAACTCCATCTATGCTATCTGCTCAGCACAGGTACAACATCATATATTTTAATGTTTATCTGAGAAGGATGCTCCCCTGAAGTTGGCGCAACAATTTGAAAATATTGTCCTTGACCTAGTTGTGAAACCAATCTCACAAAGACTTGTAAAAGGATGTACTCCCAAGAAAATCTAACCTGATTCCTGGTTACTCGGCAAACGCCTTTTAATGTGACCAATCAAATGATGACTTCCTAACAACTGGCTAAACACACAAGTTTGTCTCGCTCAGGTTTGGACATTGTGAGGTTCATAAACCAAAAGAAGTAAGAAATGGTTAAAGCATTCATTGAGCTTCATTTTTAAAGAGAATGTAATTCAAATATGTAGGTAATTTCAACAGAGCATTGTGTTCCTACCACTCACTAAGGCAAATTGCTCTTCCTCCATGAGTCTGCTTCTTCTCCCAGTTTTAGATTACCCCCCTTCTGTCTCTACAGAGTGTAACATTTTTAAGGACAGAGTCTGATTCTTATTTTATTTACTCTTTTGTGTAGCCCACGGTGAACCCTTCTCCCACCTGAAGCTTTGACATCACAGTAATATTGGTATTACAGTGGTATACCACTATTACTGTACACAGCATGAACTTTCTCCCCAAGACACTAGCTGCAGAACATAAGGCAAATTAAGAAAGTATGGCTCAAAGTCAAGCCATTGCGACTTGGGTCTTGGCACTGCTCAGAATAAGAAAACTAAAGCTGAGGATCTGCAAGAAAAGAATTTCAGTATTGTTAGAGAACCTTGTACAATATGCCTAGGAAATGGTTCAGTGGGGAAACTTAGTAGCAGATGGTGCTGGGGAGCTGAGCGTATAATGCCGGTAGAGTTTAAAAAAAGAAAAGACCTGGCAGGAAAATGCAAAGCAACGTGGTGCCATCAATGCCTTACGGCTCCCAGTTTTCCATAGCCCTTGTTCAAGGATGAGTTATGATTGACAGGAAGGAAAAGAAAAGGAGACTTGACAAGTCACTTGGAAAATAACTGTGTGCGCTTTGACACGTGATGCAAATGGTAGTTCTGAGAATTTAGCGCCTTGAACTTTTGAACTCCATGCTGAAGAACCGTGTAAGATGAGAATGAATTTACCAATATATGTACTAGGGAGAGACTGGAAAGCCAAAAGCCCGGTGGTGGAAATAAATGTGATTGGTGTCATTTGGAAAAGACAGTTGTGCTCCGACATCTACACGGACACAGAATCTCTGATGGAATCGCATTTCCACCTTGGAGAACAGTGCAAGTGCTTGCTGCAGTGAGTGTCACAATTCAGAGTAACCACTTTCTTTTAAAACCCATCCCATCCCAGTCCTGTTAGACTTGGAGCACTGAATCCAGACTTCCCACAACCTAGGGAAGGGGTCTAAATTAGAGCTGTCCAGTTTCTGGGTGGCTGGGCCTCAGACCGTGCCACGCAAACTCCCTACCCCGACACTTTGCCATGAGCAAGCCCTGCTGAGCAACACCAGTGCTCTCGGGTTCTCCTGACCTGTGGAAGCTGAAGGAGACAGAGAGCCTGGAGACTTCAGTGGTGGCAGCTGCTGGAGAGCAATGGTAGAGGTAGTACCCAGACTGGAAACTTGGAGGCTGGAGGTGAACCTCCCACGGGCCACATGCTGCCCAGAGGCTGCCAGTTAGACAACCCTGGTCTAAACACTGAGCTGTTAGACACGAGGGATGGTTCTCCTTAACTCTGACCATTGCATTTTTAAGGCACAAGTAGGATTGCTAATGCCCCAGAGAAGGGGCCAATGAACCTTAGATTTGGGTTACTATGCTCTGGAGAGTGGGTCAGATTTAGGCTACCTCCCTCTCTCCAACATTTACTACTGGCTAGTTGAGGTGGGTCCCTGCTCAGCCTGCTGGCTGCTGTGCAACCCATTCTGAGGCAACCAGTCACTCCCATGCATTATAGTTACATGGCTTTCCTCCCCCATGCTGTGGGTGGTATCCAGTAAGCCAGGCAACCAAAAGTAGACTTTGTAAATTCGATGCCCATTTATGGATGTAACTTCTAATGCCTTTTACAAGCAGGGAGATGCAAAATAGGGTCCCTCCATGTGTTCAGTCTTCCTAAAATATTGCTATTACGACTTGTGCTTTTTATACAACAATGGCGTGGGAAGCACAAAACCCCCAAAAACAGCATATGGCCATGGACAGGCCCAAATTATCATGTTTATTCAGTATAGGCAAGGCTGACTTGCATATGTGCATTGCTGCTATGGCTGATTTCTTTAACAGTAAGTGTGTCACTAAACAGCTCAGACTTCCTAAAGGGGGTACTACAAGAGTAATGTACAGTAACACTTTTTCTTAGCTTTCTTTTTAAAAGTAAAACATTTTCTCTCAAGTAAAATACTGTGCTATTTTCAGTCTGTTGTTAATCTTCCTATGTTTTAATGGCATGAATTGTGTATGTGTACAAATTATATCATGAGTGATTTGATATTGGAATTCTATTAATATGGGGTGGGGGGAAGGCCACATTTTTCAGCGAGTGTCACAAGTTAGCCCTGCAGCCTCCCCTGAGTGCCACTCCGATTCCTTTCCTCTGTTTGGTCTGCTGCTCTGCTTTCTGCTTCTTGTCCTGTGCTCCCACCCAGTTTGCTGCTGTGCTCTTGCCCTATCTCATGCTGTGCTGCCTGTTCTTTCCCTGATCTGCCATGTGCCATACACACAGCTACAGGTTGGCTGCCCCTATATTAATACATAGCTTTAAGGTTAATAGACACTTTAGTAATTGCTTATGAATTTTTACAAAATCAAAGAGATGTGTAGTTTTCTTTATATGTAAATGATGACTGTACACCATGTGATACACATGTTAAAGCTGTGCAGCACAACTCCTCTTTTAATACGTAGCTTTCATGTATTTAACCAGTTAATTATTTATAGGCTATGAATTGAATTCTGTTATAATGTTCCATATATCAAAGACGTGAAAATTACACTACTGTCCAATGCGCTTCTATATGCATCCAGAAATAATGCACTATCATGAGAATAACATACAATAGCAAAAAAGGAACATAGTTGTGATAGTGAAAATGGCCTAGAAGTCCAATTAGACAGAAAATCCTGGATATTTACAGGCATCCAGCCATGTGGAACAGTGTGCTGGCTTGAAGCCAAGATGAAGAAGATGGCAATAGCAAGGGAGAAAAAGCATAAAATGGTTTGTTTTTCATTTCTCATTTCAAATTTGCATTTTAAATACAAGTCCCTGTTGGCTGTGAGGTTGCTATCTTCTTTATAAACCTGGTGAGCTCTGACCACAATAAATTAAGCTCAGTAACTTAGTCATTTATTTTGGTTATTTGATTCTCATACAAGGCCATGTGTCTTTCCAAATACAGTGTCAGGCTTTGGTTTTTGGAGCACTGGCTCATCTCCCTCCACCCCCCTCAGATTACGTTGATTTGCACATAGAAGCATCTGAATGTTTTTCCATAAATGATAACAATAGTAATTGTCCTAATTTGTTTTATGGATGCTTTCCCCACTATTTCACCTGCTGTTAAGTCATGATGGTTCAGTTAGATTGATACATATATCCATCTCTTGCTTATGCCGTTGCTTTCCTTTTGATGGGAAGAAAATTGGTAGGACCACCATCTTCCAGTTGCGTCTTTCATTTCATTTAGTTCAAAGCATAGTGAAATCTTGCAATTATCCGGCCGGCTGAATTGCAAAGCTCAAACCAGCACACAGTGAACTCAATGAAAGGACTCTTAGCCCTATGCCAATGCAAGAAATTAGAATGATTTTCAATAAATGAGGAACCCATCCCGCAAGATGCAGAGAGTCTCATGAGAGGTTCAGAGTTCCCTTCGCTACCAGGGAAGCCAGTGTGCATTGAGCGTAGATGCCTTTCAGGATCAAACCTTAAGTAACACCTGCATTATTCAAACGACTGACCTTTAATTTATCAGTAACGATTTGAAAGAGCGCAAGACTTGTTTCCAGATAAACAGTTGTGATTAGAATAAGAAAGTAAAACTTGTAAGTCTTAAACATGAAGATGAATAAATAAATAAAATATGTTCCTGATAGGATAATGATCTGGGACCAGCTGCTGCTGAGCAAACATTTATTATTTTAAACCGTCAGAGACCCAGTAGAAAATAGACTTATTGGAATAACGCTGCACAGGAAATGCATATGTGATTGATCAAATATGCAAAGCTCATGGTTCCCTAGAATATTTTTTTTTTTTTTTTT
>NW_017728997.1:8810020-8812160 GCF_001723915.1 Gavialis gangeticus
TTTTTTTTTTTTTTTTTTCTTCCCAGGGACAGGCCTGATTCTAGTTCGGTTGTAAAGAAACCACACAAAGCCAACACTGCCAAAGGTCCCATGCTTTCATAAACGGTATTAATTCTTCAAAGCTTTTATTTATGCTGGGACAAAGAAGAAATAATAGTTAAACGCTGTTTATTACAGCATTCCTCAGCACTAGAAACATCAAAATAAAGGTTCAGGCTCTGGCCTTTTTACTGATTTTGGGGGGGGGGGAATGCACGTGAGGCCTGGTCCTTCCATTCATTTCCAGTGGATGTCCAGCAGGCACTGGCAGAGGCCTCCCTCCTTGGGGAGCCCTGAGCTGCATTTCTTCACCATTCACCAAAAAGGTGTTAGTTGTGAGCTCCCCTGCTCTTAAAGCTTCAGGGCCTCGGGATTCATCTGTATTTATAGTACATCTCCCTTACCATTTTGATATGATAGTTTACAAAGCAAGCTGGAAATTTTAGGGTGCAATAGCTAGTTAAGGTAAAGCTGAAGTGGAACAAATTCAGTCAACTAATGTATTTAATACTGCCGCTGCTTTTGTGCTTAAGCCCTATGAGGAAGAGTGGGAAAGGAGTTGTGGAGCATGGAAAGAACTTGGGGAGGGTGATGGGGGACATTTAATCAGTAGGAAGAGGAAGGTGACTGGGTAAGGCTGTCTTCATAGTCATAAAAGGTATTTTTAAAGCAATACAAGCCAACATGCATTATTAACACAGGACTGGAAGGAACCATCTGGTTCACCAAGTCCAGTCCCCTACAACAATAAGCAGCCATGTCAAATGGACTATTAGCTCCAAAGGAGCTCAAAGGCACATCATTTAGGATCTTTATCATAAAAAAACAAATGCCTCTACAATCACAAAGTATCTCAAGAAGAGAGCAGGACAGTTGGAGGAAGATGCTTGAATATCTGCAAAGTATCCCTCCATGAGTCTGAGAACTGGACCATGTTCCATATGGGGGGGGCGGGGAACCAAAAAACCAAACAAAAGTACTGAGGACAGTGGAATTAGCTATGCGTCATAAATCTCAGCAGAAGCCGCGTACAGTGGGCAAGCTCTGTGCTGTACTGATCAACCAGATCGCCTTCTATGATGAGGTGACTGGCTCTCTGGATGCGAGGAGACCAGTGGGTCTGGTGTACCTTGATTTTTAGCAAGGTTTTTGATATGATCATCCACAACATTCTTGCAGACAAGCTAAAGAAGTATGGACTAATGAATGGACTGTAAGATGGATAGAAAACTGATGGAGCATTGGGCTCAGACAGTAGTAGTCAGTGGCTCAATGTCTAGTTAGCAGCTGGTGGAGTGCCCCAGGGGTTGGTCCTGGAGTGGGTGTTATTCAATGTCTTCATCAGTGACCTGGAAGATGGCACAGAGTGCACCCTCAGCAAGTTGCAGATAACACCAAGCTGGGGGGAGTGGTAGATACATTGGAAGGTAGGGCTAGAATTAAGAGTGACTTAGAAAAATTGGAGGATTGAACCAAAGGTAATCTCCTGAGGTTCAGCAAGGACAAGTGCAATGTGCCTGCACTTAGGAAACAACAACCCCATGCACCAGTACAGGTTGGGGACTGACTGGCTGGGCAGCAGCTCTGCAGAAAAGGACCTGGGGGTTACAGCGCACAATAAGCTGAATACAAGCCAGCAGTGTGGCCTTGTTGCTAAGAAGGCTAATGGCGTATTGGGCTGCATTGGTAGATGTGTTGCCAGTAGGTCAAAGGAAGCGATTATTCTCCTGTACTCAGCACTGGTGAGGCCACATTTGGAGTTCTGTGTCTAGTTTTAGGCTTCCCACTACAGAAAGGATGTCAAAAAATTAGAGTCCCCACATATACACACCCCCAGCATGCCCTATGCTCCCCACACACACAGCCACACCTCCCTCACAACCCCCCCCACACACACCACAATATACAAGACTAAGAATTTATTTTTGAGTTATTATGCAATTCCCTCTATACACAGTACACAAACACAAGTCATGACAAAATATCTTTCATAATAACATTTAAACATGTGGTAATAGGTGTTTGACTTCTAGTGTATGATTTGTTGGGGGGGGGTTAAGATGGCAACCCCTCCCTCCCCCCCCCCCAATTATTTCTGCAG
>NW_017728997.1:8812183-8815267 GCF_001723915.1 Gavialis gangeticus
TGGGGGGGGGTTAAGATGGCCACCCCCCCCCCCCCCCCCCCCAATTATTTCTGCAGGGGGAGATGAGGAGGAAGGGGAAGTACTTCCAGTGGCAAAAGTCAGGGGTTAAGGGTGGGACTTCTAGTGCCAAGATGGCAACAAGTGAGCAGGGCAGCTGTCAAGGGGTGGGGCTACCCATCCTGCCCTCCACAGCTCACCAAAACCTGTTAAGTGGCCTTCCACCTGAAATAATTGCCTGCCCCAGAATTAAACTGAACTTGAAGCAGCTTAAACCAAGCTGCTTACCTACAACCTTAGCCAGAAATCTCAATGAATAATGAGCAACTGTTCAGAGAACTTCTGTAAAACATAAATTTATGGAATAATGAAGAATTTGCTGCCCGGATGCACCTCAATGTCATAGTATGCGTTTAATTCTCTGGAACCCCTGCACTAGTAAAGCTTCCTGTGCAATGGCAACTAATCAGTGCTCTGTGGCATTACTCCCAAAAGCAATGCTTTTCCAGGGAGTCCTTTTGGGAATGGCATCCAGAACAGAACTTTAGTCATGATGGCAGACACTCAGTTCATATCCTCCATGATGTGGGTGCTCACAACTTTCTGCGTGCTTACTTGAAATCAGTGGATGCTGTCAAGTAGGAAAACAAGTACTTTCCCTTTTATATAATAAGGAGAAATCTTTGACACATGAATTAAGCTGACCTGCTAGCAAATGGCTTTAGGGAAGGAACAGAGGATACCACCCTCATAACATGACCTTATAAATTCAGTCCTTGAACTATTTGCTAATTCTTTTCAACTGCACTTAAAGGGGTAGCAGGAAGTGTCATATTTTTGTAGAGAATTGTCCTGGGTACATCCCTGACTTATTATGAATACCACAGGGTCAAATTACCCAGAAAAGATATAGTAGTAAAAGATATAGTAGTGAATCCTTCTAAAAGTCATATTTCCAATTTTCTTTTCAATTTAATTTTGGAGTAAATATGGTCACTGGTTTATTCAGAAGCAGACATTTTTTTTGCAGTACATCTTTTCTATATTTAAGCATGTATAATGGATCTGCTAAAAACATCAGAGACCATTAAGCCACAGAAGCATGAAATCAACTAGAAATTATTATTTTAATTCTATGCAGTTGTGCATAACAGTATGAACATGATGCCAAATAAACATACATCAGGACTTCAGCTAGTTCTCAAAATACTAATGAAATTTTCAGTTTGAAAGCGGAAAGTGCACACATGCATACATTTCAAGAGATAAACCTAGATACAGAGGATGGTTTGTGTGTATTCTGAAAAGTAAAAGAAGAGACCGGTTACTAGATAGCAGCTGTATTGTTGTGTGTTTTATTACTCAGAGCTTCTAAAATGAAGGCACCAAGGCTTGACAGAGGTATGTAACTAAGCTTTATTAATCACATCTGTAATGTATAAATGTTAGCGCAGCATGCATTCATTTTGCACAAATTGTATCCCAATGTGCACTGGGGCTAGCATTTAAATCTGATATGCAGGAACTGAAAAGAATCTCTTATTTGAAATAGGCAGGAATGTGCAGTAGTTTATCCCCCGGACAGTTAGCGCCATAGGAAAACAAATGCCCTGCTACATTATATGGTGGGTGAAGTTCAAAAGATTTCCAAACCCCAATAGATCAGCCAGCCAACCTTGGAAAATGAGGGGATGTCTGGGACTGAAGACTATACTTCTCAAGTCTCAGCCTAAAGACTAGAATATTGACTGCAAGGGAAAAAGTCTTCTAGCTAGCACTGGTCAATACTTGCAATTTCCATTTCATGGCAAATTTCAAGATAGTGTTAAATGGTAGTTAAAGGGTTAGCAGAAATGTATTTGATTTGATTATGAAGGCTTTATGGCAAACCATAGAAGGCAAAACTCCCACTGCTTTCAATAGTACCTTAAATGTGCACATGTGAAGGTAAATAGGCCATTCCTTTAAAAATGAGACTATTTTAGGCATATGGGATATAATGGAATTGGGTGGGGTAGGCTGGTTGCATAGGAGAAACTCTGAACCAGGTTCTCCTCAGCTTTCCTGTGTGTTAACCACAAGACAAGGCCTGCCACTCAGTGACGCTAAATGATTTGCCAGAGTTTCTGGAAGAAATCTGTTCCAGTGCTAGGACTGGAAGCAAAACATGCCAGACTTTGATTTGTGCTCCACTGAGGCGCAGGGTTGGAAACTTGTCTATAGTATAATGATTCAAATAATTTGCAGTCTCACCAGTGTCTTTACCAGCAGCTATCTCAATTATTTTTGAAATGTTCAGATGCATAATCTTTAAAAGGGCTATTGAAGCCATGGCTGTAAGACACAAGTTTGTTGCTCATTAAGTAGAGAATATGCAAACACCACTATGCTGTTTTTTATGTGAGGGAAATATGGTATGACATGACTATACTGATATTTATTCACAAATGGAAAAAAGTTATGGATCACAGTTAATCTTCTACTTAACGACCTCCTTCTCAACTCTATCGCTTCTTCCTGAAGTCACTTGCAGAGCAACAGGGGCATTCCATGTAAAAATGCATACATTTTTACCATATTTGTATGTGTATATTAGGACTGTGCAATGCTTCAGTTGCTCATTTGATTTGGAGGAGATTTGGCCCGATTCGGCAGCCAAGTCTCCAAATCTGAATCAAATCGGGAAACCAACTAAAAGATTCAAATTGATTCAAAGTCTCTGAATTGATTTGGAAAAGATTCAGCAATTTGGGAAGTCTCCACTCAATGCCACAGGGAGCCAGACTAGGGCTCCGTGCCGGTAAGTAGGGGGCAGTGGGGGGGCAGCTAGAGGCTGGGGGAGAGAACCATGGGGGGACCCCTGCCAGGTCCCAACCCCTGCCTGCTCCCCCTGCCTGCTCCCTCGGCCCCATCAATGGCTGCCCTGCCCAGCTCCAGACTATATAAAAAAAATAATAATAATAATAATAAAAAGCTCCGCACTCACTGGCTGCAGCAGCAGCCATTGGGGTCTCTGAGGGCTAATGGCAGAGCCCCCCCATCCCCCCAATGCAGTGCGGGGCAATGGAGGGCAGCAGGAATCTGTGC
>NW_017728997.1:8815359-8822847 GCF_001723915.1 Gavialis gangeticus
CCCGGCCTGCAGAAGTCAGTGAGCGCAGGATTTTTTAAAGTACTGGTACGCTGGGGCCAGGCAGGGCTGGGAGAGTGGGTGGGGGATGAGGCCAGTTCAGTTTGGAAATTCAGCCGACTTGGTAGTGGCCGAATCTCCTAATCGGATTCAACCAAATTGTTTTGGGACAGTGATTCAAATCACCGAATTGCATCACTGTCCCCCAAATCGGCTGAATCTAAATCAAGTGAATACTAGCCGCTTTGCACAGGCCTAGTGTGTATGCGCATACGAAATGGAAGTGTCTGTGCGAGTGAGCTGGGGAGAATTGAAAAGCTATTGACCGCACGTCTTGTGCTGTTCACCATGTTATGTACAAGAGAAACCCCTTGGAGAGGCGTAAGGGAGATGATCCTTAGGAGTATCAGAATGCAGTATGATTCCTGCCTCACTTAGGTTTGTTTAGTTCATTTTAAAGGACGGCAAATGCTTGGAAAGAGAGCAGCTTTCTCTTGGAAAGTTAGACAATTATAGATGTAATAGCTTATAATAAACTATATTTCTATCTATGGTGCAATTACACCCCCTACCATTACCATATCTGAATGTATCGCACTTCAACGTAGACTGATCAGAAAGGAATGAGCTATTATCACATTGTAGGACACATTAATTCTAGGATGTAAATGGCTACTTAAGTCTGAGGTAATGACTGCTTTTCAACAAGTCTTCTAGATGAAGCCCATGTTCCAAATGCACGCTTCTAGCTTCCTTTCCATTTCTGCCCCCTCCTTTGCTACCCCATTCAAAAAGCTCTATCTTCTAAAAGTCACATCAAGAGGTACCTGTGAAAAGATCAACTGTTGCACGTATTGTTCTTTCTCTGACATGGTGACTTTTGCATGTGGACTGTTACAGCACCCTTATGTGTCCTCAACCTCAAAGTGAGAGGAGGGTGCTCAGCATGTTGCACCGTGAAGCCAGCAAGGTGGAGAGCTAGCTATATAAATAGTTCACACATCAGGCAGGTTATACTTGAAAGTTGACGCCTCTGATTGTTGGAGGGCTCTTTTCTTCACCTTTCACTGGCAGATAAGTGTTATAGTCAGAGTGCACTCTTATCAGATAGTCCACTGAAACACCACCAGGTCATTCTTCTTTGGCACTAATCAGTCAAGTGAGAGAGAACCTCCAGAGTTTCTGTAGAGAATGCCAAATAAAATACCTCAGTAGCCCACATGCTGGGAATAGGCTGCTGCTGTTACAAAGGAATGAAAATGAAATACTTCTCCACTTCCATTGCTGCTCTTGCTTCTTGATGTTGTCTGTGTTGCCCTTTGCTCTGTCATCTCTCCCTCTGGCTCTTAGAACAGGAAGGGTACAGCAGCATACTAAAGAGCTGAAGCTGGTTAATGAATAACAAAAAAATGGAGAGCACACTTTTGCAGCCTCCTTGGTTTCCAGCAACCTCTGACTAGTGTTTAGATCAATGGAAGCATTTGAGGTGTCCCAAATTTGAGTGGGAAAGGGGAGCAAAATGCTCTTTAGCGGACACAGTCTGAGAAGCAGCCGGATGCTGAGATGGAGTCCTGGCAGCCCTCTCGTTCAGGGTGAGCAGCCTCACAAATCTTCCAAGTAATATCCTCACAAGTTATGTAAGTGTGTAAGGCCCATTTTCAGAAACTATTTAGATCCTTGGGCTGAGATCCACAGAGAGATTTGCAAATAGCAAATACTGCAAAAAGGGGAATGTCCCAAAACTGCCTCTTTGCCCAGGGTTAGGTCTCTGTCTGCACCCTGGAGTTAAGCCTATATACGAGACTGGGATTCACAGGCTGAAAAACTTTCCTGGGTTCAGATTCCTAAGCTGTATCTTTGCTAATGGAGTAGACAGTCTCCTGCCTCTTGAATCTAGCTTTTAAGTAACAGCCCAGGGCTTGGAGCACTCCCTGAGGAAGCAGAAGACCTGCAGTTAAGGTCCTCCTCAGCTGGACACAAATCAAGTCCACATTTCCCATTAGACAAAAGGAGCAAAGGTGGGATGGACAAGCTCATCACCCCTCTTGATTAAATTTTGCCACTGTTGAGAAAGGAAGGGTAAATTTATTAGGGCTAGAGAGAGAGAGGAAGACAAAGCAACAGGAAGTATGATTCTCCTGTCCACGGATGAGGAGGGACCCTGGGTTCTAGTCCCTCCTAAAGGGACTTTGCTTTAGGTTGAATGGTTCCTTGGGGCTTAGTTTGTGAATCCCAGTCAGGTCTGGGAACTGGGCACTAAGCTACTCTTCTCAGCCAAGGTGGCCATGCAGATATAAGCATGCCTTTTTTTGTGGCTCAGTCTCTTAGACATTGCCAACTGAACTCCATCTGGTTACTTTTGGATCTTAATCATGGCATAAAAGTCCATTTGGCTCCCACTGTCTCATGCTCCTAAGTTTTTAAGGCCTCCTTGAAATCCCACTTTTAATGTCTGCTCTGTTTCTTGTTCACCATTGCTGATGTAGCCCGCTGACACCCTTTCTCATCACATCAGTCTAACTGACCTCTGATGACTCTTGTCTTTATACTAATAAACAGGGATGCTATAAAGCTATCGTGGATTATGTTGCCTCTGCTACAGCAATTCTGCTGATACTGAAGCTGTTTGCTTGACTGTCATAAATCACGGTCTCTTTAGAATAAAGCATCTCCAGAACAAAATTCATAATCCAAGCTTCTTAGTCCTAAATTAAAGGACTCTTGATCCTAAATGAAATGCAAGACACTCTTGTGTGCAATAGGAAGGTGATTGACAACAGCAATTCTAGCTAGTGGTGACTATAAAGTGAGATCTTAAACAGTTGCCTACCTCACCTAAAATATGCCTACAATCAAGAAGGGAAAGAATTATCTCGGGTACTTAAAGGGAGCAGGATAAATGACTGACGCTAATGGACAAGGAAATAAATATGTATTATCTCTACTTTTTTTGTAAGAAATTTGCAATGTCCTTTCTCAGCATGATTCATCTGAATAATGTGCCTGATGCAATTGCTCGTGTTTTTTTCATATTATTATACTTGTTCATTATTTATGTTCCCATCGCTCTGGCTGCACCGTATAATCCTTCTATGACAGTGTGTTGTGCATACCCTTAGAAGTCAATTGGAACGAAAATATCTGAGCGTTAATGATAATGCTTTCCTACAATTGGAAGAGGCAGTTTTGGACCCCTTCCCCTTGGGAAAGCAGAGGATTTGTTAGTCGCACATGGTTTTACATCCACCCAAAGCCACAAAAATGTGCAGAAGCCTCTCTAGCTTTAGGGTCAAGCCCCTCTAGCCAGATCTCAGCTCGGTGATTTAAGAGCTAACCATTTGCTGAATGCCTTTCATCCAGGGACGTCCAAGTACAGTGCAGTGCTAATGATCAGTGAAATACAAGAGAAAAGATACTTCTAATAATATCCCTTCTGCAGCTGTAGTGATTGCTCCAGTCATCTCTGGAGAGACGTTCACAGCAACGTTGGTAACCCTGTAAGTACTCAAGGGAAGGATCATGTCCGAGAATGAAAAGTCAAGTAAAGATATGATCGGGAACTGACCTAGGCAGGGAGCCAATGTAGGAGCCACTGGATATCTGCTGTTTCTTTCTCAAGACACAGCTTTGTCACAGGTGTAGCCTGCGAGAGAGAAATGTGTGGTGTTTTCTCTCTATCCAATATAGTCTGCAATGACACTGAGAAATATTCAGCTAGTCTCGTGAAAGACAGGGTAGTAAAGGAACTAAATTGTAAATGGCAACGGTCCTGTCCATAGAACAGCATAAAAACTTGGAAAGGAACTAACTGGATTAATCGAGTATTTTGTGTGCCCTGAATGTATGGCATCTCCCACCCCTTTCACAGAGGATCTACAGTAGAGGGGGATGGAGGAGGAAAAGGAAAGCAATCAAGAGATTAAAAATGTAATTTATTTGGACCTTTTCACACGGTATCAAACAACAGTGAATACTTTCTAGTTCCTCCTGAGTTGCTGTGGATTAAGGAGTTCTTAGTCCTCCCTTTTTAATCCTGTTGCTTATTAACATTTGCTGAACGAGGAAGGTACAATAGTGAAGAATTTGGGGAAGGAGCATTAGCATTTCATATAGTTTGAATGTTTATTTGGAAAAAAAAATGTTTTGGTTCCAATGAGACTTAGTCATCAAAGTGAAGCCTTGATTAAATTGTAACAACAAGCAGGCTGGAAAGCCCACCTTCAAAGTGAATCTCTGACCGTTTTTCACAACAAACAAGACTTTCCTGGTAGTACTGCCCTTCCCTTTGAAAGGACTTGGTCACATAGCCAGCCTCGGCTCCAAAACCTTGGCAGGGGTAGGTTAGCTATTGGCAATTGCTGCACAGACTAAATGCCCATCTATCTACTGAATGTTATCAAGTTAATTCCAGTAAATGTCTATGTTCATTTATATGCAAAGACTTTTGTGCTTTTTTTTTTCCTCTCTTCTTGCTTTTTGCTGGCATCAGCAGCACTTTCTTTTTAAGTCTCACTTAGCTAATTCAGATTGCAATTGCCGTCTTCTTTTTTTTTTTTTTTTCCTTTGGTTACTTGCATGTTGTATGAGAGTGGTGTGGTTCAGTGGTAAAATCTCTGTCTGCCACTTGGGAGACTCGGATTCGATTCCTGGATGTGTATGTAACTACAGCCGTTGAGGCACTGAACATCCAGACTCGTTGGGCACATCCTGACAAGCATGCACGTGTGGTTTGTGGTGCCTGAGACCTGTCTGTGGCACCGTGAACTGCACACACTGCACATGCAGGCATTTGCTACACTGCTACTTTGCAGCGTGGTGGATTTTTTTTGACATGGGGAGAGCCTGACGTCAAAAAAACCCATGCCAGAAAAAAAGCAGGACAATGCCATGGTAGCAGCCTGCACCACCCAAAACCAGAGCCTGGCCAGCCAGAGCCATGCTGCAGCTGCAGGCCAGGCTCCATGTGCCTGGATTGCCACTGCCAGAGCCCCAGGAGGTGCCTAGGACCCCAGCTAAGGCTGCTATCCTGAGCGTGCTTGCAGGGGCATTCCCTGGGGACAACTAGGAGTGGCACAACTATGGGGATGCACCCATTCTGGACTCTGGATACTGGTCTAAAGCAGGGATGGAAGATCTGGGCAACCTCTATTCCTCCATATTCCTGCCTAGGTGTACAAGTCAAAGGTCCTGGTGACCTTTCACACACACACCATGATTTAGAAAGATCAATGGTTGCCTCTTACTACATGTTATCTGAACTGTTGACCCAGAGAGAAAACCATAAGAATGAAAGCTAGCTCTTGTAGTAGCATCTTTATAGCTTAAGGCACTTTACAAAAGTTGGTAGTATTATTCCCATTCAACAGATAAGGAAACAGAAGGAGGATAAAGCACATATTTCCTTTTCTTTACTATTGAGCATGCCTCTCGTGCTGTCCAACAACTGAAGTCCAACTAATGTATGGGCAGGCTCAGCATATTGAGCTGCAAGGTCAACAGCTTTTTTTCCTACTATATCAGAATCCATGAGAAATGTATTAAAAGAGTTGTGGAGATTGCAGCACCTCTTTTATTTTGTTGTTTGCAGTGTCAGTAGTAGTCCTAAATTGGAAAAACAGCTGAAGAAGAGCCAGTAAGTGCATCCATAAATACAAATGCAACAGAAATGGTTTTATTCCCAAACAAGCTTCTCTTGCATTTCCCAGTGCAGCTGGATCTTGTAATCAGTTCTTACTCAGGTTAGCTCCCATGGAAGAGGGGTGGAGAGCTGTTTAAGTAAGCACTAACTTCAGATGCAGTAACAGCATAGATACCTTGGGTATTCATATTAGTATTCTCCCAGCCAAACACAACATAGTTACCTTATCAAGACCTTAGTAATCATGAAAGAGGAGAAAAAAAGACCAGATCACAGGTGCTAATAATTGCATCCAGTTCTCTTGACTTTTACTGGACACACTGAAACTTCATATGAGACTTGGAAGTAAAGTGGGGAGGTTTTTTAATGGAAGAAAACACTGTGCCATTGCCCTATTGACTAAGAGCTTTCATAGATGTGCAGTTATTCTGCTGGTACGTTCTGTTAAGGATATCTGAATGGAGAGACTCTGGACCTGAAAGTGCTAGGGTCCTCCTGCCTACCTTGCACAAAATATCACAAAGCACATCCACCTGTCTGCTACCCCAAAGATGGGAATAATGCAACTAATTTGAGCCATATTCTCTGAGATTGTAAAATGAAAGAGCACTACTTGGGAGGTGGGGGAGGTATTTTATTAACAATATAGTGAGCCTTCCAAGTTCTTTGGAATGAAATCCATGATGATTTATTTGCACAGAGCCAAACTTTCAATTTCTTATTGAGAAATGGAGCAAACATTTGGGGAAAAATTAAGGAACCACCGAGTTTTCTTGGACACAAACAAAAGCAAAAACAAAAATTAGCCCTCAATGTGAATCGACACATGAGAGAGCTATTTGCTGTAGAAGGGTGTTGGCTCATATACCTTGTAGCTCTTCACTGATAATAGTCATCTTATTAAAGTAAAAGGTCAATAGCAATAAGCCAAAGAAAGCAAGAAGCTTTGTGATGGGGGAAGGCAATTATTTTAGCTGGAGGGGTGCTTAATGAGTTTTGGTGAGCTGTCAAGGGCCACACCAGGAGCTCTGCTGCCAGGTCACCATCGTGGGACCTGAAGTCCTGCCCCTACCCACCAGACTTTGCCACTGGAAGACCCTCCCCTTGCCCCCTGGAACCAGAAAAAAACCAAATTGTAAACTAAAAGCCAAACACCTACTATAACATATTTTAATTTTATTGCAAGAAATATTGTTATGACCTGTGTTTGCATAGTTCATATAGAGATAACTGCATAATAACTCCAAAAAAAAAAATATTCTTCTATATTATGTGTGGGAGTTGTGTGGTGTGGTTGTGGGGGAGTGTATGGGGGGTGGGGGGTTGTGAGAGTGTGGCTGTGAGTGGGGGGCAATAGAGTATGTTGAAGGGGTGTGTGTATATGGGGGGGTTGTGGGGGCAGGATAGGGTGTGTGGGGGAGGTGGGTATAAGGAACCCCCACACTCTGCCCCCCCAGGCACATAGCCCCCACCTGCTGCTGCTATTGCTGGTGGGGGCTGAGTGCAGAGCATGGGGAAGCCCTGTCCCCTACTTCCCTGTGGGTCCTAGGACCTGCATGGCAGGGAGTTATGAAGGTAGCTGGCTCCATCATGCAGGGCTTCTTCCAGCTGCGTGTAGTGCTGGGAGCTGGAGCCCCATGCGATGGAGCTAGGCTGTGCTTTTCACCCCCATGTGCAGTGCTGGCCAGAGCTGTGTGCTACCAGTGGCAGCACCCGCACCAGGCACAAGCGCCCCAAGCACCCCTGCCACCTGATGTTGCTGCTGCCACTGGTGGGGGCTGTGCGCCATGGAGGGCAGTATGTAGGGGGGTCCCCCCCACCCTCGCTCACACCCACACCCTGCCCACCCGAGA
>NW_017728997.1:8827847-8836092 GCF_001723915.1 Gavialis gangeticus
CCTCAGGGAGCTGGAAGGAACCCCAGTAGCTGCATCCTGCCCCCCAAGTGTCCCTTCACTTTATCCAGGGTAATCCCTGGCCAGCCCCCATTTAGGCTGCCTCCATGCCCCCCAACCCAGATCCAGCACCTGGAGTCACCCCCAGATCCAGCCTCCCTCCTGATCCACCCCACCAAGACCTCCCCTGCCTCAGTTCCCTCCTCCCGCCCTCCTGTCCAGCGTTACCCCAGTGCTGCCTTACCTTTGCACCCCAAAAGGGGCCGGGGGACAGCGTCACACGTCCCCACTCCCCAGGGGGCAGCAGCAAGGTCCAGTCCCCTGCACCCAGGGCTGGTGTTGGCCACGAGCCCTGCCACATACTGGCTGCAGCAGGGGAAACTTTGTACAGTCACAGTCCTCGCAAACTGATCTTGGTGGGGCTGAGGAAGGTCTTTGTGCCAGAAAGCCAGCGTGGGAGGAGCTGTGCCGATGCCTGGGCTTTCTGAAGAGAGGTGGGGGTTGGGAGAGTGTGGCTGTGAGTGGGGGGCAATAGAGTATGTTGAAGGGGTGTGTGTATATGGGGGGGTTGTGGGGGCAGGATAGGGTGTGTGGGGGAGGTGGGTATAAGGAACCCCCACACTCTGCCCCCCCAGGCACATAGCCCCCACCTGCTGCTGCTATTGCTGGTGGGGGCTGAGTGCAGAGCATGGGGAAGCCCTGTCCCCTACTTCCCTGTGGGTCCTAGGACCTGCATGGCAGGGAGTTATGAAGGTAGCTGGCTCCATCATGCAGGGCTTCTTCCAGCTGCGTGTAGTGCTGGGAGCTGGAGCCCCATGCGATGGAGCTAGGCTGTGCTTTTCACCCCCATGTGCAGTGCTGGCCAGAGCTGTGTGCTACCAGTGGCAGCACCCGCACCAGGCACAAGCGCCCCAAGCACCCCTGCCACCTGATGTTGCTGCTGCCACTGGTGGGGGCTGTGCGCCATGGAGGGCAGTATGTAGGGGGGTCCCCCCCACCCTCGCTCACACCCACACCCTGCCCACCCGAGATCTATGCTATCACCACCCCCTGGGCATGGGTTCCAGGCTACTGCCAGGGCCATGCTCTGCACTCCCACTCAGTTGCAGCTCCCTCTCTGCCTCTGTCACTTCCCTATCTGGTGCCCACAGTGAGTGGGATGCTAGGGAAGCCAAGCAGGTCCCCTGATGGCTGCAGCAGTGGCAGCAGCAGCCCTACCCAGAAGCTGCATGCTGGCTGGGCTGGGCCTTTCTGCAGGGGAGCGAGTTGCTATTACATTTCCACTTGTTTTCTGTATGGTCTGCTATTTTCAGAGGAGCTAAAGAAGTTGTATACACAGGAAACTATTTCTATGATCTCTCTTGGAAGTCCCAACCATAATGTTAAGTCCAATACCACAAACTTTATTTTTAACTAGGGGGTTTTTTTAGATTTAATCTTGGGACATTTGAGTAGATAAAGGTGATTGATTGCAGTGTTATTAGTAATAACACTTTGTGCTAAGTTACACTTTTTTTTTTATCTTCCTGTGTCTTTGTATGCTATTGTCCATAAATTTTAAAAGCACTTGCAGATTTCATGGAGAATTTTAAATAGTTTAGCTCAGTAGTAAAATCTATTGAACAAAATTTAATTTATGGCAATCTTTCAGGTATAATGCACTAAAAACTGGTTACTGTGGCATCAAGGCTCTGCCTCATGAATATTTATTTATAACATAATCCATAGTAATAGTGGGTATTTTTAATGTCTAATTAGTCAAGTTTTTAAATTGAAAACATATACTCTCAGGTCCATTTTTATCAGAGAGATTTTGTTTTTTCAAGCTGATCTATTTCAGATACTTTACTCTTATCCTCCTTAGTTTCCCTGATTTAATGTGGAGTATTCTCTCAAACACTCCTTATATGAGCAGCTGATTTTTAATAATACTTCAAAAATGTAGGTAAACAGACATTTAAGGTCTAGAGGTTGCTGTGATATATTGAAAAAAATTGTCAGATGCCAACATAAATTCTATCTAATTCTATATCTTAATTTAACGTGTTCGCTTTTTGAAAACATTGCATGAGTTTCTGAAACCATTTGGAATTCATTAGATCAGTATAATGAATCCATTTAATATACAGTAGGCTGTCATATGTACTTTTATCAGTGTTTCATTTTAATTTAGCAGTACTTAGTAGATACTTAATGGACTGTCATGCTGAAATTTAATAGACAAAGATCTATCTTCATCTTGTACCTTTTCATAGATTAAAATTATCTTTATGTTAAGAGAGGACATTACCATTAACCCAAAGAGGATATGTTGCACTAAGTGATGTCTGACAGACCAACCCCAGTCGTGAGCTAAATTGTTGGAAAGGAAATGAAAGCTCATGAATTTATACAATTACCAGTAACAATACATGTTGATTTTTCTGTTTTCCCTTCAAGGAGACCATCTTAATCGGACTGTGCAAAAAAATCTGCTGTATTTCATGGTGTATAAGTCAAGCTGGCACTTGGCTGGTGCAGCCCCATCCCATGAAGGCAGCGCTGCCTGGGCAACACCAGCCAAGTGCCAAGCCTGGCCCCATCCCCTGTGAACAGTGCTATGGCACATGTCCACCCCCTGGGTGCCTGGCATGCAGTGAGGTGTTCAGGGGCCAATATATGTTGACCCCATCTTTCTAATCCAAAAAGTTAATTTAATTTATACATGGGATCTACAAAATTTCTAACTTTTTGGATCAGAAAAATGGGGTTGACTTAGATACCATATTGACCTGTGCACTGTGATATGTGGTACTGAGACCACACAATGTTAAGATCATGACTGGTTTTTTGTTGGGTTGTTTTTTTTTTAATAAAAGAATTGAATTGGAAAGTAATGGACCAACATTGTTGGCCTGGAAATTGGACTTCATTGGTTGACAAAATAATGATAAAAGGAGTTATTCACACCTCTCATTACCACTTTGCCTTTGTCCCAGTGGAGATGCGCGTGGCCTAGGGAGATCAAAGGCAAGTTTCTAGAAGAGTACTTACTTGGGGGGAACTCAAATCCACATTTCTTATCTCCTGAGAAAATACCCTAATCAGTAAGCTAGAGGCCATTCTGTGCCTTTCCTTTTGAATTCATGCTACCATGAAGAAAATAATTCAGGATTCACTGGGCCAGAAAGCGGAAGCAAGAGAAAGCATGACCCTGTAATCTGATGGTTAGGGCCCTCTCATGGAAAACAGACACTTTTAATATTCCTTTCTGCATAATGGTTTTTCTAAATATGACCCCAGATGCTTGTCATCGTAATGGCTACCATGTGCTGCTGTCCCAGAAATCTACCATAATAAGATCAGATTTTCATTGTTAAGGTTCTGAAAGGAGACTTAACCAGACTGTTAAAAGGGGGAAGAATGACTTTTTCACCCCTAGTGGTTTGGTAGGGACTACCAAACTACAACTAAAATATGAGCTGTTGAGTTTTGATGTCACATTTACTTCCATTGTCTTTTTTCCTTCCCTGTGTTGTTTATCTTCTTCCTTCTTGCTTTATTTTATAATAGAAGATTGGCTTAACCAGCCAAAGTTGGGTTTTGGGGTTTTTTGTTTTGTTTTTGTAATGCTGCTGTAAGTCTGTGATACTGAGAGAGCTGAAAGCAATGCCCTGAACAGTCCAGCACAAGTTTGCCAAGCCTTAAAGTACCCAATAAGATTGTATACTCTGCTTGAGTTCCTCCAGCTGTTAATGTTGATTTTTAAATGACTCTTCAAACACTAGGGAAGTTCCAGAAGACGAGAAGAAAGTAAATGTTGTTTCAGTATTTAAAAGAGAAAAATAGACAATGCTGGTAATTACTGTTCCATCAGTCTGACATCAATTCAAGGCAAAACAACAGAATAGTCGATATAGAATTGCATTAACCTATTATTAAAAAGAGAACTAGAATGAATGCCAGTAAGCATGGGTTTATAAGAAATATATTGTAACATAATATTTTTGAGGTTACAAATTTGGTTGATAAAAGGTACCACTGATGTAATAGACTTCTATAAATAATTCGATTTGGAACAACAGGACATTTTGGTTAAGAAAATAGGATGATGCAAAAGACGCTGGATAACTTTGTGTGTGTCAAAATGAAATGGTACATTTGGACTCATCATTCAGATGGTGCTTTTCCTAATAAGGTTCCTCAAGGAAAGGTTGGTAAAAAGTTTTGGATGATCCCAAGTTGAAGAAATGGTAGCTTCTTAGGCCAAGCATTTTAATGAAACCAAAAGTAAAGCTGTATGTTGGAATAAAAATGTCAGCCACATTTTCAAATGGCGGACTCTGTCCCAGTAACAGGTGTTCTGAAACAGAATTGAAGGTCACAGTAATCATCTACATGTGCAGTTAATGTGAAGCAATAAACTCCAGTGCATATCATGCCAGAGTTTATTGTACCCAGGTGTCTCATTTGCAAGTGCTCCTGGAACCACAGCATGTTGAGCTGGGTCAGAGCAGCCCTGGCTGGCAGGGGGTCAGCCCGCTGACACAGCACTGCTTTGACGCAGATCAACGTACTGCACAGGGGCTGGCTGGGGCACAAGGGTGCTCCAACGTGGGGCTAGCCAGCAGGCAGTCCCTGCACTGAAGCGCACCCATCCCCCAACCAGCCCCATCAGCCTCTACACATGCATTGCAGCAGAGGAAATAACTCCATGATAGGATAGTACTTGTATTTACAAGTACTAACCTGCAGCGGAGTTAATTGGTTTGCTCCATCCTAATAGCACTGCATGTGTAGACGCAGAAACTTTACTGCAGTGCTAATTAGGTGGCTCTGCAGTAGACATCTTTATGTAGACACATACACTGTGAATAAATATGAGCTGCCGGTGCAAGTCTGTGGCCAAAAGGGCTAGTATGATTCTAAGATGTGTAAATCAGGAAGTCTCGAGTTGCAGTTGAGAGGTTAATTTCAATAATTTTTAATTGGCAGTAGTGCAGCTATTGCATGACGCTGTGTCTACTTGTGATGTCTGCAGTTCAAGGATGATGTTGCAAAGCTTGAGACGGTTTAGAGGAAAGCTATAAAAATCAGTCAAAGATTGGAAAACCTACAGAAGGAATTTAAACTAGTTTATCAGAGGTTAAGGTGTGACTTAGTCACAGTCTGAAAGTACCTGGACTTGCAACAAAACTTGATAGACTTCTCAGTCTAGGAAGCAAAAGTTATAAGATCTAATGGCTGGACACTGAAGACAAATTCAACTGGAAATATAGAGTCTGCTGAAGCCTGCTAACTGGAACACTCCAGCAGCCTTGGTATCTCCATGTATTCGGCACCCCCACACTTCAAAATGGCAGTGGGGGCACTTTTAACTAAAGCTTGTGAAACGAGGTTTAGGTAAAGTGCCCCTGCCTGCCACCATTTTGAAGTGCAAGGTGCTGAATACATGAGACACTGTAGGAGATTTAATTAGTGGCTCCCAAGAGCTGCTCTAATTAAAGCATGCCCCCCACCCCCATCCCCACCTCGGAGCACGTGAAAATATGCCCCTCTGAGCCCTTTTAGTTCCCAGGATAAATTCAAAAGATCTATATAAAATGTAGGAAATTGAAAGTCAGGGTTTTGCAAGAGAGGAAATCACCGTGTGCTGAGCTGTTTTGAAAATCTGGCCCAGTATATTATAAAGGGACATGGCTGCATTAAGAATGTTGCACTAGTATAGGAGTCCATGTCAATTCTTAATTATTTTTTTTTTTAATTCATAGGATGTAATCCTGGCCACATCACAGTAAATAAAATATGTCTGATAATCTGAGGGGGGCATCAGAAAAAATCTAGATATAATGGTTAATATTAACGAGGGAGAATATGGGAGATTGAAGTCAGGGGTTTATGCAATGACTTCCAAAACACTGAAACAAGCATTTTTTTTTAAAGTTATTCCTAAAGGTATTGGAGACTGATGAAGGAGAAGAGAAGAGGGAAGGGAGTATGGTATTAAGTGATAAAACATCCACACACCAAGCCACTGTAATTGGACATATCATGTTTGGATTTATGTTGCGATTCCCAAAACACCCTGTTTCTTAGTGCTTTAATTATTTTCTCCATTGACTTCGGTTAAAGTTCATTAAGACTTCTGAACCTGAGAAGCGTGGGGGGAATTAAAGCATCAAGATTGTTTGCTGGACCTAGTCTCCCAAGGATTCCAGGCTGCAGCAATGAACGTGTATAGGTAATCTGCAGGATAATGTGAATGTCACTGAACTTGATGGCCAAGTTTGTCCGAGTGCTAAACCCAACTGGTGTTTGCCTTGGAAACAAAAAGTTGCTCGAAACAGAAGTAAAGCTGACACAAGTATGCTGCATATAACTGACGTACCTTCAAACAAGAATTTCTAATAGGAGGTAAGCAACTTAATATCCAGGCCCAATAGCATAAGGATGTTCTTTGCAATCTATCAGTACTTTCGAACGGTGCATTACAGAATGACCATCATCGCTTGCGGTTAATATGTTCAAAGATTGCATAAAGACTTAGTCATGCAACCCCCATTGATTTTTAATAGCAGTTGTGTGGCTGAAATTAATGTCAATAGGGGATATGCACAGGCATCAAGGGGAGAATAGACTTCATAGTGTGCTAATTAAAAAATGTTCCCCTATTGTACCTTTCCCTAGTCCCCCACTCTTATAGCCAATTTTCTCTGCAGAACTGATTAGCATACTAACAGCATTCCCTCTAGTTCAAAAATAGGACCCCAGTTGAGAATATCCATTAAATGTAAAGTTATATAACCTGTTAGGCGCAATACAGGAAGAACAAACTTGTTAAAGGGTTCCTTTAATATGAACAGAGTTTTCAAAGATTCAGCCTTGTGCTTTTCATCTTTATTTCTGAACCTATCCATAAATTGCTGGTACAGAAGCGCTGATTTCTTTAGCTGATCATAACACACATGGTATACCTAAGAGGTTTTCCATTATGGAACACCTTCTCCTGAGATTATTTTTAATTTTCTTCCTCTCTCTCGCCATTTTCCTGTCTCCATATCTGATTTTACTTCTTTCACTTTGTTTTGCTTTCTCGCTTTCATTTTTTTTATATTCTTGTTGTCTCTCTCCTCTTGTTCCTATGTTTCATCAGGACACAGAATCTTTCAATCGTTTTACGCCCATCCCACCACTCTGTTTACTAATCGGTACATTCAGGCCCCAAGGCTTACCTCCTGGCTCAACTCAGTGAACTCAAGTATTTCTTCAAAACTGAAGTATTGCCATCAAAGTCTGCCATGGTTAAAAGATAGCTAGATAGATAAATATAATAAGATTCAGATTAGTGGAAAAACTCCAGACTGAAATGGTTTTTCCAAGGAAATTTCTATATAGTCTTTCAAGAAAAATACTTGAAATGGGTCCCAAAAAAAAATCCCACCCAAAATCTGACATAGTTGGCCCCTCACAATAATTTTATGAGTTGTCTTACCACAGTGCCCTTGGGTTTAGTTATGTCTTCATTATTTTTTGGACGAGGGTGTTTTGCTGAGCTTCATGTTGCATAGCACACTGCCCTTCTGTGGAGCCAGAGCAGATGACTTGGTCTGCAAGAATGAGAGTATGCAGGACACTAGCATAATTTCTGAATCAAATATTTTTGCATTTTTGCTGATGCATTGATGTTTCCATGGTAGGAAAACCACTTTCCATCCTACTCTATTAAAAGAAAACAGTTTCTAAAATGGGACTTCCTTCAAAGGATTACACGTCCCTTTAGGAAGAAAGGCACGTGAAACCATGTAGAGACATGGATGGAGCATTCGCCTATTAGGATTTTTTCCCACTGCCAAGTGACTTTGTCCCTCAGCAATACTATCATTAAAACACAAAAGCACTTTCCACTAAACTCATCCACCCTGCAGTTTAAATGTTTCCACCTGACACCTTCACTGTGCTGGGTCAATTCCTCAGTGAGGAAGAGGTTCCTTACTCTTGACAGTTGAGTACAACTGCTTCGAGGAATAATCAATAGTGAAGGCTCAACACACAGCAATGGAAAGGACAATGCTGCTAGTACAGTATGCGGTAATACGGGGAACATCAAGACTTGTAGGAAAACCAAAATGTGTTCGTATGGAAAATGTCTTTGTCAATAAGCTCCTAAAATCCTTACCATAAACAAGATGTAGAGATCTGCTCATCCCAAACATACTGTGATCTTTTTTCAATAGACAAATATTTGCTGCAAAACTGATTAAACAGGGGA
>NW_017728997.1:8841092-8851858 GCF_001723915.1 Gavialis gangeticus
TGCTTCGAGGAATAATCAATAGTGAAGGCTCAACACACAGCAATGGAAAGGACAATGCTGCTAGTACAGTATGCGGTAATACGGGGAACATCAAGACTTGTAGGAAAACCAAAATGTGTTCGTATGGAAAATGTCTTTGTCAATAAGCTCCTAAAATCCTTACCATAAACAAGATGTAGAGATCTGCTCATCCCAAACATACTGTGATCTTTTTTCAATAGACAAATATTTGCTGCAAAACTGATTAAACAGGGGATCTTGACTTCAATAGTGTTCTGTCAGATGAAAGGTAGCAGGGTAAGAGGATTGTCCCATGAGAGTATGGAAAGCTAAGAACTTATTTTCAGATGCCAGCAAAGAACAATTCAAATACATGGAAGAATCCGGACTTTCAGAAAGAAGAGAATGTTCTCTTTTTTGGGGAGCCAGGTATAGGAGTATGACATGGGTGGTATTTTGTTCTTTTTTTTTTTTTTTAAGGAAAAAGTTAGCACTTCATAGCAAAAGTTATAAATATTATTTTTTATGCAATGGATTAAATTATTGCAATGGAATTATGATTTCTGCACCCCTCATAAGATATCAGCAGGAGTGTGCCAAAACCCAAGAGGGGAAACATTAAAATATTGGAATCATATTGTTGATCTCCTTATCATTTCTAATGAGGACCTAGCTATCATAAGAATAATCATATTAAATTGCCTGGTGACTGAATAATACAAGGTAATTCCCAGTAAAGACATAACCGGAATGTTTAAAGTAAAAGTGAAATGGAAAAAGTTTGTCTCCTGTCAACATCCCTTCTCTTCTTAAAAAAAAAACCCAAAAAACCTGTTCTTGTTCACCTGAGAATCAACGAAGCCAGGCTTCAATAAGCCTCTAGGTGCTGAAGTTTACCATGGTGGCCAATATAAGGATAATCTGCCTGTAATTAAAAAAGATAGATATCTTCAAATCCAAAGTCTACAGCCTCATTACTTTTCTTAGTCTCGTGTGAAAAGTAGTCTCATCTATCTTGTCAAAGAAAAAATGTAATCCAAAAATCTATCCCATCTGAAAAGCATAAGGTTTTTTTTTTTTAAAAAAAGGACACACAATAAGAAAAAGTGTGTATGAGAGAGAGAAAGTAATTTAAGTCATAGACACGCTGTTAAGTTCTGAAAAAGCATCAGTGGTTTCTATTAATTATAAGGGAAGCAGTGTTTGTGCTTGCTTATTTTATAGTTCAATCTTTGTTCTGCAAAATCTGCTCATAAATGACACTGTTTCTTAAGACCTTCATGCAGGCAAAAGCAGCAATTAGAAGAGTATGCAGAATTATATCTAAAATACCTACTATTTTATCCTCTCTCATTAACTTCTTTTCTTACCTTGAACTCTCTGATCAAAAGTTTTAAACTGCAAAAGACATAAGGTAGATTACAGGGCCAGTTGTTTGCTCTAATGTAAATGGATGGTGGACAGTGCATGTCATTTGCATATGTAAGCCTGAAAGATCTCATGGTGTGCTTTTCTTATAGGCATTCTGATGAGTAGCATAAGTTATATTAGCATCTCATGAAATTACATCTCTTTACTGCAATTACTCGCAGGAAATACAGCCAATTGCTTTTGGAGAAAAAATTGAATTACTTAAGTCATCAAGTAGATAATGTAAATAAGACCTGGGCAACTGGAAAGTTGTTTTTTTTAAAAAAAAAAAAATGCTACAAAGCCAACATGGAAAAATACAGCTGAAGTTTATGCTATATCTTGGAATCCCTAGTGTCAATCCATAGTGAACTATAGCCTGCTGAAGTTATGAATCTGTACTTCATCCATCTTGTAATATTTTATCGGGATTTAAAAAGAAAAGAGAGAGAGAGGCAGCCACAGGAGTTATGCAGACTAAATCTAGAGCCTATTTCTGCTCCTTGGAAATCAATGGGGACCATTGCACAGCTCTGGATTGCCTACCATTATAAAGCTGTTAACCTATTATGCATGAGGGCCATTCTGTCAACATAGGCCTCCTTGTACACATGAGGAGGGTTTAGTCCTTTAAACAGAAATGGTAGGTTTTTAGTTGTGATGATTAAAAACCCACCATTTCACCATTATGGTGAGGGACTAAATCCCCCCCCTCCACCCCGGGAGAGCCTGCTCATCTCTCCCTCAGCCAGGGGGTGAGCTACTGGTGGGCCAAGTGGTCCCTGAGCTGCCAGGGTCCCTTGTCCTTACTTTTGTGGTGCTGGCACTCCCCCGGGGCTGCTAGTGGGCAGGTGCTGCCCAGGGGGAACTGTCACCGTGGAAGGAAGTCCCAGGGCCTGCTGGCAGCTTGCCCCCCAGCCAGTGGAGAGGCAGGCAGGCTCCACAGAGGGGAAGAAAAAGGATCAGGCCCCTTGCCACTTTTTTCTTTTTTTAATCTCAGTGCAAGCTGCTACCAGGCCATGCATCCCCTGAGCTGCAGGGGAGCCCGGTCCTTCCCCCCTGCAGTGGTGGTGTCCCCTAGTGCTGCCCTGGTGGGGTGCTAGCTGCACAGGTGCTGCCCCAGCTTGGAGGCAACACCTGCCAGATCCAACTCTTCCCTGAGCCCACATGCTGGAAGCCCACCGGGTGCAGCTCCTCATGTGGGCTTGGAGAAGATTTGGATTCAGCAGGTGCTGCCTGCAAGTGGGGCAGCACCCGTGCAGCTAGCACCATGCTTGGATGTCTCAGAGGGAAGGGCCAGGCCCCCCACAGCTTGAGGGCTGTGTGGCCTGGCAGCAGCTCTCATGGGCAACCTCCATTGACAGGAAGAATAAAAAAGCAGTGAGGGCCCTGATCTTCCTTTTTTTTTTTTTTTCTCCTGGAGCCTGCCCACCTCTCCTGTGGCTGGGGGTTGAGCTGCTGGTGGGCCCTGAGCTGCAGAAGGCCCCGGACATTCCCTCCATGGTGGCAGCACCCCTGGGGCCACCCAGGGAGGTGGCTAGTGGGTGGGTGCTGCCCCAGCTTGCAGGCAGTACCCAGCTCAATCCAGCTATTCCCTCAGCCGGCTCTGGGGTAGCAGCCCATGTGGATAGCCCCAGGAGCTGTTGCTGCCATGGCAGGAAGGGCTGGGGCCCTCCACAGCTCAGGGGCCACTCAGCCCACCAGCAATGCACTGCCCAGCCATGGAAGACATGGGCAGGCTCCATGGGGAAAAAAAGGATCAGGCCCCTCACTGCTTCTGCCGTCAGGCCACCTTTCCCGTGTTGGGGGGGGGACAGCTGTCAAAGGCCGCAACATTACAAACTAAACTACATGCAGCTGTGGTTTAGTTTGCAACAGCAAACTCATTTAATTGTTTTAAAAAAAAAAAAAAAAACCCAGGGTGTGTACAGCGTGATGCAATTAAACCGCAAAAGTGGGCTATTTTCGTCACATGTACAAGCGCCCAGAGAGTCTGGAGTTGCATTGACTCAGGATAATAGAAGTTTAAAATACCACCCAGAAAAAATAATTGGTTCCAAATGGTGGCACTAAAATGACAAAGTATAATGTTCTAAAGGTGTGGAGTGCTCTGAGATCACAGGTTTATGGATTCACACTGTGCCAGCAAGTAGATGTATGGGCTTCACTTGCTTTTCATGTCCTTGTGTGACGAAGTATTTAGCAGAAATCGCAGATGTGTTGGAATCTGACAGGCCGCTCAGCCGGCACATCTGCTGTGGCCTCCAACTTGCAACCTCTGTGCTGTCAGCCATGTGCCTTGGCACCCATACCACCCCAGCCCCTGATTTATAGGCTGAGGCACTGGGATATGATTATGTTATGGGGTTAACGGGCAAGGCTAACTTTTAATACCTTTCCCTGATGAGAGGTATCACTGCAGCTGTACGGGGAGATTGCCCATTACCTATCCATTAGCTGCAGTATGTTACCTCATTCCCAGTGAACAAATAAAAAGAAATGTGCGCTTTCAATTTCAAACAGACTCCTCTAGGAGCCAGACCATCCCTTTGGGAAGGAGGAAAGCCTAAGCAGACGTGTTTTTCTTTTTAATTGAAACAGAATTGCTTGGGGCTCGGACAAAGCCGGGTGCAGAAATTGCTCTCGGAGATGGATCCTCAACCTTCCCTTGTTTGTGAAGACTGGGCAGTGGGGACCCTGATCTATAACTCCCATTTTCTTTCCCTCCTTCTGTGTTTCCTGACCTCCCCCTTTCCCCACACTACTGTCCTGTGCTTACACCTGCTCTCTCACTGTGTGCCTTGCATAATTAGATCTACCCCAGTCGATGCTGAGTTCATCTTTAGACGCACATGGAATATATTCTAAAACAAAAGAAGAACTGCTGAAAGGAAAGAAAAACTTCAGCTGAGATATTCAAGAGCAAATCAGTTGGAGACCTTCCTTGTCAGGCCAGGGTATAAGGGGTGCCATCAGAACCTGTGAGCTGGGATGTTCTGTCTAATATACTTTAAAGGTCTCAAGTAGAAAAGGCACTTTGACCTGTGCTGAGCTATTCAAGTTACAGGAAATAGCCTCTGTATACAGTAGCCTTTAAAAATATATTAGCTTCACATCTTTAAATCCTAGGATGATAGGGCCTGAATGCTCAATTCTTAGTCGTATGTAATGCCAGCTGCTAAAGTGGGAGAGCGGCGAGCATTAACAATTCAGTTCCTCCTCCTCCCAGTGAAAGATGTGAGATGCCTTTTTTTAATGTCAGATCTTCACAATGCATCTCCCCCCCCACCCCCAACACAGTGCTCTACACCAGCCCTTGACTAGCATTAGAAAAACACAGGAATCTTCCCTTCAGGCCAGTTTACCAACTAAAACCAGCACTCATTATTATCATCCTATAGACATATCAAAATCTGGGGCGCCCCTTGGGTAATAGGGGAAGCAGGTGAACATCAGTAAGTGTGAACTGAATAATGCAGAGCTAGAAATCTCTCGTTCTAGGCACTGCGTGACGGAGCTGAACCTATATGGGTGCAATAATCTGCTTCCTGCTACGACTTGTTTGGATTACATTGAGGGGAAAATAGGGTTAATTGCCATATACTCGGTACTATCGCAAGTGGTAGTCTGTCGGGGATTAAATAGACTCTATGTGAGATGCCTTTCCCCACTGTCCTTCAGTAAGCAAGTTTTAGTTTGTGTTCCAATCAAACCCAGTACATTTCATCACATTAAGTGGTGTTTAATTTGCGCTCTTGCAAGCCACTCGCTCCTGCCACGTTCCTGTCTTCTGACATTCCATCAAAGTAAATTACTACAAACCTGTGTTACTATAGCAATGAGGGTAGCCCCTATTGTTTTTGTGTGTCAGTCAACCCAGCAGTATCTGTCTTGAAGGACTGTGCAAGCTGGTGGGGGGGACAGGCCAACATACCTTCCAGAGCTCTGTATTCTGGATCCAGCGAAGGGACCACTCCAACTAAAAGGCACATTTCCATGGTAACAGGAGCTGCACCTATTGTTTCAGTTTGTCACTCCATCACAGCACTGTTTGCCTTGGGAGATGGTGCAGAGCTTTTCTAGTAGCCTATTGTTGTGGCTACCGAAAGCTGGTTAGGGAGCCTTCTGCGGTAAGAAAAGGGTTTTGTCCTGGAGAGGGTAGATAGGGATGAGCTGCTGACGGAGTGATCAGATTGCCTGGGGGACTTGAAATGAACTTCACGGGAACAAAGGGGTGATTGCTCAGTATAGGTCATGTAAGGGTTGCCTTGAGGCCTCGGGAGGAAATAATCTGGCCTCCTTACAAATTGGGATAAAAACAAATTAATAATTCATTGCAACTACCAGAAATATCTGAAGGCTTCCCAGATGCATGAGAAGTAGCAATGGGAACTTCCGGCATCTTTTGATTCCAAGTTTGGATAACATGTCGTATAATGGGACACTGGCCCTTTAAGGCCCCTAGGAGTGATGGTAATAATCACTCGCTGAAGTTAACAGGAGACAGTTAATCAACTGCAGCATAGGATTTAACTCGATAGCTGATTTGAAGATGCAGCTGGTCAAAATAGAGATTTTCCATTTTTGCAGAAGATTCTAAACATTAAAATGAAATGAAATATCAACACAATCAAATGGCTTTGAAATTACCCATGAAACTGTAAAATATAAAAATGAAAAAAGATGAAATGCAGAGTAGGTAAAAATATTTTTTAAATGCAATTCTGGATTTTCAATCTCAATAATAGAAGCATATTATCACATAATAATGTACTAATATGACTGATGGAATATAATGTCATGATATTATATTATGACCTACCGGTCAAAATATTATACTCATATTCTAGTATGTATGTTTATTTGTATATATTATTTTTTTTAAATAATTAAGGGTAGTTGCTATTTATTGTTTATTTAAACATCTGATTTTTCTGGATGAAAATGCTTCTGTCATAGTGAAACAGTCTGATATTTTTATAAAGAAGACAAGAAAAGAAGGATTCAGTGTTTTAATTAAAGGAGCCTCTGTTTTTGATATCTATGCATTATCTTGAAATCATTTTTTTTCAAACAGATCAAAGAATAATAGAAAATGGAAGGGACCTCAGAAGGGCATCTAGTCCAACCCCTTACTAAAATTAGGACCATCCTGAACTAGATCATCCGAGCCAAGGCTCTGTTCAGCTGGGTCTTAAAAACTTCCAGGGATGGAGATGCCACAACCTACCGGGGTAACCTGTTCCAGTGCTTAACTATTCTCCTAGTGGGAGAGGTTTTTTTCTAACATCTAACTTAAACTTCCCTTGCTGCAACTGGGAACAGTGCAGCTCCTTCCTCCTTGGAACGCCCCCCTGCCAGTAGTTGAAGGCTGCTAGTAAATCCCCTCTGTCTCCTCTTCTCCAGACTAAATAAGCCCAGTCCTCAGAAATCATGTGCCCCAGCCCCTGCATCATTTTTGATGCTCTCTGCTGGGCACTCTCCAATTTGTTGACATCCTTTCTGTAGTGGGGGACCAAAATCCTGACACAGTACTCCAGATGTGGCCTCACAAATGCCAGATAGAAGGGAATAATCATTTCCCTTGATCTACTGGCAATGCTTCTATTAATGCAGCCCAGTATGCCATTAGTTGTCTTGTCAACAAGGGCACACTGTTGCCTGGTATTCAGCTTATTGTCCACTCTAACCCCCAGGTCCCTTTCTGCAGTGCTGCTTCTTAGCTAGTCGGTCCCCAGCCTGTACCAGTGCATGGGATTGTTCTGCCCTAAGAGCAGGACTTTGCTATTGTCCTTATTGAACTTATCATTTGGTCCAATGCTCCAATTTGTCTCTGGGCGCGTCTACGTGAGATGTTTTTTGTGAAGCTGACTGACTAGCTCCACAGTAAGGAAGTTAATAAACTCCACAGTAAGGTAAGACTTGTAAACACAAGTACTATCCTGCTGCTGAGCTTTTTCATGTGCAGCAGTGCACGTGTAGACACTGATCCAGCTGGCTGGGGCACAAGGGTACTTCAATGAAGGGGCTGCCTGGTGCTAGCCCCTACTAGAGCACTCCTATGCCCTAGCCAGCCCCTCCATAGCACATTTGAACCCAGTTGCAGCAGCCCCAGGCTGGCAACACGACTCCCTGGGCCCCTGCCATCCAGGGCTGCTCTGACCTGACTCAATGTGCTGCAGTCCAGGTGTATGGGTAAACCACATTCCTGGGAGCAGTAAGCTCCACGGTTTATTGCTGCACATTAATGGCCCATGTAGATGCACCCTCCAAATCTTAACCCTATCCTCCATTGTATCTGCTCTTCCCCCCAGCTTGGTGTCATCTGCAGACTTTCTGAATGTGCATGCCATCCCATCTTCCAGGTCATTGATGAAAACATTGAACAAAACCAGCCCCCAGACTGACCCCTGGGGCACTTGAATACTGGCTGCCAACTAGACATCAAGCCATTGATTACTACCCTTTGAGCCCAATCATCCAGCCAGTTTTCTATCCACCTTACAGTGCATCCATCCAACCTGTACTTCCTTAGCTTGCTTGCAAGAATATTGTGGGAAATGGTATCAAAAGCCTTGCTAAAGCCAAGGCGTATCGTAAACCACTGCCCTTCCTGCCTCCACAGAGCCAGTCATCTCATCGTAGAAGGCAATCCAGTTGGTGAGACATGACTTGCCCTCAGTGAATCCATGCTGACTGCCTACTTACCTTCTTCTCCAAGTGCTTAGATGGGGAGCACAAAATAAATATATGGAACAAAATTACCTCATATGATAAGCAAAGGTCAAAGTACACTATCTGCTTTGCCATTTTAAGAGTTTGGCTGGCCAGAAGAATAAAAGTTAACATTTACTTATTTTAAAGTTTGAGGCAGTTGATGGGTATCTACAGAGTGTGTATCCCAAGTATTATGGATGGCATTGAAGAAAGCATGTAGCATTTGCCAGAAACCTTTTGATGGAAAAAGTTCACATGTGAGAAGCCTGCACCCATTCCTAGTTCCTGTTCAAGTACTACAAGCAGCCGCTTTTGAATAAAACCAAGTGGATTGGAAAGCAGTACATCTAAAACCATGGCAGTGAATCCTAGTTGTTGTAAATAATATTACTAATACAGCGTTCACTTGTTTGTGTGGCTTGTAATGCATGCAGCTTACTAAATGCAGCTGGGGAGAAAGAAAGAGTAGGAAAGGATGATCTAGGAAAGGGCAATTGTGTGAATGAACGGGGTACCAAAGTAGCATAATTGATTGTTTCCGTCTAGCCCACTCATTACAACTAGATTGTTTTAAAAGATTACATTACAGACCTTTTTGAATTGTTTACAAAGGTCCTTTAAACATCTGCAATGCCATAGAAATGGTGTAGCCTTCCAAGAGAGATTGTGTGGAGACTCTTACCAATTCATCCACAAAGGACTAAATAGATGTATGACTGAAAAGTGTTTGTGTAACTGGCTGCAGCTGTGTGGATCTTGCATAAGATTTAATTAGAAAATATTATTTATCTGGAAGAACAAGGGGCATAATTTGAAATGAGATAGCACAATGACTTACCAAAGTTCCATATTAAAAATGTACATTTGCGTCATATTAAGGTTATGGCACAAACTCGTAACTTCCGCTGAATTGAAAGTTAAGGCTGATATATCTTTAACTTAAATATCCTCTTTAAAAACTCTTTGGGCAGAGACTTTTATGTTTTCTATGGCTGCATAGCACCTCACACCATGACAACCCAAATTATATGCTCTTCTGCCATTACCACAATATGAATTTTATATCCTGAGACCTAATTAATAGCCAGCAGCATGTGAGGCACATTTACCTGTTAAAACACACCTTGGTAACATCAAGTGAATTGTTTCTTAATTTGTTTTCCATTAAATGTATTTGTGTTTAGAGGAAAAGGGGGGTTCTTGGAGCAAAGAACGGAGAGAATTCAGTACTGGGGTAGCCATAGAAGTCGAAGTGACTATTAGACTGATCTATTATGCATTCCTGGATAACACACAGATTTTTTTACCCTGTAATTGTTCCATGTACCCCAACAGCCCATGGTTGAAGAGGAGTCTAAATATATAATAGATACAGGGTGCGTCTACATGTGCCAATTTAAGGCATATTAGCCATTTTTAAGGTGCATTAAGGATGCGGGTTAAACATGTGTGCCCTTGATGCACCTTAAAATTGGCAATTTTATGCTATTCATGCCTAAATTTGATGCCTGCAAAAGCATCAAATTTAGGTGCAAATACCTAAAGCAACACAACGCTCATGTAGACATGTTAAGGTATATTAACGCTTTATATGTTGACCAACTTGGGACTAACTTTAGTCCCAAGTTGGTCCTCACACCATGTTAATGTGCCTTGGCACATGCACATGTAGGCATACATCTAAATCACCTTAATGCGCATTAGGCAAATGTGCATTAAGCTTAGGTGTGCATAAAAGCATGTGTAGACATGCTGCCAGAGGATAAATTTCTGAATCCATAGAAGTCATTTGAAACCCCTTACTAACTTTGACTGTGATTTCATATCAAGTCTTGATTTTTCAAGAATGCAAATGATGGAGCCCACGCTCCTCATTCCTTGAGGACTTGAGCCAAAAGTTAAGTGTTTCACAACCTTTCAGCTAGGGACAGAAATTCCACATAAGCCTGTATAAGTGATTGGAAATTAGTTCAAATCTGTAACACAACAGAAGTTCAGTGCACATGAAACACTTTCAAAAGGGCCCAAACTGGTTAAAGATAAATCTGGATGGATGTACTATCAGACTTAACTGATTTAAGTTAAATCAGTTTATTGAAATTCTGCCCCAGATCCCTTCCTGATTCAAGTTAACACTCAGTCTCTAGCATCCCGAGGTGCTTTGTACCTCTCCTGCAAATCCCCACCCCCCAAGGGTGGGCAGGCCAGCTTTGGGCTAAGATGTGTGCTCCAGCCAAGCAGGGAGGTATGCTTAATGCCCCCTGGCTTCTGGCCTAGGCCACTGCAGAAATGTGGCTCCATTTCTGGAATAAAAAATGAATGGCTTCCATTGGCTCACTCTACACAGCCTAGACTGACCTGCAAAGATTAAATCAATTTAGCATTGGGCTTTTTGACTGTCTAGGCACTCCTCAGAAAATGCCAGCTCTTAGTTTTCATTTGTTTTTTGACTATGGAAAAATAATAGGGTAATGTTTCTGTTGCCAAGAACTCAGAAAGACCCTGAGTCAGGATGCTTTTAACACTATGGATCCTATTGAAAATGTGTGGGTTTATTTTGTGAATCCTGTTTGGACACCTAACAGTGCTAAAGTTGCCTAGCACCCTTGAAAGGATCTTAAGGCACGCCCCCCCCCCCG
>NW_017728997.1:8852181-8855175 GCF_001723915.1 Gavialis gangeticus
CCCCCCCCCCCCCCCCCCCAGGTACCACAGCACCCTGGTTGAGAATTGGCAGCAGTGGCAATTCCTTGATTTGAGAATGATTTCTACCATGACTCATTGATGGGTCTTCGCCTGACTCAAGAGTCTGATCCTTAAGCTACAGTCCATCTAAAGAAGTTGCAGGTATCTCCACAGGGAAAAGTAGGCTGCAAGCTGGGATTCCTCTCCTTTTCCTTCCTCCACTTTCTTTCTCTGCTTTTAAAGGCGAGATGCTTTACCTTAAAACAGGCTGCTGCTTGGTCAGATTGCAGTGCTACTGGGGTTAGTTGGCAGCTATGTCCTCCCAACTCTTGATGTCAGCATATTTATTTTCTTCAGGCATATTTTTAGTGTGTTCTTCTAGCATTTCCTCTGGCCACTGTGAGATGCCAGGTCATTACTAAGCTGGAAGCAGAGGACTTGTTTTTGGAGTTGAGTCAGGCACCCATACACGATGACAAATTGGTGTTTGAGGATCACCGATTCAGTGCTGGCACATTGACTGGGAAGATCACTGAATTCATGCCAACATCCTTGCTGAAACCAATGTGGAGGATTTTATGGAGGCATTGTTGGTGATACCTCTCCAGGCTCTTGAAATGAAGACAGTAAGTCACCCATGTTTCACATTCATAAAGAAGAGTGGGGAGGATATAGACCTGGATCTTGGCGTCTTTCCAAAAACTGCAATGAATAAAGACACACTGAAGCAGTTTCCCAAAGGTGTTTGTGCGCTGGCTGCTGTACTAGTTCTCCTCCTCAATGTTCTTTCTCTGAGAAGCGACTACCGAATACGGGAAGTGCTTGGCTACCTCCAGGGTCTTTCCCTCAATGGTAATTTGGGGGTCTCGGCTGTTCATGGCCCAGGGAAGACTCATAAAGTGCTTTAATCTTCTTAATGTTGAGAGAGAGGCCCAATGTTCAGTAGGCTTCTCTGAAGAGATCCAGAGTAATCTGGAGGCTTCCCTTAGTGTGTGCAAGGATGGCAAGTTGTCAGCATATTGAAGGTCAAGGATGATTGTTTTAAATACTTTAGTCTTTGAATGAAAACATACCAGGTTTGAGAATTTCTTCAATATTTACTTGCATTTGCTCCTCTGGTAGGTGTATTCAAAGTGGCTATTGCAGATCTTCTTGGTCTGTAATGGGAGTACTGCTGGCACAATCCTTATATGTCTGTAACAATAGAAAAAGACAGAAAAATCAGTGCTCTAACTTCAGGGAGACCCATTTTTAGAAGTGCTTTCTAACGGTCTGTTCCTGATATGTATTCCATGCATGCCAACCAATATCCTACAGTCAGTCCTGCCAAAGCTAGTAATGCTTTGCTGCATGGAAGTGATTGAATCAGCTGAAGACCTACCTACAACCAGTCATACACAGGCAAGACCCCAAGCTTGCTTAAATACCTAGCTCATGCAACACTGTATATATTCCAAGTGCTCTTCTGGCGTTAATTAAATGTGTATGTTAGAAAGGCACTTCACCACTGATTTTATATAGAGAAAATTGGGGCTTTGGCTATGCAAGTAAATGAGTACAAATTTGGAAATTAGATGAAATCCCTATGAAAATATAACCCCAGGTAAAGGGAGCATTTAATCATCTCTCTATGTAAACCATTATATTCAACAGTGATATATTAGTGTTCTACCTCCAAATAAGAAAGAAATACAGATGCAGTTACACAGTGATGTTACAGAAAATCTTAAGCTATTTCCATTTAAACAATGCAAATGATTACAAAGAGCTTGCATTTGTTAATCCAGATTATTTTCTGTCCTAATCATGTAGCGTTCTCCCTAACCTGATAGGTCAAAGAGGCCCACAAGATTCCTCTCAAAGTTAAAGGGCAATGGCAGGTCACACTTCCATTTTCGTCTCCTGCTACAAGTACTTGATCCACTGACAAAAGTACTATTTTTAAGGAGGCCTCGCACAGACATAAGGAAGCCATACTCCAAAATCTTGCTTAAAGAACTAGGGCCCTAGAGTCCTAGCAATTAATAATCCATATCTAAAGGCAAATTCCAATTAGAAATAGGGCAATGATTCTTTTGGAGAGTGGCCTGGGTAGCCATGTCTATCACGCTGAACAATAGTGTCTCATTAGCTATGTCTATACAAACTCTGGATCGAACCAACGCCCAATATTGGAAGGGGTGTTTGGGGCTATTCCCAACCATGGAGCAATGCTCCTGAGCTCCCTGCACTACCTAACTTGAAAGTTTGGGCATGTGTAGAACAGGCAAAAGTACACAGGCCTTATTTTTCAGCGGTACTCCCAGGCTTGCACTGAAGACTATAGAGACATAGATGGACTCAAAACAAAGAGAACTAGAAGGAAACAAGTACTGTTTGTTTTTTTTCTTTCTTGCTATTGATCACTACCGCAAGTAACTTACATATTAGGGCTGTGTGAAACAGCACTGTTTAGTTTTCACTTCCATTTTGCCATTTTGATGGGACAGTGTTTTGTTTCAAATTTCATTTTGAAAGTACCGTTCCTTTTTTGTTTCGTCCAAACTGTTTCACCCATATGCTATAATGGGGAAGCATGAAACTGCCTATAACTTTGTCATTTTTTTTGGAAGATTTGGATGAAAACATCAGGGATGGAAGCCCCATCTGAAGGCATGAAGCCTGCCAAGCTTCAAGGAAATAGATGCAGTGGTTTCTGGGAAACTGCACCTCAAGCAGCTGACAAGCAAGACTTGTGACATATGTGTCTGTGTTTAAGGCCCACCCTCACTGGCACTGCGGCCTCTACACAACATGGTAGTATGCCCCAATAAGGTCTCCTGCTCCCCTACAGCCTTAGCTTGGTCCACCACTTTTAATAACAACAGATAAAATAATAACTGTGAGGAGCACAGCACCACCAGTGGCATCTCAGGCAGCCAAACTGACAGAGCCTTTCTTTCCTCGCCTGCAGGAGCTTCTTCTCCAGCCTGTGTGTTAAGGTGCACCCTCACT
>NW_017728997.1:8860175-8864443 GCF_001723915.1 Gavialis gangeticus
GTGTTAAGGTGCCCCCCCCCTGTGTCCTTCCCCCCCCCCCCCCCCCACTTCCCCTTCCCTCTCCTTACTTTCTGTTTTCATGCAGGCAAGTTCAGCTTCAGCTTTGCAAGTCAAAATATTTCGAAACTTGCACAATGTTTTGACTGCCCTCATTTCTTTTTGAGGATGATTTGAAGCCCTTCATTTCATTTTGTTGTTTCGAGCTCAAAATGAGTCAAAACAGCATCGAAATGAAACAGCCGGCAAAATTTTGCACAACCCTATTACATACTACCCGTATTTGTTTTGCTGGGGGGAGGTGTGGGGCGGATTGGTTGTTCAACAGGAGGTCCTGCCCCACCAATGTCACAACTGCAAGACAATTAATAATAGGCATTATGGGCACCTATACATGTGACAGACCTCTGCTCTGATGTGTGCTACGCTAATTAGCACGCTCCGGCAGCCTCCGTGTCGCATGTATTCGAGTGCTGCTGCGTTTCAAAATGGCAACAGGGGTGCTTTAACTAAAGTTCATTCAAAGAGCTTTAGTTAAAGCACCTCCACTGCCCTTTTGAAGCATGGGGTGCTGAATACACATGACACTACAGGCACTTTAATTAGAGTGGCTGTCAAATTAAAGTGCCCCCCTCTGCCCCAGAGCATGTGTATAGATGCCCTATGATTTGAAAAAACTTTCTCCTTCAGCATAAGGGCTCAATTTAGCCTTTTGTGTTTAATCTCTTTTTATTTATTCTTTCCTCGGTGAAATTATTTCTGTGCTTGGAGACTCTGCTAACCACTATCTTTGTCTCCTCGGTTTAAATTTTGAAGTAAGGTTTTTATACACATACAAGAGCATATTCATTGTAATGTGTTCTTGGGTAGACTTTTACAGTTTCCACACCACCCCCTGGCTATCTTCTATCTTTCTGTTCTGAGCCCGATTCCTGCTGATCTCACGCACTGAATTCAGACTGCAACACTAAACAATTTTTCTTTTTTCTATTTTCTTCTGAGGATTCCCTGAGAAAAACCAACAAAAAAAGGTCAGAATCTCTCAAATGCTGGTATTTATTTCCTTTAAAGGGGGAGTGGAAGCAAGCTTTCTGTATTGTAGAAAGTGATGTGCTATTTATAAATTTATTTCATTTTTATAGTGCTGCATTTCATTTCTATAAAAGAAAGAGTAAACAGTGATTACTTCAAACAGTCACCTTGCCCAGATCTTACTGAACGGTAAACTACTTGAGAAAGTTGACTAAATACTTGTAGCTGGAGATTAATATAAAAGCACTCTGTACCATAGCTTAGCACTAACTGAAATAGCATCTCAATACACCAGCAAAGTTGGTACAAGCTAATTCTTATATTTCCATTTAACCATAGCTCAAAAACCTCATTGTCTGTTTTTGAAAACCAGTGAGAGATTTTATCTCAGCCTCACCATACTCTTAGCAGGATAATAGAAGATATAGTTTCATCTTACTTAAAATATAGAAATTCCTATTAACAAGATTTGACATTAGTATGATTAAAAGAATCATCCACATTAAAACAGATGGTATTATTCTTGGGGATGTAATTAATTTCTTTACTATTTTTGGTGTAGACAAAGCTTAGGAGGCTGTATTCTATTTGTAAGATTTACTTTAGCTTCATATTTTGTCCATGCTTGAATTTGACTGCTTCTATAATTCAGCATGGGATTTTGAGCCAAAGAAATGAAGCCTATAAGCAGCACATGGAAATGATGATAAAATTAAGCATGTTGTGCCCGGAACATAATTCATGCTGAATTATTGCTATGAACTTTGATTAAAACAGCACAGTCTATGACCCGCCATTCCTAATTTTCTTTCCAATTAAACCTTGTTTAATGATCTATAAAAGGGCTGTTGCATGGGCTGCACCATGGGACCTCCTCCAGGCCATGCAGCACATGGACACCAATACCACCTCCACCCAACACACACTGCTTGTCTTTTAACCTGGCCACTGAACAACTCTCCTGTGACTGGCCTCTGACCGCCCCACATCCAGCTGCGCTGCATGCCCTGGGATCATTGTTAGCTCCCAAGCTGCCATACTGCTTCAGTCCCCGGGGTCCCAGGAAACAGCACCTGGTGGAGGACAAGACACTGGCTGGGGTGGGGTGGGGTGGGGAGGAGCAGTGGCCATGCAGAAGCCACAATTTAACCCCTTGTGGGCTGCATACAGCCATAAATATAGATATAACCAGCTGCATGCAGCCCACAAGGGGTTAAATTGTGGCTCCTGGCTCCTTCATGTGCCCCCATATAGTGGGACCTGCCTACTACTAAGAAGGAAATGAAGGTTTCAAAATGCCTGGGCCTGTTCTGTAGTCGCTTTCCGTATGCCCACAATTACGTCAAGTTGCCCCTGGTAAAATGGGGCTAACTTGCCAGTTTAACTTGCTGCATGGAAACTCTGGGCACAGAAACAGTTATCATAGAGCATCTGAGGTACACAAAGTCCCTGCCTCCTGTTAACTGCAGGGATGCAGATTATTTGGAGCTAGCACTGCAGGGCTCATGACCTCGCTTGTAACTGCTGTGACCCCTTCTTTTGGGAAATGTTGAGCTACAGTCATAACAGCAGCACTGTTAAGTCACATAACTTTGTAGTGGACCTTGAGACCCCAAGGCTCCAGCTCAATTTATTAGAGTTTGAGATGTACATTATGCCATTGTAATATTGAGTTGAAAATAGCCAAATCTTTGCAGGCATGGCATGAAGTTCAGTGATTATTAATTATTCAAGAATCACTTGGATCCTAAAACCATGTTGTAACAATAAGATGTAGGAACAAATAAGGACTTCACCCACCTGTACAGCCTCTATTAAGGATATCACAGTTCAGGCAAGGTAGGGGCTGTAAACCCAGCAATAGCAGGGTAGGAAATAATGAATGTATTCCCTCTATGTCCCATCATATAGACCTAGCTTACCATGTAGCAGGAATATTCTGCACCCCATATGGTTGCCCGGATCAAATATAATGGCAGCATAGTCTAGCCTGCAGAAATGGTAATTAATTAACAGTGTTTTATCATTCATGTAAATTGCTCAGATTAACAGAATAACACCTTGTTGACCTTTCAGACTATATTTAGATGATGTTTATGGATAGTCACCAACCTTTCTGTCCCATACAATGGCTGAAAGGAGGGAAGGCTATTTCCATGTCCCCTGTGGTAGGAGATAGAGTCAAGGAAGTATCGTTTCCAAGTATAACATCAGTGAGAAAGAGGAGATGGAACCATTTTGGTCCCTTCTTGTTCAACTCTCTGGGCGTGTCTACAAGAGATGCTTAATTTGCAGTAGATTAATTCTACTGTGCATTAGTGCATCATGGCAAAAGCCATGGTAATGCACAGTAGAACTAGTCTACTGTGCATTAGGCATCCTGAAAAGCCTGTGCATCTTTGCTACTGCATGGTAAGGTCGGCTACTGCACACTTAATTAGGACCTCATCTTAAATGTACTAAACTTAATGCGCAGTAGCAACAGCATATTAATGCACATGTAGATGTGCGCACTCTGGAGTCTGGAGACAATCTAGTCCTCAGAAACCTATAAAACAGGATCCAGAAAACGGACACCTGATTTATCTTCCTGTGTCCCACAAGGTTGTTTGGTTTTTTTAAGCTGTCAGAGACACCCAACCTCATTGCAGCCCTAGAAGCATTTTTCTTTTCAATTGTCATCCTCTGTCTCTCCCTTTCAGGGGTCAGACACTGATGGCCAATTCCTCCTTGCCTCCCATGCATGTTAATAATATAATTCTATGGCATTCTGCAGTCATGGGAGTCTCTCGGGAGGGAGGGGAGAGGAGAGGACATACAGGAAAGATGCCTGCCTCAACAAGTTTATAACTTAAATGATTTAGTAAAGACAAGGGAAGATATAGAATGTGTAAGGAGAGGTATGGATTACTGATCAGGGCCTGGCTCTTTCAGCAAATGGACTTAGTAATAGAAAAGGTGTAGCTCTGGGTCTCCAAAAAGTATCGAAGAAATCAGGTTGAATGTCAAAAGGGAACTCTTCCACATTCCCAAAATGAACTTTTGCTTTTTTTCTTTGTTTCTTTTCCATTTTTTCCCCCCAGTAGAATTACAAAGGGTGTGAAGCACCAAAAATGGAGGAGGAAGTAGTGATGCAGTTGATTTTCCTCCATTTCATGTCCTGAAGCCAGGGGTTAGAAATCTGGGATATGTGAAATCTGGATTCAGATCCCTTTTCTGATAGATTCAAAGAAAGGATT
>NW_017728997.1:8869443-8877096 GCF_001723915.1 Gavialis gangeticus
CATTTCTGCAGTACTTTTCAAAGATTTTCATTTACTTTTGTTTTGTTTTCTATCAACATTTTTAATGTATTTTTCAAGTTTCCTTAAAAAAAAAAAAAAGTGATGGGATATGGGCTGTTGAGGGATGATAGGAGTGCAGGTACAGCAGTTATTCCTGTTGAAGCGATTTTACTTTCTTTACATCATTTATTCATTGTACCCATGTAGTTCAGTGGATGTAACAGTCACCCAGGGTTGCTAGCTGTCCATGAATTTATGGACAATCAATAAAAATTCAAGCTAAAAATGCCTATCTGTGAAGCTTGTAAATAAATTTTAAGCCTTCTGCAAAAACAAGTATGCTCCAGCTGCTTCACCTACTTTATGAAGCTCTCTCATGGAAAGAAGCTGGATAGCTGGAGCTTCACTGAAGCACAGAGCAAGCTGAGACGTGCCACCTAGTATCCAAGATAGATGGAGTTCAGCACCCGGCATTCTCTCAGTCTTTTGTAGATTCCTCCCCCCTAGCCATGTGGTGCTGCTGCTTCTGGTGCTCTAATACTGCTGGGTTACAAGTAGGCTTCTTCAGGGGTCTATGCTGGGACAGTGGGGAGTGGGGCTAGTGGGGATTAAACTGAAGGGTCAGTTGGAGGTGGGCAGCAAGGTGTGTTAAGTGCAGTCATGATATGGGGTGAGTGTGGGACCCCTGTGATTAGGGTAGCAAGGTGTAAAATCAGTGTTGTAATTGCACAGGGCTGCCAACTCAAGCATACTCTTTTTAATGAGAGGGAAATTGTATCAGTAGAAAAAGTACATCAGTAAAGAAAAATTTGCAGATTGTGAGTAAAAAAAAAAAAAAAAAAATAGTTCTTGAGTTGGCAACCCTGTCAACCTATAAATATTTGATACAAAACTGAATAACTTCAACTGGGGAGAGACCAAATCCAAAATTTCTGAGAGCTCTGGGGTTAGCGGCCACTTCTGGGATATAGAAAGCCTTTGTTTAAATTCTTGGTCCAAATCCAAGAGGGAGACTTGAGTTCAGAATACTCCCCTCAGACATAGGGGCCTCACTGGAGCACCAGAAGGAGTCATGTTTCCTTTAACCTGAAATGTGACCTTATTTTTTCCTCTGATATTAAAAAAAAAATAAAGATTAAAAAAAAGGTGCTGAGAAATGTTGGTTTGCATTTATTTTTCCCCTCGTTTGGCTAACTAAAGAAACCCCACTTATTCGCCCACCCTATTACCAGTATATGAGCACTACTGTGACATTTAACAGATTAGCCTACTAACTTCACAAATACAACTAAAATATGGCAAGAAGGGTTCCTGACATCTCTCCATGTACCATCCTGTTATGCAATCCAAGCATGAAAATATTCACCTCTTTGGCTATTTTGCAGCAGCTGGTAAAATAGTTCATTAAATTACTGAAAAATTCCTTATTTGGAGAAGTTTCATTCTGAACAATTCAGTTTTCCCCTTGAGTCAAATCCTGACATTAGAGAGGGAATTGGAATGTCTCTGGTCAATTAAAATAATAGAAATGCAAACCTTGTTTTCCAATGTACAGACAAGAAAAAGGAAGAGAAAGTCAAGTGTGGCTGAACAGTTAATTAAAGGTCAAGTCATATATATCTTGTAAAATATTAGGCACAGGGGGGAAAAAGAACTAAAATGTCACAGCATGAAAGAAAGAAATAGTGCAAAGTAGATGAGAAAAACAATGGTAGAAAATGAAGCTTGTGTGAGCTTAAGATGAATAATAATCCGTGTTTCATGTACATACAGAGGAAGAACCTAATGAAGAAGAAAGCAAGGTCTCCTGGAGACAAGGGAAAGTAATTTATTGACAGGAGAAGCAACCCTTAATAAATAACTAAAAGAATTATTTGCTTCATCATTCACAGGGGATGGTGAGGGACAGACGCCAGCATCTGATACCTATCTCCACGGACAGTGAAGGAAGTATGTGATCATGGAGTTATAATATCAGTGAGGGGGAAGGAAGAATTATAACCAGGCATAATCTCTTGCAGCACTTGCATAGAAGTAGAAAAAGTGCTATGGGAGGAATGAGAGAGAGAGGGAGAGATGCAAAAACTCTGAAGCTTTTTGCTAGACTTAGGGATGTGCTGCTAGAAGGTGGGCCTGCTGTAGCCAACACAGTCATGATACACTGTTGTTGTTCGTCCTTTGACTTCAAAGATGACCCTGACATCACTGTTGGTTTGGTTTCTGTGCACGTGAGTGGCTGATCAGGCCAGTTTGTGCTTTGAACTGGCTGTGGCACACTGAGCAAGAGTTGCGTGATCAACAGTGGACATGCTGCTGTTGCGAGTTTTACACTGTTTTGGCCCGGCCTCAAAAGTTCTCCTCTGCTCGTTGACTGTAGCTCCAGTATGAATGAAGCTTCGCCAGGTAAAACGATCATAAGCGAGTTCTTCCCCAGACTTCAGTGTCAATGTTGAAATGTTTCAAGGATAACCTGAGGGACTCCTTAAAGCATTTCTTCTGGCCTCCCAGGGAACGCTTTCCTTTCTTTAGCTCGCCATAAAAAGCTCTTCGGCAATTGCTCATCTGACATCCTGGTGACATGGCCTGCCCATCTCATCTGTGTTTTCATCAAGAGGGTGGATGATGAGAGTGCCTGCCTGTGTGACACCCTCAGTGTCTGGGGCCTTGTCTTGCCATCTTATCCTCATTGGTTGCCTCAGACAGCCAAGTGAAAGTGGTTCAGCTTCATAGCATGATGTCTGTCCAGGTTTTGCATGCATACATCAGGATTGTCAACACAATGGCTTTGTGGACATTGTTTTGTTTGTTGACTGCTTCGGTGCTACAAGATACACTAATGTAGACAAGAACATACTTCTTTCCATGGGTGACTGGTGCCTCCCAAGTCTGGGTGGGTACCAGATCGCTGACTGGGGGTGGTCCCCCCACGGCTGATTGCTGACTGAGGTGGGGCAGGAGGCCCCCAGCGGCCAAGTACACTTCCACCGGCACTTCCAGCTTCACAGCTGGCACTTCCAGGGGGTGCGTGGCTGATCTCAGGGGGTGCACATGCACCCACGTGCACCCTCTACATGTTGCCAATGCCTCTTTCCCTGGTGAAGATGCAACCTCTGAAGGGATCCTAGGCTTCAGCATGATCACTTAACACATGTGGTCTACACAGCAGTAACTAGTTAGTACATGCTGGCAATACGTGTTTTCATCCTGATCTGAATGCCTTACAAAGACACTTCAGGAAGACAAATGCACTGCTGCAAGGAGTGGTCTGATAATTTTTGGCATTTGCCATGTAATCCTGCAAAAGCATGTTTAGCTTTGAAGGAAGAATTTTGAAAGGGATAAAATTTGTTGTAGAAAGCAGCAGGCCCCAACTCAAGAATGTACTTTGGAAGGCGTCTCAGAGGAACAGGGGACTGGAAAGGGCCTTCTGCGCCATCGGGTCCCATCCCCTATGTTTGCAGGCACTTGTTAACCACAGGAATCCCCCAAATCACCATTTCAACCCCAAATACACAACAAAAAACACTTTATGAACTGCCGTCAGCAAAGAGAGGGGCGATGAGGGCGCAAACTAGAGCAAACAAGCCACCCCGCTTTACTTTCTTCTTTTATAAGAAAGGGCCTCCATTCCTTTAACCATCTTCTTGTGAGTAGTCACTGTAAAGACAATGCACTCGGGTACCTGCCGGAGGCCTTATTCTCTGTATATCAGTCTATGAAACATGCACAGTAATGAGCACAGTAGGGAGAGAAAATAAAGGAAAGGAAAAAGTTTATTTTCGTCCATGAAGATGCTGGGACTCTATTATCATTGTTCAGCCTCGTATCCTCTTGAAATTCCCCTCCTTGAAAAATCCATTTGCATTACAGTGATTATGCCTTATGGCGATAATTATGATATTAGATTAGACAGTCAAGCTCAGATCTGCTAAATCATTAACAGAGTGGGTATATAACGTTTTATATGCCTATCGGTATCAGTGCTTGGCTGTCTACACACATACACAGGCAGAATACATAAAATGGAAGGTGGATTAAATAAATAGCTTGGCTACTGAAGGGTGAACATACAACTCACAGGTGGTAAGGCAAAGCACTGATATGAGCCAGGCATGCGTGATCATCTTCAACAAGAGAAAATAAATTGATTCTGACCTCTCCACAGTGTCTGTTATATTTTATACTGCATCCCTCTGACTCTGTATTTCACATAACAATGGTAATGTTCACATCTTTAAGCCCGTGAAGCTGTGTTACACGGAGCCTTGTACCACGCAAACTTATCTGCAAACAACCAGAGCTTCGTACTTAATTTCTCATCTGCATCCCATAAATACTGCCCCAGTAGTCTTAATTCTTTCATCATGTAGCTTGCACTTTGCTTCAGCTTTCTGGCTTGTCAAAGCAGTCCATGCAAAGAAAATGGCCATTAGAGGCTGCGGAGCATTAGTAGAAGGGGGTTAGTTATTTGTAGCTAAAAAAAAAAGGAAGTTTAGTGTGCAAAAGTTACCTGTGGGTATAGGGTAGCTACATGGAAGAAATCATTACCATGTAGGCTAATAGCTTGAAAACTCTTTACAGCAAAGGTTCTTTTTGTGGTGCACACAAAGCCTAGCACAGCTGGGCCTTAGCCCTGGCCTCAGCCTTCTGGTCTTTTCTGTGATACAGATAATTTAAATGCCCTGTGCATCTTAACTAGGAAAGAAAGCACAATTTGCCATTTGGAAAAACAAGATTTCCACTTTGTTTAAAACAAAAAAAAATAATCAAAATGCCCTCATTTATTTTCCTTCCAATGTGTAATGAAAGAAAGAACTCGCAGCATATGTAAGGGCTTGTCTGTAAATCTAACTCAGCCATGATAGCGTCTCTAGAAGGTAAAATGGAAAGACAAGAATGCAGAAGGTAAAATGGGAAGATAAGAATGGGTCCCTGTTTTAATACACGAGGGAGATGTGTACGTATGTAGTGATGAAATCTATGTGATGAAATGGTCAGGGAGGGTTATTGAGGAACTGGAGCATCAAATAGGTGACAACAAATTTGGGTTTATGCCAGGAAGTTTAACAACAGATCTGGTACTTTCAAGCCAAACTTTGCAGAAGTACTAGGAGCAATGCAAGGAGCTGCATAGGTTGTGAGTGCGGAGAAGTACTAATACAAACTTCCAAGAAGATCAATATAGTAGTGCTAGGCGTCATGCACTTTTTTGCAATGTGAGATTATCATGGACAATAGTAGTGAGGAGTTAGTTATTTTTTGTAAGGGTAGATCTATGCCAAGGGTCAGCCTTAACCACCTTGAGCTCATTCCTAAATATGATGCTATATTGCAGGGGAGGGTGGGAGTGGGGGAAGAAAGGCTCTATGGAGCATGCATTTCACCCACAATATGAATTAAAAAAAAATAGGGAAAGATGAAATAGGAAAAGATTTAGAGTAATGGAAAGCTGCACTAGAAAAAATAATGATGACTCAGACAGCAAAAAAGCTGAAACACTTGCAATGCCCAGTGGAGATGGGCAGTCGGGAACTAGTGAAATTACATAGTGTAGAATTAAAGTCTCTACGACAATTTAAATGCCTCAGTTCAGCACTAAGGCATGGTGGTAATGTGGACATTAAGGAGCACAATGCAAATGCAGGTTGTTGACAGGAATTCTCTGGGATAGGACTATGCCAGGTAAACCAAAGAGCAAACTATGTAGAAAATCATGTTTTGACCATTTGTAGCACTCAGGTCAATGGTAGGCAATGAGGAAAAGGTAAGAGTAACTACCTGGCCTTGCCAGAATGAGACTGGTCAGGATGCTAAATCGTTTGTGCAATGAAGCAATGTGAGCCGTGATGAGGGAACGTTGGTTGAAATGGCTGAGCCACATGAGACAGCCAGACACACACTATATTATGGGATTTAAAAACTTGCAGAAGACCAGAAAAAGGTATTTTGATACCCACGTTCTTTATGCTCTCCATTACTATCTCAAGCTGGAGGATTTATTTATCAGAAATGGTTAGAGATGAAGAACAAGAGCTGAGGAGCCTTACCATGAGACGAGATAAAGTCAAAGAAGGGAAGAACTTATATAGTGTCTAATTGCTCTCCCTCTTTTCTTATCCATAATCCAACCCTGTGACTATATTTAGCGCTCTAAGGCAAATTGGGATACAGTTTAATCAAAGAAAAGATACTGGGAAGAAAAGCATGCTGTTTTATCGCATAGCACTTCATTGTGTTTATTATAAGGCCCGAATCAGAAAGGCTTCCTTCTTTTCCCTTTACTCCCACATTTTCTCTTCCCTCCAACAATATCACTGGAGAATACAAAGTTGTCTTGAAACAAAGCAAGCCTCAGGAAAACAAAAGATTTTAGCAGAAACATTGCTTCCAGTTATACCTCACTGTGAGTCTTGCCACTTCTCATTTTACTCTTTGTGCAGAAAAAATAGATCTAGCTTGCAAAGTATCCAGATGTCATTTTGATAATGAAAAGTGAGAGTTAGAAGCAGCGCAGCAGCACTTGACATACTTCTGAAAACTCCAACGTGTGGCCCAAAGAAAATTGTGAACCTGTGCACTGAAGGTTATCATTCACTGGGCTGCTATTGCTGGGTTTGCTTTACGAAAAACAAAAACAGAAAGAGAGACTTAGACTAGGACTGTTTCTTTTGCTCTTTTTTTCTTTCTTTCTTTTTGAGTTTTCTTTAGCAGCACGCTGTCAGTGAACAGCTTAGCTACTCCAGTGATGAGCTCCATATTAATAAAAAACCCTAGCTGGATAGATGAGAGGGGCCTGCCGCACAGTGCAGCGATGCCAGGAAGTCTATGATTGCACTCCGCAAGGCTTAATGGAAAAGCTGTATTTGCAGGGTGCCTGATTAACAGGGATTTATAAGAGGAGCATTGTTAATGCAGAAAAATATATATATCCTTTACATCTTTGGGGCATGTTTTGGCATGAAAACTTATTTCCACTGGGGTTGGGATTTAACTCCTAGGGGGAACACACATCCCTTGTAAAGTAAATGCCAGTGTTTGCATCAGGAATTCAACATTTTAAACTTGACCTTTAAAGAAAACTTGATGAATTTTTTTTTTTTTTTTTTAAGTGTTTTAAGATATTTTGATCAAACTATTGGTACCCTTTTCCTTGGAATACCCCAGGTACTCTTCATAGCTCTTTAGTGATAGTCATGAAGGCCTGCTTTTTGGTGCGCATGCTATCTTAGTTTCAGTGCTGGTCTCAAGAAAGAGTCAGCACTTACTTCTCTAAAGCCAAATCAGGAAACCCTACAATCCAGATTTGTTCCACTTCTCAAATTCATTTTTAAAAAATTCAAACCTTTCTTTGTAGTTCTCATGGTCTCTGACCTGATGGTGGATTTACACTGGCATAAAGCTGGAGAAACTGAGCAGAAAACCAGGATTTTTGTTGGTGTTTAGAATCCTCCAGTTTTACAATCTTCTTCCACTCCCCTTGAGGGCTGTGTGTAGCTCATGTAAATTAAAGCAGTGTCAAGGTATTTTTAGCTTGTCCTGAAAACAATTATTTAGTACAGCTCTTTCCGAACCCATACAGATGTTTAAGCTACTGTTTTGGCAATACTTATATCCTAAGATCAGGGTCCGAATTACAGGGGAGGTTGGGGGGGG
>NW_017728997.1:8882096-8883897 GCF_001723915.1 Gavialis gangeticus
GGGGGGGGGGGGGCTGAGCCCCCACATGAGAGAAGAACCCCCCTGTAAGATTTGCAAATCATAACTTAGGAGGGTCTCCGATTTTACTAGGGCATCGTGACTGGCAGCCCAATTTTTTTTGCAGACCCCCCCAAGAGTCGAAGTGCGATTCAATCCGTGCCTAAGACAGTAGTTCTAGCTCACTGACTGATACATTCGTTAGCAAGTACATATAATAAATGGGTGCTTGCCCATGTTACACCTCTCCTATTACCACATTACACTTTTCCTGTGTCCACTTGACAAAAATTGCCAGTGTCCATGTATCCATGTACCCAGCTGATTTTATTGTGTTAGATTTGTTTTATAGTGGTAATTTAAAACACCTCTGACGTTTTATTTTTAGCTCCTGAATTTCTTCCATGAGGGTTTTTTTTATCATTTTAAGTTTTCAACATGGATCTGACTTGGGCCCAAAAACATGATTTTTCCTGCTTTGCAGCTACTCCACCACCAGGTGCCGCTGGGTTCACTCGGTAATCCATGGAAATCCATAGACTCTCTATTGTAATACTTCAACAAGACTCCAGGGGCGAATCTTGCAAATTTTTACTGGTGATTTAGTTCAAGGTTCAGATTAATGAAAAATGCAACTTTTTTGGATTCCAAAAATAAAATTTCCCTGTGTTCATATGTACTTCATGGCAAAGATCAAATTGCTATGGATCAGGCAGTTCAAGACTCAGGCTAATTAAAGTACACAGGCATGGTGGATGCAGGATATTAATTTACATATTATTTGGTAACTGTGCATAGCCAATGAAATTCTCTCTCTTTAGAATGTGTAGTTCATTAATAAGGAGCTTGTACTGGGTATAGATTAGCATTGAAAAAGCTTGCCAAGAACTTTTTTCCAACTACTCAGTTGGTCTAATAAAAGATATCACATCTACCCAAAGAACCTTGCCTGCCTATGTCCTTAGACCAACACGGCTACAACCAAAAACCCATACCCGCTTTGAATTGTTTTGTCTGCATTAACACTGCACCAGCGAAGCTACTTTTTGGCCGGGGCCCTCAGGCCTTGGATGAGGTTACTGACAGGGCTGGGGGGTAGAGGCTGTGGGTTGGGAGTGAAGGGCAGTGGCAGTGCTGGGGGGGCAGGGGCTGCGGGTTGGAAGTGAGAGGCACCCCAAAGCATGAGAAATCAGTAACCATGCTCTTTTTTGGTTGAGCAATTTTATTTTATTACATGGTTTCATCATATTATGCTGCAGAGTCCAAGGACCCCAGGTCTGCTTTTTGCAGGGAGACTTGAAATCTGACAGTGCACTGTCCTATCGGCATTTCACGGTAACACGATTTGCATATCAATTCTGGTTCCCCTGCAGCTCAGGTTACAGCTGTCCTCAGTCTGTGCCTTGAGGCAGACCTCCTGGCTTTCCAGGAGTTCGGACAGACACCAGCCCAGTTCAATATACCATATAGTTTCCTATAGATGTGACTGTTCTAGGACCAGCAGTATTATTGTTTTCTTGTTGCTTGCCTCATTAGGAATAGAGGAAGCCCCGCCCTAGCAAGCAGTGCACAGAGACAAATCCCCATTCCTGCATTACCTTCCAGTATGGCAAAGGCCTATTCCATAATTAATTACCCAGAGCTGCCTGACCCATACTACATGCACCCAATGCTACATGTTAGGGTTCTCTTCCAGAATTGGCAAAAGCCTGCTTAGCTATGACTTGCACTTGGCAAGCTATGCGGTTTATTTTCTCTGTTCAGCAGTCACCACCCCCCCCTCCGCCCCCGCCACCCCCTGGCC
>NW_017728997.1:8883938-8884774 GCF_001723915.1 Gavialis gangeticus
CTCCCTGAATTTTAAACCACCTGCCTCTACTGAAGGTCAAGGAACATCTGCACCACACAACCCTCCCACCCCCACCCCACTGCCCATGGTGGTGTGGGGCAGGGACCCCTGGCTGTCGGTGACTGGCCTTCTTACCATCTACTGTTTTGGGGCACCCAACGCCAAGGCTATACGCTATGGTTCATGAGGCTGCAGTTTGTTCCTTTAAGTCCTAGGTCCTTATTCCTGGTTACCACTTTTTCCTCTGCAGAAAAAGCAGGGGGCAGAACTGCTTTGGGACCAGGCTTGAGTAGGGGGGCAGCCCCTAATGCCAATCCAGACTTGTGAGGGGGAAGCAGGCAGGCTTACTCTTGCAGACCTTTGCATGAAAAGATTTCCCGCCCCAATCAGCAGCACCCCATGCAACAAGCACCCAAAAAAAAAGGGAGGCTTTGCAGGGGAGGTGGGCAGCACTGCCTATTGAACTCAACCCCCCCCAAAAATGTATCTCTCAGGCAAAACTGCCAACAATTCCCCCCCCCCAAAAAGCAACCTGGCACGACCCAAGGAAATAAACCAACCAAAATATCACATCTTGTCCTAAAATACCACCTGGCAGTAAAGTAGTACTGAAAGGGCAGGAGATTAAAATTGTTCTGACATGCCCCCAGTGCATTTTACTGGTTATAGCATAATAAGCCACTGTGTGGTAAATCACACCCATGTTACTTATTTAGCCATCTTAAACTAAGAAAGAAAAATTAAACTAGGAATATTTTTAGCAACTAAATGCTGAGTATGTGTACAAGGGCCCAATGTTTACATACATGTAAAAAAAAAAAAAAAAAAAAAAAAAA
>NW_017728997.1:8884829-8889852 GCF_001723915.1 Gavialis gangeticus
AAAAAAAAAAAAAAAAAAAAAAATCTTTTTCATATAATGTCATGTTTTAAAGTTCTTTACCTGGTACTTTGCTGTCAGCATAGCTCCGTGGCATTATTCGGATTCAAAGCAGCTAAGGATCTGACCTATATGTATGTAAAAAGGATACTGGTATAGTTCTAATAAAGCCTTCTCATGAAACAGGACAAAAATTTCCAAGTAATTACACATTTAACTGATCAAAATGGAGAAATCTGCATTCATCTTAATGGCCTTCAGGTTCCTCCTACTGAGACGTGGATCAATTCAGTCATTGTTACCGAGAAATAGTTGATTTCTTGTGGGAGTTTTGCCTGAATATAGAAATTAGAAAAGGGTTCTCTAAGAGGGGAAATGTTTCATGATTCTAGATACTTCCATGGAGTATAAAGAGCCTTTCAGTTCAAAGACTGTGGCTGTGCTTCATGCCTAAATGTGATTGAAACATATATTATAGGTGAGATGCATCATCCTAAGCTGAAATAAATACACAGCAATGTAGAGTTCAAAATGAAACGGGGAAATGACTATTTAAACATGACATGCTGAATGCAAGATATTACTGTTTAAACTTAGGGTTTGCTACAGTCTACGGCCATCCTCTTACGTCTCCTAAAAGCAGGGCCTAATGATTTACAAAACTTAAAACTAATCAGAATTTTAAAAACTTAAGATCTTCGGTGTGGAGCTTCCCGTAAATCAGCGCTGTCAATATTAAAACCTTGTAGAGAACATTTCCTTTGTCAGTATTTGATAGTATTCTCCACGATTTTGTCAATTTTGCTAAGCAAAGTATATTTGATGTGCGAGTCACTTGCATAAGCCAGCCAGTTAAAGGAAACAGGGGGGAAGTGTGACATGAAAGCACTGGGACAAAATGGCATTGAAAACATGCATTGAATGTTGTTTGTGAGAAATCCTGATGGATTCATTGTAGGTATGTCTGGCCTGCTTCTTGTTTGCTAGTTTGTTTTGTTTTTATAAGATGTCTTAATTCAGTCTCTCCTACAAGTGAGTTTTGTTCCTAAAGGCCTCTGCCTATAAATAATTAGACAGGCAATTATTAGCAAGTTCAAATGGGCGTGTCTGGACACCAAAGGATCTGATATATGAAAGTGAAATAAATGTCTATATGTTTTGGTTTGCGCCTAAAAACAATGCTGTTGCATTTATGTGAATAAGGTTTGGAGGCTGTTGTTTTAACAGTCCACTTCCAGTCTTTTTTGCTGAAATCTTTCCAGCTCTGTTTTCCTGTACACATCCGTAGTTATTCTTCTCAACGAGTACACAGGAGTAGCTAAATTAATATCCATTGTTTTTTTAAGTGCCACTTCAGCCAGGTTGCAAGCTATCTAAAGCAAATTCACACATTAGCAGGGTTGCAGAATAAAGATCCATTCTCCAAATAGAAGTGCATCATCTTAGATTAAAATAAATAGGATGTATCTTTATCCTGCATATGTTCACATACGTAGCGCACAGTCTCTCTCTCTCTCTTTACTAGATAGCAGAGCCTTCCAGTATTTTTGTGTCAGAGTAAGAAAATGTTATATCTACGTGTCATTCCCTAAGGCTTGAGCTTGCCTGCCACATACAGATGATAATGGCAGAGACTCGGCACAATTCCCTTCTCTGAAAATAAATGTGTGTAGCGTCTTCAGAGGTATAGTCCTAGAAAGTCCTGCCACTGTGGGCCCTAATCCAACCGAGCACTGAGGTCGGTGCCTGACTTTGAGCTCAGAAGTAGTCGCACTGACTTCAAGGGAAGGAGTATTATACTTTCCATTACTACCCTTCAGCAAAACACAGTCCCTGTAGTCTCCTAGATGGTAGCTTTTGTTTGATCTAGTAGAGAAAAACATGCAGTGGGTCCCATGAGGGTCTGCCTTCCCTAAGGTATTAGGAAAGGAGAATGCCAAGGAGAGGGACTATGAGGTTCGCCTTTCCAACTGCAGAACAAAACAATTACATTTTTGATCAACATTAGAAAAAGAATCACCATTTACCTGGAAACGTAACTGAAGATGAAGAAAGCCCATCAAGCTAAGGGCTAGTGCTCACTTGTCCAGTGAAGTAGTTATTGTATAGCTTTGGTTCTCTGATCAACTGAAGCTGGAAGTGGACTGGGGAAAAGGCATCCTCTAAGCAAGGTGGGGCTCCTGAAATCTGGTATGGCAAGCAGACAAGTCCCTCTGCCCATCCCCTTAAACCTCAAAGACAGGGGCCAAGCATGGAGAGCTGGGGACTGATGGCTGTCTTCCATAAAGCATAATCATTAAAGAAGGAATTGTCTTGCACTGTACAATGGGGTTTTTTTGTTGCCTAGCTGCCATATGAGATTGGTTAATGAAGCTGCCAAATTAAATCGCATCCATTTTTGTCATCTTTGTATGTGGTTGCGCACAGTTAAACAAGTTGCACGTCTTGGGATTGTCCTCTGTTGGTGTGTCTTGTCCTAGATCTGGACAAATTCAGATTCAGACACATTCAAATATTGTACACACTTTTAAGAGGCAAGATAATTAACCATAGAGTCACTTATGTAGGTAGATGCTAGGCTGTCTGCCAGGTGGAGGCTGGCTGTGTTTCCAGAAGTCAAGGGTTTGGGTATAGTTCTTTGGTCGTCTTTATGCAGGAGATCAGACTGGTTTATTAGAATGGTTTGATCTTAAAATCAATGAATCTCTGACCCTTATCTATACGGTTTAATTTGAAAATGTTTGGGAGGCCTTAGGAAGGAAGTTCAGATACTCTACTACAACAGCTATTGAATTTTGAATATAAAACAATTGGTTACCACCTGTAATGCCCCCTGTGAGGCATAGAAAGGGTTAAAGGGATCCTAAAAGTTGTATTACCCTCATCTGGCACATGGCCACAGCTGAAGGGCAGCATGCACTTAGGAGGCCAAGGAACATGTGCTATCCTGAGTAGGGAAAGAGCAGAAGCATTTCTCCTGAGAGAAAGGACTGGACAAAAGGGCAGAGGGGTGGACCAAAAGAAAGTCCCAGACTTTTTGAGTCTGCCATCTTTGTTTTCATGCCAATGGAAAATGTTAATTCAGAACTGTTGCCTCAGCCAGGATAGGACATTAAAGAAACTGGGCCAGGGAGTCAGACCTTGAAAGAGAGGAGCTGACAGGAAGACCCATTAGAGGCTGCTCCAGGATGGTAAGCCTATGATATCTCCCTGGAGCTACTTTCCTTCTGCTGTAAATGAGATACTGTGGTATTTATATACTACAGAGTCTACTGTTACTCTGTTATCTTTTAGAGATAGGCACTCATTGTACTTTCAGAAAGGGGTCATCCTCTCTTGGTGAGTTGTGGTTTAATTTGCTAGAATACCAGTTGAGGAGAATACAGACTTGAGCGCACAAGGCCCTGTGATAAAAGGCAGCATGCTGCAAACTCTTTTTAAATAAGAGATTGAAATCGTTGTGAATGTCTGCTTTCCACCAAAAGACTCTCAGGCTGATGCATTAACCTAATAATATGAATCTTACCACACCGCTCTCATTTCCTTATTCATACAGTTAATGAAATGGGATAAGCAGGACTGGGGGCAAATGCACATTCTGGATCTTCTCATGCTAAGATCAGGAGAATCAGCATGCATCTCCTCTTAATAATAATAATAATAATAATAATAAAATGTGGCACTGAAGTCCCATTAAAGGACAGAAAAAAGATGCCTGTGGTCTGGCAGCATGTGAACGTCAAAGGCATTGCTCTTTCACTTTATAAGGCTTTATGTTTTGTCAGATTTTATGTAATCTGGATTTCAGGTGGGGCTGAAAGTTGTTACACTGCCCAAATGTAAAGCTGCCGATTTTTGCAAACTTTTGGGGATGTTTGAATTTCTCTTGGAAATTCTCTAGTTTTCCCACTTTCTCTTGGAAAATCAATCTGTGCGTGTGCAATAATTAGCTAGTTTCTTTTACTGGAAGAATGGGCTTTTTCAGAACCACTGTGATCCTCTAATATGACTTCTGCAACTGTGTGCTAACAAATCACTGAATTTGCTTATGCCTTGGTCTACCAGGCATTTGTGTATGTGAGTAACTTTACACACACAAATAGGTCTGTTGAGGTCAACTGGTAAGCCTTAACTAGAAAGAAAGGCACACCCTTAACGTATGATAGCTAGTGCAAATACAACTGTAGGTCAAATGAGGCAGTTCATACTCTTCACACAAATTAGGTGTTTGAGTCTTTTGGGCCACATCTTCAGCCTCAAAAGAGGTTGGGGTTTGTGGCTACAACAAATGAGTGATCTGGATGGCTACAAGTGAGCTAACCTAAAGGATTCGAGTAGCGGTGAGGCAAAGGGAACTCTGAACTCAAAGTAGTGTGTAAAGGCCAAGATTAAAAACCCCTTAAAGTTTCTGACAAAACCCAGCCTCGAGGAAGTTAGCTATCTGGCTGCTTTAAAAAAGCCTTCCTTGCAGTGCAGGCAAGGGATATGTGGCACTTTATGAGCCCACATGTTTGCTGTGTCAGTGTACTGGGTATGACCATTTTTTAATTCTCACTAAGGTGTATAGGTTGAATTGCAATGTATTTCGTTAGGGACATTTAGGGATAATTCTCCTTCACTTTCTCTGCAGGGAGCTTTAAGATAAGTGAAGAAAAAAATCTCTGGTATTGGCTGATAAAAATCAATAGCAATTTTACCAATGGGCACAGGATCAAAGATTATAACAACATTTAGCTTTTATGGCTAATAATAAGTATTTATTGCTGCTGCACCTTCGCAACGTTAGTCTTGCAGTGAGATCTTTAAAATGCTCTTAAAAGTAGGAAAAGATATCCTGCTGCCCTGCTATCAATAAGATGCTGTGCAGGAGGGGGAGGAATAGAAAAAAATATAAAGCGGAGGGGGGTTGGTGTTATCTGTGATAATGATGTATATGAATGAAATATTAGAACATTGCTTGCAAGCTTGTGACTGCTTGTGCCTAATACCCAGGAGAAATCATTAAAAAAAAAAAAAAAAAAAAAAA
>NW_017728997.1:8889893-8913585 GCF_001723915.1 Gavialis gangeticus
TCCTAAAACCCAGGAAAAAACATTAAAAAAAAAAAAAAAAAAAAAAATCTACCTAGATAAAACACAGACACTATAATGCACAGTTCAGGTACTATTAGTTAGGCTTTGAGTAAGTTGTTATAGAAGCAGCACTGACTTCCTATGGTGGCACCAATTATTGTCTACTTGCAGTGTGCCCATATTTCTTTTTTCTTTTTCGTTTTAGGCTTGCTCAGAATATTACACATGCCACTCACATTCTTGGACAGGTTCTCTTCAGTTTGTTGCCACCACCTGCATGATAATTTGTACCATCTCCCATGTTCAAGGGTGATTTTGAGTTCCAACCTTTGAAAGGATGACTCAAGAGCCCCCCAAGATGAAATGTAAAAATAGGTGTCCCGAACTAAACATACCCTCTGGTCTTTCTGGCTTTTAAAGACACATGACACACCCTGTAACACTGACATGTACTCAATATTTGTTTGTAAACCTGCTAAAAGGATACAGAAGCATTCTCACTAGTAAGAAAGGGTATTTGATAAGGTCAGAATTACATTTATAGAGTTCCAGGCCGGCCACACGAGTGTGTCTGCTGAGCTACCCTTGATGTGTCTTGGCAAATAATGGATAGTCAGTCACTTTCCATGTCTTCCCTATTACAGAAAGTGAATCCTTTTCCCAGTTAAAGACTGGGGACTAGAATCAAAGACAAGTAGAGATGGAAGGGATCTCAGGTCATCTAGCCCAATCCTCTGCTCAAGGCAGGACCCATCCCTATGCAAACTATCCCATATAGTGGTTGTCTAACCTATTCCTAAAACTACACAAACAGCTCTGCCGCACAATGACAATGCATACAACCCAAAGACACTAAAAACAGTCTAACCTGTCACAGTTAAAGCAGAGGGACAAGGGTGTTGTTAGTGTCCTACCCCTGCAAGGAATAACTGAAGAGTGACTCTTCCAAACCAATCCTTTTTTGGATATGTGTGGTTCAATGGGCCTTCTTTTGTCTACTTTGAATTCAGTTTAATAAAATGCTAATGACCTTTATCCCCCAGCTGTCCCTCAGTTATACCCTCAGTATCTTCAAGGATTGGACCAACTCTGCTTGTCTGCGATTCCTGTCTGCAATTTATGTTTAGAAGATTTGTAATTTGATAAGTCTTTGCCATCTCTGCATTAACAGAAAGAAAATACTGTTGTTGTATTGGGAATCCAAATAGTTTCAGTCTGCTTTGGAAAGGGTTTGTAGGTGACTGGGGTTAACTAAGGAGCCTGAAACATAGGCATCCAAACCCATTGAACTTAAATGGGCAATGGGCATCTGGTTCCTGTAGGCTTCTCTGAATATCCCGCCCATTAGTAAGAGAAAGAAGAGAATGAGAAAATCAAGTTTATAAAAAAATTTTGAAGATTTGAATCTAGGATAACAACCGTAAAGTCTCGGCTCAGAGAGTTTTACATCTTTCTAGAGATGCTATTGAAACATCAAAGGTTGTTTCCCAAAATACATAGTAAGAGAAACAAGCATATAAACATAATAATAGCAATCTATGAAATTGAAACACATAGCAAAGCAAAATTCTTTTCAGTTTTACTTCCTGCAACCAGACATGTCAAAATAATTTTGCCTGAGTTTTACAGGATTGAATTTTGCAAGTGACTTTCACAATATTCAGTATGTTGGTCCTGAAGGAATCTTTTATCAAGTGGAAATGACAGCTGGATTTACTGCTTTTTTTTCCATTTGATCTTCTTCCACCCTTTTTGTTAATGCTGAATTTATGTTAGGAAGCCTCAGAGACAGAGCCATGTCTGGTATCTGGTAATTTAATAAAAAGCAATACTATCTGAGAATGTTAGGGAAATATTGACAGGGTCTATGAAGCTGACATACCTGAAAGCTTTCTGATAAAAAATGGGGGATACAGGGAATAGTTGCTTATAAACATTTTATAGTTTTTAATTAAAAAAAAAACAAAAAAGCCCTTTGGATTCATGCAGTAAAATGATTTTTAATTATGCAAATGTGTCATTAACAGAATATCCCAATTTTAAATGTGAAAGGGCACACCCCAGATATTGGAAAGAGCCTGATTCCGGCTTCCATCCGTCTTGTGCCACAGGTCCAGATTGTAACAGTAGGAGTTCCCATGAAATCAGCTTTACCTTTAGCTTACATAGATCAAACTCCTGAGTTACCACGGTATAAATAAAAGGAAAATGAAGGCCAAAATGCTTTTTTTTTCTAGTAGTAAATTTATTTCTAAAACTATGTATTTCCATTAATTGTGTTTTAGAAGAACAGCCTGAATGATAAAACATTCCTAGGAAGCTTTACTCTCCTGTTCCATCTTTTCAGGGCTTGAAAAACAGCCCATTTCTCTTTCCAAACAATATGCGATAGTTCAAAGTCAAAGACAAATGCATGCTGCAATATTTAGACCTGAATTAAGCCAGACTGAAATCCTGAATGAAAAAAGAACAAGATTTTCATGTTTCTTATTCCGTTTAGCTAGTTCCAGTGTGTGTATGTGTGTGCGAGAGGGGGAGATTTGCCAAGCAAGTTGCCTTGCTACATAACAGCAAGACATCAACAAGCAAATGAACCAAAACTCTGATGCTCTTTCAGAGAAATTTCCAACCCCTGCCCCCCATCCCTTTCTGCTTCTGCTTCTGCTTCTCCTTTTTATCAGTCTATATGTTTTAGAAGTTAGGATCAGCAGATCTAACTGTTATGATGTAAAATAAAGAGAGAGGATAATAATGCTAGATCCTCAGCTGACACAAGTCAGGCTGGTTCTATTGGTAGTCATGTACTTCTGACCGAACATACCACCTCAAGATGCAGCCCCTTATTTTTAAATGCTAATGACAGGAGTCTAGCGAGGTCACGATGCTGCAGGCTTTGGCTGCAGAATTAAACGTGGAAGCATGGGAGCGCAATGTTGTTTGACATCTCAGCTGCTGGCACCTGAATTAAGGGTCCAATCCCGTGATTATGCTAACGTCCCTCAGGCACCCATAACTGACTTAGGCTAGCCTGTAACACATTGTAGTAGACAGTTTAGGAGACCAAAGTTTGCTGCTTACTTCTGCAGCACACCTGCTTTGTGACCTGCCTTCAGTCTCCGTTGGCCCATCTGTCTCCTCTGTATCATCTTCCCTCATGCCCCACTTGACTTCCTTTGCTCTGCCCATCTTTTCTGATCTTCCTGGTGCTTCTCCACCCACTCCTGCCTTCCTGGCTTTTTAGGTGGCCTTCCACATCGTGTAATAACATCATGTATGTGAAGTATCCTGATTGCCTCATTCAAAACCTCCCCTCCTTGCAACTTGGACTCTGTTTTTATTGACAGAAGTATAGTAGGAGCAGCATAGGGAAAAGGGAGATATTCCTAATGCTACCCGCTGTACGTTTTGTTGAGTTTTGTTAGTAAGTGTGTTAAAGTGATATATTTACTGGTGTCATTTGCTTGAACTTTCTTTCCTTTACTTCAGTGTCTGCAGTTGAACAAACCAGACTTACCAGTCTCCTGATTGCTCTTTGAAGACAAATGAAATGTATTAAGACATCAGCAATATATATATGTATTTTTTCGAAAGCGGAATTACCGAACTTGTTTTCTGAGTGCACCAACCTATCTTTGTGAAGAGTGGGTATCTGTGTTTGTTTTGTTATCGTGGAAGTGACGGCTTCCACTTTCCATTTTCACTCATAATGTGCACTTCCAAGTGCAAAAATAATTATGTTTGCAGGTGATGTCTCCATTTACCCCAATCCTGCTAATGCTTGATAATCCACGGGGAGTCCTCGTATATAAAACGAAGGACACACAAGTTTTAGCACTATCCAAGCTTTAACTTGTGTTTTCTTTAACATGGGAAAGGATCCATATACCGTGTGACTTTTAGTCCCCAGGACATACCATGTACTTGGAATAAGCTGAAAAACATGTTTCAGAAATGGACTTCAAAAAAATAACTAACTTTTGATCTGTCCCATTCCTAAGTTCATGAAAATGTGTGAGGAGACAATGATCAAATTTATTATAGGACCTGAGCAGCTGTATTTCTCAACACTGAAGAATGCTCTTCTACCATGAATGTCAGAAAATCAACTAACCGGTGGTGGTTTGGCTCGTAAGAAGGCCTGGGAAGGCTCAGAAGAAGTACAGCTTAACAACTTTAAATTGTCCTCTGCTGTTACGGACACTGAGGTTCAGATGGAGAACCTCAGCTGTTAGTGCTCCCTGTGATATTATGGAAAGGAGTGCACACAGGAATACTTTAAGCAGCAAAAGAAGATTAAGCAAGTAGTTTTTTAATGTGAAATGTCAAGTTCAGTTGAACTTCGTTTTCAAAATAACTCTATCTCTTTCAGGATTGTCACCAATCAGTCAAGGTTGCTTCGGAACCCGAGTATCCTTATTAATCTTATTTAATATTAATGGTTCGCGCTCCGAGCTCCAGCTAAGAAACCTAAAAATTGACAAATGGATATTTCATTTGAACTTGGCACAACCTTCAATCAGCTTTACATAACTGTGCATGATGTTGCAGAATGTGAGCAGAATGTAATATACTAAGACCATGTTATTGAGTCAACCGTATACTAATTTCAACGGGAGGTATTTTTCTAGGAAAAATTATAGGGCTGTCTTTGGAGAAGTGATGGGCAGAGGGCTATGGGGTTATGTTTCATTTGGAGAGGCATCCAAAGCTTTTCAGTAGACTATCTGAATTTCTCCACTCCCTCTCTCTTATATTTGCTAATATTCCTCTTCCAGTGACCTTCCAAAATGCCTAGCTTCCTCTTTAGTTACAGGCTCCTCACCATATCCCTCCCCAATAACACTTAAAATATATTGCTGGTAATTTACAACAATAAAAAATACAACTTGCTTAAGTCCCTGAGATCCTTTCAAACTGAAATCTCTATAATATGCAGATTCAAATGCTTCTGGTGTAAAGGCTCATCAAAGAATCAATGGGAGATTAGTCCAGATTTTTAAAAGGTATTTAGGCACCTAAGGGTGTTTATTCACGTGCTGTGGGAGTGGAGGTTTCTTTAATTAGAGTGGCTCCAAGAGCCACTCTAATTAAAGCACCTGGAGCATCATGTGTATCAGTGTCCCATTACTGAAAAACGGTGGTAGAGGCACTTTAACTAAAGCTCATCAAATGAGCATTGGTTAAAGTGCCCCCACCACTATTTTTCCGTGCAGGGATGCTGGAGCACATGATGCCAGAGTCTGCTGGAGCATAGTAATGACCACAGTCTGGCATATTCAATTAATTGAGTCTGCTCTAACATGCTGTAATTATAGCGCATTGGAGCAGCCTCACAGCACATGTATAGGCACCTTAAATGTTTTCCTGAATCAGTCTTACTGCTGCAATACAGTTCTTTTATGCTAAACTTAACTTCCAGAACGGACAATACCTTATGCTTAGTTTTCTTTTTTGTATTGTTTTTAGTGATCAGTGCTGACTTAGCTTTTTTTTCTTGCATTTAAGCAATTCTTGCACCTTCACCCTGTCTTTGCCTGTCTGTTGGATGTAATGGATTATTTTTTGATAATAAAATCCTGTTTTCACAAAGTGACATCATGAAAAATAGATGGAAAAGTAACATATCAACCAGTTACTAAATGCTATGAGGTATCTATGAGATATCGAAATAGAAGATATCACTTTTTACTCTAACAGAGGAAGAAAGAAACCATTAAAACTGAAGAAAAATCAGTATTGTATTGTATTGTATTGTATTGTATTGTATTGTATTGTATAACATACTATTAGTCTGTAGTTATCAGAAAGCATAAGCCTGAAATTTTTGGTAGGGAGGTAATCTAGAATTCAACATTCTGTATATGAACTGTGCAGAAAAGTAAATCAATTGACCTAAAGAAATTACTATAGGGAACTGGATACCCTGAAATATAGTATCTCAGCTAAGGCAGCTACTCTTCTCTGTGGCTAGATGTACAATTGCCTCCTGAATCTATGAAAAGCAAGGTATAGTAAAATAGAGGCAGGGATTTTTTTCCAACAAGCAGTAGTTGCATAGAACCTGTCATAAGCCAGGATGTGAGTGGCATAGCTGAGATTTCATGGTAGAAAAATATAGTTTATCAGCAGGTATTCAAATAAAGTGAGGAATGGACTTTTCCCTGATTTGGGGGACTGTAAATCTCCGAGTGTTAGTGAAAACTTCTGGATAGCAAAACATAAATCCTTCCAAAGCTTCATAAACCGTGCAAAAGAGACTTCTCCCACTACAGATCTGGAGCTAAATTTACACAATTTTAACAGGGTTTAATACACTCTAAGGAGGAAGTGAGGTGTAAGTCAGCTAGTATTCATGGCAGGTAGATACTTGTTTCTATGGTTTATCAATCACCATGGAAGTGGCATTACAGACCCTATGGGAACACAGAGCACAGCAGGAAGGAAGTGCTTAGTTTCATTCCATTACCTGTGAAGAAGAGATTAAAATAACCTCTCCAAAGTCCAACCAGAGGAAGCCCCAACAGCCACAGCAAAGCTGAGGGGGCAGGGGCAGGGCCCTGCTCATCACCATCCCTGCTGACCTGTACCCACATTCCCAGACAGCCTCCCTGTAGGAGCTGCTCAGTGCAACATAATGCAAGAAATAAGAACCAGAAAATAAAAGAGGACCTCACACCCTTGTGTGGATGTGCAGTTTAGGGTTGCATTCTGGCCTGAAATACTTATTCAGGGCAACTATTTCTCTCAAATGAACATGCACAGTGTTCATATGATGCCCCAAGTTGGCCAGATGCTGAATGAGTACTTAAAGTGAGTGGGGTTTGCTCATGTACATTGTGAAGGCTTTGTTCATCCTGTTCACCACTATAAAGGAAGCACGTGCAGCAATTAGTGAAGACAAAAGAGTTAATAATGCCCTTATCTAGACAGATGTTTCTATCTCGCTCCTTGTCTGTTCCCTTTTATTGTTATCTTATCCCAGGACAGCCAGAGTCTTGTATTTCTATCTCACTCCATATCTGTTCTCCTTTACCGTTATCTTATCCCAGGACAGCCAGAGTCTCGTATATGATGCCCCAAGTTGGCCAGATGCTGAATGAGTACTTAAAAAGGCCTGGCTCCTACACCACACAGCATACAAGGAAGTTTTCTAACATGACCCATCACTTTCAAAAGTTGTAGCCCACAAACGCCACCCAAGCCACTCTTTCCCTCTCTCCAACTTCCCCAGCTTTTACCGACATGTTTCCAGTCTTCAGAAGGTCACAATGACCCTTGTTTATATGACCCTCTGTTGTCAGGCAGAATTGAAATTCATTTTCTAAGGGTCAGGTTATAGCTTTGAGACCCCCAGGAGAAAGCAGTTACTCACATGAATAGTCTGTAGGATTCCCGTGATGAGTACCCCTTGACCGATAAGTAGCCCTTAACATGAAGTGCTACCAAAATTTCCTTTATAATAGAGCTTCATGTTTTGCACAATGACATGCGTATACAGAAACATGCTTAGCATATGCAATATCTCCACTTAACTCTTTCAAATGCCTTTGTGTGAAACCAAAAAGGCACAAATGTTTTGATCGGTCGGCCTACTATAAATGCATCTCCTAAGAACTTACCATACAGCCAATGCTTTAACACATCTAGTTGAGTCACTGGCAGCTGAAAGCATGTCCTTAGTTCCTAACATTTTCAGCAGACAAATAATAGACGCATTCAGCACCTCCTGCATCAGATAGCGGCTTGCCTACCAGCTTCCCCTCTTTTTTTTAAGTTGAGGGAAATAATTATATTTTAACAGTAAAAAAGAATATCTCCAGGTATTAAAACTTCATAGAAGCTCTTTGACAGCAATAGGGATAAAATGCATGGGAAAGGTCTTTCAGAATTCCAAAGGGAATCCATCAGGCACTGCTTTTATTAAATTTAACACCAACTATATTTCTCAAGGAGGTATTTTCTTCTCCAGGGATAATTTGTCAGAATCCGACAAGCCATTCATTTCTTCCTGCTTGTAAATACCCAGCCTGTGCTCCATCACTAGCAGACTGGACGGAGGTAGAGGGGGACTCATAAAAATGAGCAGACGTTTCATCAACAACAAATGGATGTTGGGCTCATTATATTAGACCTATTATGTTTAGAATGAAAATTACCTGTATCCAATTTATTCAGCCATGCAAAGGATTTTTGAGGCTTGATCATCCACTTAATATAACCCAACACTTTAATCCATATAAAGGTGGTCATGTTTCTCTTCTTACGAACAAGGCACAGCAACTAGGTTGTCATTTGGTAAGGATATAAAAAGTTCCAGTAATTGGATTTCACTTTCTCCATCTTGATGTGATTAACAGTATTACTGCCCCAGCCAGAGGAATAAAAGATACCACCTTCCTTCTTGAGATGTTCTGTGGATGCCAGATGCTCGCCAGTCTCTAAGGAAAACGTGTAGTAGTAGGCATCTCTCCGTCTCCCGAATTAATAGAATTACGACAAGTGAGACATCAGTTCACTGAACATAATCTTCTCTTGAAAGATGAAGTGAAGCTAAAGTGATGTCTTCAGGGTGCAAAAGCCTGGTGGACAGTGTATCTGGAGACAGTGTCCCCTTCTCAGCCTTGTTGGTTTAACCCAAAAGAAAGGCAAGTGCCAGTTTGATCGTTAATGAAACTGGTAAATAACAAAGAGCTCTGCCATGATGTTCTCTTAAACACCCACATATTATGAGTGTCTGACATCCTACCAGCACTTCATGTGTAAGAAGGACATGATGGCAGCAGGGGCAGCTCCCTGGAGTTAATGGACTTGCACCTATGAACACTACTGCAGAATTTTGCCTACTGGTGCAGAGAGCAGAAGTGTTGTTATTTTTGGTGAAACAAAAGACAATAACAGTGAGCTAGAGGTCAAAATACATGATCCTTTAACCCATCCTTTATTAATACTATACACATAGGACTTGTCCTCAGCAGCAGAATCAAAAGCTAAGCAAGCAACCTCTCCGTCAGATTTGCCTATCAATTTTATCGTGGGATTTCACTGAATCTCTAGAATTTGACAAACAGTAAGTCTTCTCCTAATCCTGCAAAAACATATACAATTGCTTAACTCTATTGCACGATCATTGGTCAGTGGATGCAATTCCATGTCAATTGAAATAAATGGAAATACTTATTTCCTTAAGGTCTGTAGAGCTAAGACTTCATCCCCAGCATGCACGTGTATAAATATAGGCAGTATCAGGGCCTTCACTGAACAAACATAGGTCCTACAGATCACTACTCCCATGACTAAAATGCTACATGTGAGCAACGGTTGGTAAGATCCAGTCCATGGGAACACCTAGGAAAAAAAGCCTAATCATGCTTCACCTTTGATTTCAGTGTGTTCAATCCATCCTAAACCTGTGACACAATAGTACATCATATAGGAAACAAAAAGAGAGCTTTTGAAAGTAGGCTTGATCTGAATGCTAATACCCAAGCTAGTACAGCTCCTTGGGTCCCTGTTGTTTTCTTTTGGGCATCGGGTAAACTGTGACACTATAGAAATTAAAAGTACATGATGATAACTAATAACTGATTATAAATAATTCTTGCTTTTGACCTCAGTGCCTGACTCACCTGGCCTCTTCAAAGGGCACAAAGATCACCCGTCAGTAAATGCTTTGGGGCTACTTTTATCTCATGTTTACTAGCACAGTTGACTCCATTCATATTCTTTAACATGCCTGTAATGGTGCCTCTTGGATTAAAAAGGATAGAAGGAGTCTTTCAGAGAACTATAGACAAAATTAAAAAAAGTCACTGTGGCTTGGAAAGCAGATTTTAACCAAGTGCATCTTTGTTTGCCCAACAATGCACCAGTTAAATATTAGCTTATTACTGGTGGGTTTGTTTTGTTTTAAAGATGATGATCACCTTCAGCTCCCATCACTTTCAGGAGAACTGTAGGCAGTCAGCATTTCCAAAAATCAGGCTTCATGTGTCTCTAAAAAGGGTGATATCTTTTATTGGACCAATTTTGAATTCAGGATAGAGATAGATAAGCTAATGAAGAAAGTTGCATTTGAACGCTTGTCTAGCCATCCCAAGTACTGTACATACTTGTACAGTAAAATATATCACCCTAAGAAATCCTTGCCTCTTGCATAATTGCTAGACCCTCATGACTACAAGGTTACTCTAACACTATCTAAGCAAAGTATAAGTCCATTCACCTTATTAACTGGAGTAAATTCAGACAAATAGGAGCACCGAGGAGGCATATTGCATAAGGAGCTTTATCTTACTACTGTAGTAGCCGTGGGGAATGACGGGGGCTTACTTCTATACTGTCTTTGATTGTGTTCATCCTTTTACATCTTCAAAGCAAATACAAAGTGAAGGTTGAAACGCTGCTATTTGAACTAGGTTTCATTTTATACCCACTTTGTCCAGTTGCTAAGGACTATACAAGGGGAAAAGAAACCCACATGAGGGTAAAATATACTTCTGGGCTTGTAACATTCAGAAATAGGATGGGTTTGATTGAAAAAAAATCTCTTAATACCTGTTGCATCACAGGGCTAGTAGGGTGCACATCTAGGGCATGTGATGTCTATGTGGGAGTTTCATTTGGGTTCATGCCAAATTGAACAGATTTAATCAGAGAAACCCTCTGCCCTTCCCCTTTTGACTCTTCTATAAAAAGGTCACCACAGGAGAAATAATATATTCTGAAATGAAATGATAGCCATTAAGAGAGGGTCTGAAATAAAACCACAGAAAAAAGAAAGAAGAGATAGAGAGAGATCCTGCATTTAAAGGGGCACTGTTTTTTTATTTATTATTTATTTTGTGTGTGTGTAGAAGCCATGAAATTGGTCACTTTCCTATAGTAGCAGAATTTTTTTCTTTAAAGCAAAAAATCAAATTAAAAGAAGTAGATGTGAAGGTTAGAGGGGTATGTTGCATACTGCATACTGATTTTCGGAAGGGGGTATTTAGTATGTTTTGAGAGCAAGCATATTGTCTATGCATCTATAAATTTAGTCTGTGATCCATACGAATGTGTATGTACATGTATGAATAGAGAATTGTGTGTGTGTGTGTGTGTGTGCATTTCCTGAGGCTGTGCACAATCTTCACACGCTCTTGGCAGATGTGAAAGCTCATGCAATTTAGCAAATTTCAGTACCAATTACTGGACATGCAGAAAAAATGAGAAATGGGGGAGAAAACAGCAAACAGATCTGCTTGCTAGTCAGTAGGATGGAGGAAAAAATAACAATGCTGTTGGAAGGGCAGAAGAAGCAGTATCTAAAGAAAAGTGCCCAGCATCTTAGCTCAGTGCTGGTGTGACTTAGACACAGGCCTCAGTCCTGGAACGTAATGACTGCAGCAGCCCCCCTGAAGTGTGTGTTACAGGGTCTGCAATTTAAGCTTTTGAGCTGCTGGCAAATGCGACACACTGTGTAATGCAGGAGACATGTGAGAGAGACCATTCCCTATTCAGCTTTTGCTGAAAACCTTTAAGTGCACCATGATGTGCCAGTACTTACAAAATAGCCAGTTCTGATCTTTACTGTCTTTGCTACTAATTAACCCCATTCTGTTAGCATATGAGCTCTTCAGAATATCTAATACATTTACCCTCGCAACACCGTTGTGCGGTAGGGGAGTACAGTTGTACCTGTCTTCCAGATGAGGAACTTTGGTTTGGAAACTGGCACATAAGTAACTTCTGAAGATCTGGACCTAAACGTCTTGCCCAGAGCCATGCAGGAAGTCTATGGTGGAGCAGGGAATGACCAGTCTCCCCAGTCCCAGGGTGGGGTCCCAATCATTGGTCTGCTCCTTTCCTGCTCATTTATAGTGGAGTAACTCATGAGCGAGCTCCGTGCACTTAATGGTGAAAGGAGATATGGATCTTCTCTTTCTGTGTTTTGGAAGCCCTGAGTCATTAGGCCACTTGGGAATGAACCGCTTACCCTAACAAAGCCTTACGTTTCTTTAAGAGCAAAAACCTGTTTACCAACTCTGTGGGCAGGGAAGCAGAGCTGTAACTCAGAAGTGGCAAAACTGTTCAGGTAGTGCCTGCCCTCTACCTATTTCTGGTGTCCCCAGAGGAGATTCTCCGCGCTTTCCGCTAATCCTCTCTGACGTGCAGTTGGCAGGGCAATCTGTGTGAATCATTTCAGGTGTGCTCACAGCCGGCCTTGTCCTGTGCAGAGAAAAACTGTAGGTGGGGACTGGACACTTAGCTGCTCTGAGCATTGGGCTGTCATTTAGACTTGTGCAAACTGCTGCAGTTCAGAAGTCAGAGTAGGTTAAACTTGGTTTGTGCAAGTGTGAAGGGCTACACAAGGTACAGGGCAGCAAAGGGATAACCCAGGGAACCGAGCTGGACCTCACAGCAGTGCAAACAGGGCTGGGCAAGCATTTGATTTCCCTGTTTGGCAACTAACCTTAACCTCAGAAAAAAATCGGTTTGTATCAAACAAAGCTTTATTTTAGTTTAGGGATTGTGGGGGTTTTTTTTCCAGGAATGAAACATTAAATGTGAAATATTTTGGCGGTTAGAAGCAATAACCTGCCAGAGGAGAAATGGCTGCCAGTCATTTCACTTTACACAGTAGTTCAATGGTGGAAAAACTCATGAAGAAGGTAGTGGAGTTAGAGTATTGTAGCCCTGATGGTCCAAGAAAGGTACAAGTGAGGGCCCCAGGTTCAACTCCCTCCTCTGCTTGTACAGATTTGGACCCACTCTCCCCTCTCAGTGTGTCCTAACCAGGCTGTGAGGTAGTTTAATGCATTTTACTTTGTCTACACACGGCCTATTATGTCTTCTTTTGACATTGTTCCACTTTGTGTGAGATGATTACTTGGGTAGAAGGGAAGTGCTTCAAATACTAGTCTTGCACCCAGCAGAGAGAAAAGGTATGAACTTGGATCTTCCACTTCCCAGGTGAGTTCTCTAACTGTTGGCCATTGGAGTTGGGTGCCCCTGACGCCTTCCTGGTGGACCTGCTCCATATTGTATAAAATAGCGATTGGGAACAGCGCAAAAGAAGCCAACCAAAACTATCCTTTGCACAGCTCTACCTATAGAAACAGCTCCAGGAAGCAGCAATACATTGAAAATGTTTTCTGCACTAACTCACAGGTGTTGCAAAAGGTTGTTTGCTTTGGACTAGATCCTGCCGTGGGAGGGAAAGGTGGAGAATCTTGCTCTGCGCATGTATAATGCGTGTGGTTGTGCGCAGTCCCATTCGTGCATTCAAGAATGGCCCTGATTCAGCAGCTGCATTGGAGGCGGTTGTACCAAATGGTCCAAACATTGTTCGTATGTATTTCTAAGTGTAAAAAACCTCTGTTAATGGATGCAACCTTGTTTTGGCCTTGTCCGTGTTCAGGGTTCAGAACTGAGGGAGTTGCTGGAAAAGGAATCAGTGCTGCCCTTCAGAGATAACCAGGGATCCAGGTTTTCTGTTTGAGATGGAAAAGCATGATAAAACCCAGATTTTCTCTTTTTAAGGGCATAGTTTCATAAAGCTTTAGAGAATGTGCTACACCCTTTCTAAGAGGAAAGTGTCTTAGTCTGGCAGCATCACTAGGGTTCAAAGTATGATAGGGCTTGCGGGGGAGGGGGTTGGAATCAGAGATGAGCCCACCCCGCACCTTTCTAAGCAACTTAGGCAGTGCTCAGTGGTGGCAGCAGGTCCTTCTGCCAGCTGCCACCACCGCAGACCTCCCAAGAGTTGGAGTGTAATTCAAACCCTGAGCATCACTGCAGCATGGGATTTGCAATTAGGCGAGCAAAGCGTCTAAGTCTAGGTAACTAGCCTCCATTCTCTGATTGTTTCCCCGCTGACCTGCTACTAACAAGAAATACCCTATTTCCCCTGTATAGGCTACCAGGCAGCAGAGGAAATGTAGAGAAATTTCACATCTTCCATATCCCAGTGTTAGAGATAGTCAGATTCTTTCCTACGTACAGCAGGTTGCCCAGGTGGCAACGGGCATGAGCAATGAATCACTGCCTGTTGCAGATTCGCTGCCCACTACACCCTCTGTGTACTGGGAGTAATGGCTTGTATCTGCTTTTTTCTTCCCAAACCTTGCAGCAGCAGCCCTGCCGTGCAAGCATTCATGCACCTTCATGTTGATTGAATTGAATTGTGGGGATTGAATCTCCCACAAACCTCAGGTGACTCTAGTGGCTTAAGACCTATTTCCTCATCTTTGCTTAGGGGCAGGATTTGTCCCTGAGCAGCTGGATAGAGTCGTTTCCTACATATGATGTTGTAATTCGTTTGTGCTCTCCTTTGTTTCCTTTGGATTTACTGCAGTTACTGCTTTCACATAGAACTTACCCACCAATAGCAAGTTTCTTCTGCTTGTATTTACCCTTCTGCCTTCCCTGGAGCCATCTCCTCCCATGTAACACACAGCATACAAAAGACTTTGTTCGCGCTGTAATATACCACTCAAAAGTGGAGCCTTTTAAAGCAGGTATGGTCTGACCCTGCTCTCCAACTTAGCAGTTGTACTGGAGGGACAACCGTAAAAAGCAGGCATCTGGCATATGTGACATGATTGATCCTCTCTTTCAGCCAAGCACCAAATTTTAGCTTAAAAAACCCCCTCAGATTTTGATACCAAACAGAAGACCTTCGCTGACAAGCATTAGTTTTTATACAACTCTGTGTGTGTGTGTGTGTGTGTGTGTGTGTGTCTGTAAATGATAATTATCCTCTAGGATGATAAAGTCACCCTTGCACTGTAAGGTCTTTAGTACAGGTGTGGCTTTAATGTTACACATGTCTACAGCACTAAGCACAATAAGGTCCTGGTCCATGACCAGGCCTCCTAGGCATGGCTGCAGTACAAACAAATGAGAATTGTAGATCAGTTCAGCAATTCTTGGGATCTAATTTTGATAGACTTGCTTTCCCCTGCCTCTGTGCATATGTGATGGCATCCACCTTAACACCACAGCCCTCCTTGTACTTGAAACCGTTGGAGCCAAGGACAGGCACTGGCAGTCCTGGACCTGACATAATGACACAGGTTTGCAAGGAGCAAATCTGGTTATCAGAGTGAATCCTCAAGAATCAGAGGGGTTTAAGTGCAGAATTGCTGCTCATTCCAGGAGAGGGGCAAAAAGCGGTATTTCCCCCATCTCAGCTTGCCCTGTAAGTATTTCTGGGGAAGATATCAGGCCTCTGACATTTTAAATATATAAATATGAAACAAATATACAAATATGAAGTAATATACACTTAAGTTCTTCTGTCTGTTTTTACTTCTGGGAGTCCCTTGATCTGTGCCACATTCGTCAGTCAAGATGGTAGATATAGATTTTGTAGATTATAGGGTCAGAAGGGACCCAGTGGATCATCGTGTCCAACCCACTGCCCTGGCAGGAAAGAGGAGCAAGGTCAGACGACCCCAGCCAGGTGACTGTCAAGCCTCTTCTTGAAGACCTCCAAGCTGGGTGACAGCACCACCTCTCCTGGAAGCCCATTCCAGACTCTGGCCACCCTTATTGTAAAAAATGTCTTCCTAATGTCTAACCTAAATCTACTCTCCACCAGTTTGCACCCATTATTCCTAGTTACTCCCTGGGGTGCTCTGGTAAACAGCGCATCTCCAATTCCCTGCTGCCCTCCCCTGATAAATTTATAGGAGGCTACGAAGTCACCCCTCAGCCATCTTTTGTACAGGCTGAAGAGATCCAGATCTCTCAGTCTCTTCTCATAGGGTCTTTCACGGAGACCACTAATCATGCAAGTGGCCATCCTCTGAACCTTCTCCAGATCCTCCATGTCCCCCTTGAACTGCGACACGGAGGATCTGGAGAGGGTTCAGAGGAGCCTTGCTCCTTTCCTTCACCATCTTCCATCACGCATTAAATATTTGCTGCAATATATTTACCATTTGTTGCAAACTTTCTCCATATATCTTGCGACTCAAGATTTGCATTGGCTGAGTATTCACTGTAAACACATTAATCATGTTGAACTCTTCTGGTGTTCAATGAAATGCAGTATACCGGTGTGTAGGATTAATGTACACCCAGATATAGAGGTGAATAAGTGTAAAAAATATTTAACTTGATTAATTAAATTGTATTAGTTTAACAGATGGTGCTTGCTGACACTTGCTGGGACTAGGCATAGGTTGAGGCTCTTGATAATTTGAAGATGGATCCAAGCCACTAACTTTGGATTTGAATTTTGAACCCCCACCAAAATCTGCAGGTGTTTGATTCCAGCACTTTTTCCCCCCCACTCATTACAGGAATATACAGCCTATTTCAACAACCCCCTATGCCTTTCCCACCACCCCTCCCTTAATCTTAAAGTAGAATCAGGCTCCATAGACTACACTAAGATTATGCCAATAAAATACCATTAGAATCAGTCACATATCTTGACTGAAACATTTAGTTTGGATTTGCTTTCCTCCGTTTAGTGATGTTTTGGATATTGGGTTTGTAGTAGGCTGTCCTTTATGGGAAATAAGGGTACACTAGAGATGCTGTTATAAAAAAAAAAGATAAATTACAGGGTGCCTGAAGAAATTTTAATAGCGAGGCTACAACATTTTCTGAGGGCTTGGAGTTGCTCAGAACTGCAAGAAACTTCAGGAGGTTCTATTAAAAACTGAATGTTTTCAACTTCATCAAATACATTTTGGTGTAGACAAATACAGAGCTGTGCACCAGGGAAGGAACAATTAAACTATTTAAACATATACACAGGATCTGAACTTGCTGTAAGTCTTGGCAAAAAAGAAAGATCCAGGTGCTATAAAATAGTGCCTGTCCAATGCAAAGCAGTGGCTAAGGGTGGATAGGGTGCTGTTTTAATAGCAAAGGAAAATTATACAGAAAATAGTGTAATACTATTTTATAAATTGCTGTGTATTGTCACTTTGACTACTGCATTCATGGCTGGCCACTTCATCTCAGAAAAAGAAATAATAGAAATATCAGGTCCAGAGAAAAGCAATATAAATTGACTAGCGGGTTGGCATCTATATAGGGGACTAAAAATAGGATTAGTAATATGAAGAGGAGAACTGTAAAAAAAGAGATGTAATAGAGAGGCATAAAATTATGGTGTAGAGAGAAATAGTTATGTACTCCTACATATACCTTCCCCAAAATAAGAAGAGGGTACTTAATTAAATTAAAACAAAAAATTGGGTAAGAAAATAGATTTTGTTTGTTAGCGTGTAGCTAATCACCTCCTGGAACTCATTGCCACTGGATTTTATGGAAAATAGCTCAGCTCGTATATAAACCTGGTGTCAGGAAGAAATTATCCACTTGTTAAATTCTGTACTATAAAATGCACTCACCCTCTTTTGAGTGTCATTATATTGTCTCTGGTGAGGTCTGATGCCAGAGTAGATGAAGGGTTGATCTACTTCAGGACACAGTAATTCCTGAATCTCATTGTGTGACTATAAACAAGCTAATTAATCTTTCTGCTCAACATCATCTCCATCTCAGGGTAGCTGTTTGCTCAGTCCAAACAGGGCATTTTGAGCTTCCTGCCACCTCATGGCAAGACATTGTAATAATGCCAAGTGTTGGCAGCCATGTCACCAGAGCAGGGCTTGTAGTTACGCAGACACACCTATACGCATCTGTATACAAAAATCCACTCCCAGGCCCCTATCCTAATCCCAAAAAACACACTCCTTCAGCACTATGGTCCATACATTCATCTTGGCTCTGAAAGGGTGAACCCTTAGTCTTTGTCTATTTTTTATGATGGTATGGAACCGCTGTCTCAAATATCTGTTCATTTAAGTAGTGGTTCAAGAGGCATTGCACAACATACCTTGTTACTACTAGCAACATATTAATTTATGCTGGGAATCCCCACTTCAGCCTGGCTACTCTGAGAGGAACCTTTTGAGATTTCAGAGAGATTTCTTGTCACAAAATTAATTTTGAAAGAAGCAAGACTTTACCTTTCCAGTCTTTCTGGAGGGAATCTGCTAGCAGCTGTTCTTTTGGCTGTTTGCTTGGACCAACACCTATGCTAGCAGTGAGAAATACCATAGGGTAAAAAAATGTGTTATGTTTTTGTGTGTGCTTTTAATTGCATCTTATTTGGAAACAGCTTGTGATGGACTTCTCTAGAGCGCGTTAATGCCCTTTGTTTCTAGTGGGCCATGGAGCCATAATGAAAATGAACACGTCCCCAAATTTTACTTAGATTTTCAAGCCATCGCCTGTAACTTTTTAAACGTGAACAAAGATTAGGTAGCACTATCTTAAGACCACAAATGTTGAATGCTTTCTTCAAAGAATGGTTGGATGCCACAATAGAGGGCAAAGGGCATGACACCTGACTTTTTTTTCTGGGAAGCACAAAATCAAAGAGATCAATGAAATGTTTCCATCTCACATTCTAGATGAGCAAACCTAGTGAACAGACTAGATTCAGTTGATGAGATCCTTATACCTACTATGACCCCTTTATACCAGATGAAAAGGCCAGAGGAGTGGAAAAGGGCTCTAAAAATCTTTGATTTTATCTGGGGGTAGGAATGGCAGAGATCACCATAACGTTGTCTTGTGAGGAGCTCCTCCAAAGGCCCTGTGTGCAGTAGGTTTTAGGGTCTGTGCTGGCAGTGAGAGTGACTATCATGGCTGGGGCCACACTGTGCATCGCTGTGGAGATGGTGCACAGAGTTGGATAAACCTAAAGCAGGTCCCCAGGACTGTCCAAATATACTAGGGAGTTTCTCAAACCTCTGAAGAAGAGCAAGATTGGCATGGCATATTTTGTGCTACAAGTTCAGCACTTTTAAGTCATGCAGCAGATTTCCTCCATTTCTACTTGGAGACCCCCTACATTTTGCTGTGGTCATGTTCCTGTCTGTCCTGATTCATCTTGCCTCTGCACTTCACACAAGAACCCTTGATGGTATAGGACCAGGTTCCTTTTTATTCATGTGGCAAATCATAGCTCTGAAGGGCCTTGTCACATGGGACATTTGGTACAGGTTAAACACATGCTAAGTGTTGTTGGTGACATGGCCCCAAGAATGGCATTGAGCTATATTCTGGGGTTTCTCCGATTTTAGGATTTAAAGTCAGGGCTGGTAAAAAAAAAAAAAAAAAAAAAAAAAAAAAAAAATTAATTCTTTTCTTTTCTTTGTCTTTCAGCCATAATTTGGCTATGTTAGATCTCCGTCAAGCCTGCATAACTGGAAGAAAAAAAATTACCGGGTAGGCAGACTTTAAGAATCTAACTAACATTTGGCAAGGAGCCCTGCTCTGAGGCATGTTCAAGCCATTATTATATTAAGAATTTGGATGGTCTAGTCCTCCTACATGTTTAACACTTTTCCTTATAGGTGACAATCTAAATCAGGGTTTGTATATTTTTATAGTGCAGGCTTGAAGCCTTCATCTTCCTTGTAGTCTACTGATACTTAGGAGTTAGCAGTGGCTCACTGCTAGACAAATGAGAATCCCATTTCCAAGAAGGAATAAGAAACAGGAGTAGGTCAATAGGGTCCCTATCCCTAGATTATTTCTAACTTTATTAGACTTGACATTACAGCATCTTGTCCTGTTTTCCAGTTCCCTCCTCCCTGCTTGCTGCATAAGTCTAGGAAGTTAAATATATTGTGCAAATCCTAAAAAAAATACCACAGAAAGCTTTGCAAAGGGACAAAGTGGAATAACTTATTAGACGAAGTAGGTGCTGCTGTACAAGAGAGCAAGGGGAAAACGATGTGGCAAGATAGATGGGAGCAGGTGAAGACAGCTGTAATGAAGGCCAGGTGCCTGAAAAAAGAAGAGACGATGAGCAGATGAAAAAGCCAAAACTTCTTTCTGAGGTAAAATCTGAAATAAGTAAGATACAGCTGTGTCAAGGGTGTTTTGTTTTTTTTAAAGTCAGCTGGATGTAATATATTGTGAAATGGATATGAAACCAGTAGGCATGGTGAAGGCTAGAGATGTTATTCGTCCTGATTTGAAAAATGCAGTTTGGCTTTTGCAACTCAGACTCCCTGAAGTTGGAGGCAGGTGGCCTTTACAAACACTAGGAAAGAGTCAACAAGGGAAGCGAGCATGGATTTCTTCCCTGAGAAGTGAGATGAGGTGGAAACCTGACAATGCCCCAAGGTGGTACTTTGCATGTTAGCATGTAAGGGGAAGAGAGTGAAAGTTCAGGCTTCTTGCATTTACCTTTGGAAACAAAGTTGAATTCTAGGTCAAAGCAAATAAAGTGTACAACTAAGTGTCAGTCCACATCCAGATGTACACCCTTCATTCCTTGAGGATACTGTTTTGGAAGGACCGGTGGGCTTAGCTCCCATGCCCATGTAAGACAGGTTGAAAACTATCACTGTTTCTAAAGGTGCAGATTTGGAACCTCAGTGCTGCTCCCTAACTGCAAGTGAATGCTATGAAAAGAGACTTCACATCCTTATGTCCCTATGCAAATGAATCCATACCAGTGAACCCACTGAAGGTTTTTCATTAGGTTCCATGACAAAAAAGGAGATAACCTACTTCCTCTCGCACACTGCTGTGGTCATAGCTAATATTAGCGGAAGCAAAATGAGTAAGGAAGGCCAAAAAACGTAATTATTAATAGCATAGACCACATCCACTGCATATGTTTTACATCATTAAAACATTTGGATTTTAATCTTTGTTTATACAGTCAACTATAGTTAACAATTATTTATATACCATCATCGCAAGTTGTGCGTGTTTCGAATGACATATAATGGATTATTGAAATAGCAGAAAGCTATTTAACAAGAAAAGGGGATGATTCTGCATGACATGTAAAGAGATTCAGAAAACAAATAGATCTTTAAAAGATGTGGCCTGCACTTCATTAATGTGCATCATCTCTGAACAAGATAAACAAAAGGAGCTAATAAATAAAACATCCCCATGAGGGAAACTTAGAAATTATATCATTTCTTAACACTTACTCATCCGATGCAAACAGTTGATCGATGCTACTTGAATGCTAACTCGTGCCACGTAGCAGTGGTGTTTCTGTTTTAAAATGTGTTGAAGGCACAGATACTGAAGTGATCTAAATACTTTATAAGGGCCAAGAAGAAAGGAAAAATAACAGTAAAAAGGAGCATGTAAGACTAAGTAAGTATTCCTGGTTGATCCCATAAATGAAGTAGATTCAGGCCTGATGAGCTGTTTGCTGAGGGACTTTTAAGAAATGCCAGGAATTGAATTGCTCATTCAGTTGACATCACCTATCCCACGAGTAAGCACTTTCCTGATTTCCGGGGAAGCATTAGAAAGACAAATGTTTTTGAGTGGCTATAGCCAACCACAAATGATGATATAAATATATTTACAGGACTATTAAGTCAGGCTGTTCAAAGGAGCGGAGGATTGGGGATGCTTGCATCCTACCAAATATTGGGTTTCCACTGGAAAAGGATGTTGTAGACATGTAAACCATGCTGGGTTGCTATGGCTTAATAATAAAAATATAGGTCCTCCAGAGATGTAAACACAGCATTTAGAAAAGACTACTCTATGGGTTTGCAAAGGAACTAGAAAGAAGATAAATTCTTTCCCCTCACCAGTCCAGATTTTATCCCAAAAAGAGATAAACAAACTACCTAAATTATGAACCCGGGAGCAAGAGGAAGGCATGAAATGTGTACAGTTGGGCTACTGTTCACAAAAGAAACTTTTCTGGCTTTGCTGGAACATTCTGCCATGGTACCTGCCCTCCATTTAGGCTTTGATGGAAGCCATGGTTTCTGTCTGATTAAGAGAAAAATGATAACTAATGGTAACTACCTACTCAACCTGATCCAAATGGATCAAAACCCGCAAGTGAGACAACGTAGTCACTTTAGCACAACCCGGAGCTACGCTTAGCTATCCTTTGCACTTAAAGCTACTCCAAAGTAGCTATAATGACTCATTTCCAGGATTCATTAAGACTGTGAGTGGACCATGCTTCACAACAGGGTTCTTGGGTTGAGCAAAGATGAGGTCTAGACAAGCCCTTATGACACCGGTTCTTTGATATTTATTAGCAAAGAATTATTTGGCCATCGTTCAGAGGCTTCCTCATGGAAATAGTCGTACTCAGACAAATGGAGAATTAATCTCTCATCTGCTAGTCGCTGTTCAATACTGATCTCCTCTCACTGGAAAAAAGAAAAATAGTCTAAAACTAGAGAAATGTAGAGAAGGTATAATTATGGAAAAACTGATGCCTTAATTACACACTCAGTAAAATAAACAGAGGACACATAAGTACTTAGATGTGTGGTTACTATTTATTCAGTACTCAGGCAAAGTACTTTTGCCTACAGATAAAGCACTGCACCTGTTCATTTTTTTTATATTAACTTTCAAGAAACGCAACTGGTTTGATAAATATGAAAACAGTCAGTAATTTGATTCCATTTAATAAAATTACTTGAAAAAGCACATCCTAAACATTGCAAAGAGGCCCTTTGTAGATTAAGGTAGGACCCCTTTAAATTAGAGAGATTTTTTGTTATTATACTATTGCATGAATGTCTATTTAATCACTGTAATGCTGAATGTTTCTTATCTTTCCGTGGTATCAATTTATGCAGCCGTAAAATATAGTTTAAAAGCTAGGATCCCAACCTGGATCCCACCTGGGGATTGCATCCTGCCTGTTTAAAATTTACACTACCGTTTGAGATTTTTTCGTCACTTTCTGTCCCAAACAGGCTTTATGTTTGTTTACAGTCATTGCATCTTGTTCTAGAGAAGCTGCATTTCAGTGACTTGATTGGCTAGGTTAGCAGTCAAAAATGGACCTTCCAGGTCATCAAGTCCAGTACCCTATCAGAGCAACCACAGCGTGAAAACCAACTAATAAACTTACCAAGCTGCATCGGAAACATGAGTGATTTCTTCCCCCTTTAACATTCCTTTTAAAAAACTATTCCAGAACTGTATCCTTTTAGCAGCATGTTTTGAAGACCTGACTTTTGCATGGTCTTGGTCTGTTTTTGCTGGCACCTTCTTTGAGGAACTACAATATACTGAATATGAACTATTTCTCTGGTTGCCCAACAACCAACCAATTGGGTAGCGGCCCAATACATTTTTTTTTCTTGTACAACATTGTTTATGAAGTTTTTTTCCATTTTTCATCAGGGAAGGGATTTCAGCAAATATCTCCCACCCTCTGCAGAACAACTCATAAAATTAGAAGAGAAGGTCCTCTGAAATTCTGTAAACCAATGTGCATTTTTTGCTGGAATTTTATGATAACAATGCTCTAATGCTGGATGTGATTATGATCTCTAAACCATCAATGTGGAAGCCAGCAACCAGCCATAATTTTGCTGGATAGGAGTCTGCAATAAATCATTACCTCTTCCTAAGTGGCTACAAACACCATGGTCCTAACTTTCTTACAATCCTTCCCATATCGGTAGCACTGCTCTGTAGAGCTCTCTGCTTCACTTTTCTGAAAGGCAGAGCTTATTGGTACAGCTGTTGGGGGAGCTGCTGTGAACAGAGTGGGCACAGTGGTTATGTCTACACGTTCATTAATGTGCTTTTGCTAATGTGCATTAAATTTAGTAGCTCCATGGTGAGGTATTAGGAAAAGGTACTTTAGCCAGGGTTCAAATTACAGGTGAGCTCAGGAGGGCTAAGCACCCCCCCCCCCCCCCCCCCA
>NW_017728997.1:8913776-8947009 GCF_001723915.1 Gavialis gangeticus
CCCCCCCCGCCCCCATAAGAGATGAGGGCCCCTCTTTAAGATTTTATTAAGGTATTGTGATGGGCAGTCCAATTTTTTTTTGCAGATCCACCCTAAGAGTCAAAGTGTAATTCAAACCCTGGCTTAATGTGCATAAGCAAAAGTACATGGGGTGTTTTTATACATGCTTTGAGGTTGGGAGATAGTGTTTAATTAAAGCAGCTCCAAGAGCCACTCTAAAGCTCCTGCAGCGCCTTGTGCATCAGTGTCTTCATGCTTCAAAATGGAGTCAGGGTGCATACTAAACCTGGTTTAGTTAAAGTACCCCAACTGCTGTTTTGAGGCATGGGGACACTGATACATGAGACAAAGGCAGGCTGGAGCATGCTAATTAGCACACTCCGGCAGACTCAATTAATCTGCTAGTTACAGCATGTCACAACAGCCTCCCAGCATGTGTACAGACATCCGCAGTTTTTTGTTGCACCTTAATGTGCATTAAAATAGGCTAATGCACATTAAAGTGTACACGTAGAAGTGCCCAGTGTGTCTCAGATTGGTGCTGCCTTTGCATCATGCAGATATAACTAAAAAATTGTAGTGATACGATAAGATAATGCATATAAATTGCTACATGAATTCAATCCACTGAACTCCATAGGAGCTGTGCATTCAAACACAGGAAAAATACTTGATTGTGTTGGTACCTAAATATGGATTTAAGAGCCTACATTTTTAGAAAAACGTGATCAAAGTCTTTCATATTACTGGTCTAAAACACTACTTCTATGAACCATGTTGTAGGAGGCATTAATGTTGAAAATTTGCTATTTTTAATAGGGAAACATCCTCCTTTTGCCTGCTTATGGAAACATGCCTTACAATTTGCTCCTTTTTAAGATATGGTTCTTTGAGGTATGCAGGCAAAGCAAGGATAGAGTTAGTTAAAAGCCTTCTACCAGCAAGGCACTAGGTTTGTTCATGTAACACATTTAGAAATGTTGTCACCAAAGACTTTCTCACACATTACTTTGATAATACAGGCCTGACATTTACAGTATCCTTTTCCCTAGGGTACCCTCTTTACCTCAGTATAAATCTTGTGGGGGTTTTTTAATGTTAACAATGAGTGCAAGTACTAGAGATTTACAGGCACTTGAAATATCTGCAAAAGTGAGATCTCCAATGATATTCAAGAGAAAACCTGAATTTTTTTCATGGCCTTCCACAACAGATGGTTTTTATCCACTTTTACAGCATTTCTTAAAATGCATGTATAGGATGGAAAGAAATATGATAATGTGGAGGACAAAATTCAGAAGCATAGGGCAGAAGGAGTGAAAGAGGAGGCAGCATAGAAAAATCTGCTGCTGACAGATATTGCGTGGAGTTTATCTACACAGAAAGTATTTATCCTTATTCTGCTCTCATGCTGGTATAATTCAAGTGTAATTACATCAAAGTAAATGAAGTACATGCCAATGGATTTCAATCCAATGCGAGACAAGAAGAAAGCCCAATAGTTGCTCTTCAGCTAAACAAATTGACTTTATACAGCTTAGAACTGTATTACTTCTTTAATTCCTGCACAGCCCTGGGTATTCACCATTGGAAAAATGTAACCGTGATAATAAGAAAGATACTGGAATGATTCCTGTGACAATGTGGGGGTGGTGCCAGTCTGAGCGATTGTGTTGTAATGGCCTGATCAATTACTGCAGCGTAATTGACTCCCCGGTTAGGTAACTGCCAGTGTCGGTCGTGGAGGTCCAGCATATCTAATGACTAAAACTGGTCACAAAATTTTAACAGAACATTTTTCTCATCAGAAATGAAGTTCTGCTGAAACCGAAACACTTGGCATGTAAAACCATGTTCATTTTCCCAACATTTGTTTTCAGCGACAAAAAATGGGAAGTCTATGACTGTCAAAAACTGGACATTTTGACACATTCTTATTGGGGTGTTTCTATTTTTCTTTTCAAAATGTCTCTTCACTCCATTTTTTTCTTACTTTATTTTGATTTAGAAGATCAAAGCCAAAATGAAACGGTTGCTAAATTGAAATATTTGATCCAAAATGACCTCTTTCTAGAAACTTCTTTCATAGGGAATTTCAGACTTTTATATTGTATTGATTTTTGCAGTTTTCAGATTGATTGTGAAGTCTTCCATTTCTATTCTCCACTAATATATTCATATAAGAAAAACATGATGCCAGTGTATCATAGAAAAGAAGGAAAACCCAATCTACAGACAAGGGGTTTCCAATTCCATTATATAAGAATAGCACATCAACATTTAACCTTCAATAAACTGTGCCACTCAGCAATGGAGCAGTTGAGGACTTATTCCATTTTTCAGTATACCTTGTCATGCAGAATAAATGAGACACTGATATTCCATGTAGAATTACTGTAAATCTAAAAAATGCAAACAGATGCAGTTCTTGCAGTATTTGTAATATTTTGACTGATACACATGAGGAAAATTGTTAATGTTACACTAAGAGAAACTGATATAGCATTGGAAAAAACACAAAGGCATAGTTAAGAGGAGAAGAGCCTTGGATGCCTACACACATATGCAAAATAGAGGAGAAGTTGTTTTTTACCTTGTTTCCTTCTGTAACAAACAGAATGGTCTTTTTACAACTGGCAGAGTTTTGTTTAACACAATAAAGCCAGACCGAAATACCAGCCACCATTATAGATACAGTGGTGAAGATGAAAGAAAAAGAAAAAAGGATTTTTGATACAAACATTGATTTACAGAAAGGCAGGCAGCAAACAATGTGCAGTTAAAAACACCATTGCTAAATATCTAAAGGTGCAGCATCCTGTGCCTTATGCTTTGTTATATGCCATTGAAAAGTAATTCAAAGAACTGCAGAAGCAGGAAATAACTTCACCTGGAGAGTTCAATGAAAGGGCTGCAATGATTATGTGTGCTTCTAAAGTGATGGGAGTGTAAGTATTTGTGTGGAGTATATACTCATCATAAACCCCTGCTTGGAAATGGATCGGTATCCAGTTGCAAAACCATAAAATTTATTTGCTGAACTGGCAGGAGGCATGAAGTTTACAAAATCAGATCTGTCCTATTTTAAAAACATTCTGATGGCACATGTTTATAGCACCTGAGCAGGAAGGATCAGAAAGCAATGTAGCTAGTGCCAATGACATATTACAAACAATAATGAATGGATCAAATTATGTCTTCTATCCTATGGTTTAAATAGAATATTATTAGTGAACAGTAGGAAAAAAGGAAACTTAGGAAACCTGGAAGAAGTTCCAAAATGTTTGCAAAACCATGTATTTAGAATAAAAAAGGCTTTTTTTCAGAGGGAAGCTTCTTTAGGAATGGCCTAAATACATATAGAAGGGACACATCCCTTCAAATAAAATACCTGAGAATTTGACTGTACCTCCCCCCCCAGCCCGCGCACGCGCACATATATACACGCACACATATTTCAGAGTTTGGATTCTTTTTAGCTATGTTTAAACTACTATACAAGATTTATTTCAAGAGGCTGTGTGGTAAAAGACCATATAATAAGTGATCTCAAGATGATTTCAGTGTTTTGGATTGGAGCCAGATTATCCAGGCCCAAAGCCCAGCAAAGCTCTTAGGCACGTGCCCAGCCTGATGTGCATACATGGATCTACTGATTCCAGTAGGACTGTTCACACCGAGCACATGGTTAACACTTAGCAGAACTGAAGCTTTACTTATGCTTATTGAACATTTATATTATATCAATGAACAAATGACCTCTTACCTCTTGCAGTTGTCCTAGTCATCCTAGAACATATTTCGACCCAGAGTTGCAAGTCACATGCTTTTCATTTTAGGTAAAAGCTCTCTCTACCCATCCTTTATATCTGTCAGTCTTCTGTCCTCATAAATCAGTGGTCACCAACCAGGGGATCTCGATCCTCCAGTAGATCTCGGAGCCTCTTGGAGTCGATCTGAGGCTGGGATGGGGGACTGAGTGCCCTTGTGCATGCACGCACGTGCCCCAGCTCAGCAGGTCAGTCTGTTGGGGAGGGAAGGGGCAGGGGGCTAGATCGAGGCCCCCACAGTGAAAGACAGTGCCGCAGAGGCAGGAGCAGGGGTAACTTGAGTAGGGCCCTGGCCGGGTGGGACCTACCTGCTGGGGAGGTGCACCTCCAAATAATTTTTTCTCCCTTTGCCTCAATCTGTGCCCCCCCTTCCCCTTCTCTCCCCACAGACTTAGCTGCTGAGCAACAGGAGGCAGGGGAGCAGTGGTGCATGGTAGATCGTGGGTTACTTTTAAATGCCAAAGTTGATCTCCTACTTTAAAAGGTTAGAGAAGACTCTTATAAATAGACTGTTCCTTGAAGCATTACCTCTCTGCTCACTAGGCAAAAGTTTGCCTTCAGATGTTCTGTATGAATGCACGAAGAAGATAACTGCCACTTAGCAAACTAGTTGGTGGATTTTGTAGGGTGAAGGAATATCCATTATTGAAAAACATATACTTGTTAGGAAAAGAATCTAGTTCCCCTGAGAGTACTTCAGCACTCATCCCTAGTGAATGGACCCCACAGATTTCTCAACAGATAACCAGCCTGCCAGTCGCTTTTGGAAGACAGCAAATAATTCATTTTGTGGATAGCTGCTCAAAATGCTTTGGGAATAGTTAAGGAGGGAAACAGAGTTGGAAAAAAGTGAATAAAACAGCTTAAGGCACTTTGAGTCTCATAAATTCAAAATCACCACTCAAACCTATGTAAGCAAGCAGGTGGAGTATGAGGCTGCTTGAAAAGAGGTTGAAGAAGGTCAGTGGGGGTGGGAGGGGATACTTGACAGTTTGCATGTCTTGTGCTCCCTGTATCAGCTCAAACTGTAGGAGAGGCCCTGTTTTTTAGTGTCTACTACCATCAATTTCCATCTCAGCAAGTTGCTTGGGGCAACATACTGAGTCTCCATGCAGTATATAAAATTATTACGTACTCTGAGCACCAAACTTCAAATATTTTGGCCTTACTTTTCCTCTAAATGATGATAAGCAAAATAATTACTGGCTTCATAAAGTGTGGACTGTTAAAGATGAATGTTTCCATAGTATTTTGAGGTCATCAAAACATAGGAACTGCACTATTAACTGCTGAACACTGCAATTACCAGTATTTCTCATTGGATAAGCTTTCAAGATAGTTTTAGAAAGCTTAAATTTCTACTGTTATTTCCAAATGTGTATACTTATAGAAATAGAACATAGGAATTAGAGATAGAGGTGGCTGTCCTTTCTATACTTAAGGTTGCCTAACAGATCCCATTAGAAGACCCTATTTCCAGTTGTTTTTAGCTTTGCCAGATTTTGAGACCTGAATTCTGCCTTTCTGAACTTTTGCGAATTTGACTGTTGCAGCCAGAATGTCCTTGTAACACATCTCAGAAATTGCCATGCAGAAATATTTTAGTTAACTTTTTAATTTGAACTAACGTTGGCTTCCTAGTGTGCCTTCAAAATGGGCAGGCATGGCTAGAAGACTGAGTATGAAGCCATGCAGTTGAGAGCTGGACAAATTATTGGTTTTACCCATGTTAGACTTCAGCAGGTAAAGTGTTTATCACTTGGGTTAATAAGAGCATGAAGGGATCTGTTCTCCAACAGATACCTGGCACAAAGAGTAAGTTGTAACCCAGTTCATAATCTCTGTTGCAAAGCACAGCATTCGAGGCAATAGGCTAGAAAGCAGAAAATGGCAAGTCTTGTTTCATCCTCTCTCTTCTCAGTTTCTGATGTCTTCCCTCCCACTCATGGTGCTCCCTGATCATGGTCTTTGAGGCATGGTACATAAGAACTCTGTAAACTGGGCTGCCCTCATAACTAATCAGTATTTTCCAGACAATTAAGGAACATGAAATCCCATGATAAAGAAATAAAACTAAATGTGCTAGGGGACCCCTGTGCCATAAATAAGAATAAGAATGTAAAACTAGTTGAGCTTTGGCATCCAGCATTATATGATTACAGACTCATACTGGACACCACCACTCTTCAGTGATGGCAAGAGGAACTGATATAATTGAGTCCATAGGAAATAAGAAAGATACATGCATGAGCAAAGATGAGCAAAAGGTTGCAAGATTTTTTTGAACGAAATGGGAGTGCATGCTGACTAGATGACTGTGATTCAAAAAAAGAAAAAAAGATAGTAAGGTACTTCTATAAATAATGGGCCAAATTTATCCCTGATGTAGTTGCATTGAAAACGGTGATAAATTAGTGCCAGCCAGAAATCTATTTCATTGCAATGGTTTTGACCTATTCAATGAGACTATTGTAGTTACTAATTCATAGAGGATTACACATAATTGGGATGCCCAATTATTACATTCAAGGTTCAGAAATGACAACATTCCTTTTCCTTCGGGGGTCTGTAATATATTCCATCACCTTGAACTTTTACTAGACAATTTGCCAAAATAAAATTTACAAACAGTTCTCTTAAATCCTACTATCTTCAGTTGGTACTGCATATGCAGAGGAAGCATGTTGAGAGGATTAAAACATAGGAGAGAATTATCATTTTAATACATTTGACTCAACCAAGAGGGGACAATAGAAGGGTTTGCAGCCTCAGTAAATCCACTTTAATGTACGAAAATAGATGAGACCAGTTGGTTCTATCCAGCTCTTCATAAAGATAATAACCGAAGGAGCTGGCTTAACAAGGTCAAGTTTAGCTTGTTTATTGGAAGCAGATCAAGCAGTGATACAGGCAGACAGGACTTTTTAAGAGGATAGTTGGGAGCTTTATTAAGTGAAATCTTTATGCTTCTATACTTTATTTCACCAAAAATATTTATCTACTGTGATACGTTGGAGTGGGGGTTAAAGATGCATTTCTATTTTCTTCTCTAAAACTTCTTATTGATGAGAAAACACTGTATTACAGTAGAATACTGGCATCTGCGCTCCTAGTGAATGATAAAGCTAAGTCTCACCACTAAGAGCCCCAGTGCTGGAAATGTGTGTGTATATAAGTAAGTTGACACATGGGAATATTGAATAGCTGCAGCACAGCCAGCCTATTCGTATATGTAAAGTCTCTCATGCACAGTTGTGTGCAGGACTATTAACACAAAGGAGAAGGGGGTAGTTAGGATGAAAGAGCTGGGAGAGGGACTGGGATTTTCATTCGAACAAAACCATCCTCCTAAATAGTTGATCGCTAGGGGTGTGCAAAGCAGGCCCTATTAGATTCAGATTTGGATTGGGCCCCAATCAGGGTGATTCGGATTAGTTGACAGTGATTTGATTAGTTCATTCGGCTCACTCTCCCTGATTCGATTTGCCTGAATCCAAATCTGAAGATTTGATGCCAATTTGGAGAATCAGCAATTCAGACACAGACACAGCTTTAAATGTTTTTTCTGCATACCTCGAGGTACCAGCAGGGCTCGTGAACACTGCAATGGTGGGGTGGATGGAGGGTCCCCCAGGAGTGCAGGGGGGCCCTCCACATGCTTGATGGCAGACCTGTAAGTAGACCAGAAGTACTTCAGGGTCCACGGGGGAGCGTGCTGGGGTGCCCCCCGGCTCAGCAATCTGCCACGGGGGGACCCCAGGTGCCCCCCCCAGATCTTCTGAAACTCTGTTCCTCTGTGTCTTCCCTTTCCTACTATTCCCTAGCATCACTAGCATCTCACTTCCCTGTGGTGAATAATTTGCAACACAAAAGCAAAATGACCCAATGGGGATTGCTTTTCCTAATGCTGCCTCTTAAAGGTGGTTAGATAGTATGATGGTAAGTGCTGTCAGATGCCTATAAATATAAAAAAACCCAGTGCAGAATTTATTTACATGAAAGCAATGCAGTATTCTCCTGGAAAACATTAGCATCACAAGACAAGGGTTCCTGGAATAGAGGTTTGCCCATGGGAGAGAGTGGGCTCATACAAGTCTGATTCTTCCCCTTGGGTGTTGCTCCGTCTACCATGTTTTTACTCTTTGCTTGTGTAATGCTGCCACGGTTGCAGCATTTCTGGAGTAAACTTACCATATCATCAGCCATCCTGAGCTGAAACGGAGCCTTAAAACATTCCTTGGTAGCTTATGAGTAACTAAACGAATTTGTAAAAGGTTGCAATCAAAGGGTTTCACAGAAAGATAACAGAATTCTATCCAAATAATTCGGAATGACAGCATTTAATCTATAAGTAGAAGTGGCTCTTAATTTTTCAGTCATGTTAGACATTTCCTGTAAAGTATAAGATTTTATATCAAACTCTATAGATTAGTACAGAAAGGGAGGAAAAGATGGTGTTGGGACTGAATCATTTGATTGGGACTGAGATGAGATGGTTTCTGTTCTCTTCTCTGCCGTTGATTTCCAGCGTGACCTAGGATAACGCAAAATGTATCCATGTATTTGGCCCTCTTAGCTTTTAAATTAGAGGTATTAATATATTCCTCCATCCATCAGGGAGGTGGGGGAGGGCATTAATAATAATGTCTATCCTGCATCTAATGTGCTCAGATATTAGATGCAGGATATTAGATATCAGAAGAGTCTAAACAGTGACTAGTAATAAGCCACAGTCAAGTTATCACTTTCTATTAAATCCTAGAGGACTTTCCTGTTGGATCAGCCAGCCCTTCAGACATCCATGTGAAGTAGCGGGTAGATATTCCAGTGACTTTTTATTCACAACAGAGGTGGCTTAAAGCTACATTGCAGGCCAATGCCAAGAAGCCTTTGCTGCCTGTGCTCGTTGCACATTATATTTGGAGAAGGGGGTGGAGGGTGGTTCAGTCCTCGCATTGTTGGCTTGACATCTGTTTAACAGCTCTAAATTCACTTTAAAATGAAATAAATTGGAACAAGACCATAGATAACCTTGAATGTCAGAAATGGGATCTTTAAAGTGATTTTGGATGCACAGACATCCAAAGAAGCACAGAGCCTCTTCAAAGTCATGAGGCAAGTATTGTAATGCAGATTACAATGATTTGCTACTGGTTACTGACAGATAACAGAAAACTTTTAATGATTTCCCTCTGTGCCTACAGAACAAAAAGCCTCTGCATGAAAAGCAAGTTGTGTTTTTGTGAAATATATATTTAAAAGGCAAGTTTTTTTTTTTTTTTTTTTAGAATGTGAATGTAATTAATAGGTAAGGCCAGATCCAGCAAAGAGCTTAAGTATGTGTTTAACGTGCTGCATTGGATTAGTGCCGTTGTCTTCAAAGTATTGGCTTGCAGGCTTAAAGTTAGACACATGCATAGGCACTTTCAATGTCTTAAATGTGATTCATTTTATTATGGAGCTGCAATTCTTGGGCCCAATGCCTAGCTGAAGTAAGCACCCTTTGAGTTAGGGTAGTCCACCAGGGATAGATGAGACACAATCCTCTACTACAAGCTGCAGGAGAGAACCACTCCTCCCCTGCTTCTGCAGGTGTAAGATGTCCAGAGCCTTACCTTCGTATCTAGAGAAAGACGTGCCCAACAAATCAGTGACTCAATTGTACTGCTCCAGCCCTACCCCAAATCTCACCTTGTACTCAGATTCAGTGAACTCTTGCAGACCATGCAAAGAACACCAGTCCCCTGAACCGTCTCCACTATGTTACACAGCAGAAGTGTATCAGCGAATGTCTGGGGACCTCTATCCCAGTGGAAAAAGAGGTGCTTTTCCCCCATAAAAATGAAATGCTTTAAGTGACAGCATAGTAGCAATAACCTGCCTATAGTGGCAGTAACTCTACTGTAATCCTAAACCATGGCTAGACAGATTTGGCTGGTGACTGTATGACAAATGAGAGTTGATAAGCCTCTTACAATAAACACTAAGTGCAGAACAATGACCAGGGAAGCAGAAGAGAAATGTTGTACAGTGCCGTCATTCAGAACAGGGTTCTGTTTACAAAGGCTAGGATGATTAACATAAAAGATTAGGTTTTATAAGGAAATTACAGGGTGTGAATCCACAGGGCCTGCATTTACAGAAAGAGGTTCAATTTCTCACAGGCTTTATTTTACCTCACCAAAATCACTGGAATAATGTTCAATTCCCCATTATTCTGGCATTCAGTAAACAACACTTATAAAGACTATTTCCCCATTAAGGACCTGATTTGTAGAAATGCCCATGTAATTTGTACACAGCTGACTGCAAGCACTGCAAAGTGCAAACTGTCCACAGGCTCTGATTTTCTGAGTCATGGATGGATACAAACTGTTCAGGAAGGACAGGCAGGGGAGAAGAGGAAGAGGAGTTGCACTTTATGTAAAGGAGCTGTATGATTGCTCAGAGCTCCAGCATGAAACCGGAGAGAAGCCTGTTGAAAGTCTCTGGGTCAGGTTCAGAGAGGATACCCAGAGAGGTGGTGGACTCTCCATCGTTGGAGGTTTTAAAGACCCGGCTAGACAAAGACTTGTCTGGGATGATGTAGTTGGGGCTGGTCCTGCTTCAAGCAGGAGGTTGGACTAGATGTGACCTCCTAAGGTCCCTTCCAACCCTCATTTTCTATGATTCTATAAAATTTTTAAAATATATTTAATTTATGTTCTAAAGAGTAATTTTAAAGAAGTGTCAAAGGATTTACCAAAGTTTTTTGACAGTGGGGTCTGCACGTGAAACACAGTGTGTCACAACAAATGGTGACCCTCTAGTCCACAGGCTGCCACTGGATTGCTCCTCTTCTCCCTGATCTGATCCTTTAGGCTCTTCATTTTAAGTATAATTCACCTGGCAAAGAACCAGGACAAGACTCACACACCAGTTATATTCCACCTAAGCATCACTTAAGTCCTGTTGTGAGGGTGTGGTTCAGTGATTCTCAGTTAGGGTATCATGGTGCTCTGGGGTGCTAAGAGATCTGTTTGAGGATGCCACAGGTTACCTTACAATATTAACACTGTTTAGAGTGTAAACACCTAAACAAGGTCATTCAGAAAGTAAACTCAGTGAAGAACTGCTCTATGATTTTTCCATAGACTACCATTAGTGAAAGCTACCTCCTGGGCCAACAGATGAGGCTAGCAGATGGATGCCTCCATCCCCTGCAGAAGGGAGTCTCCAACCGCTACCAAATGTTGTTTCCTCTTGCTGGCAGTGGTCTCGATACTCCAAACCTTGAGGATGCCTGGCCTGCCCTCTTCCACCAATGCTCCTCCCACAGGCAACTGGTGCTGCCTTAGTCAGGCACTTTTCCCCCGCTGCAACCAGTCCCACTGACTGGGGGTGCTCCCCCACAGCTGATCCTACCAACTGGGGGGGTCCCCCATGGCCAATCCTGCCAAATGGGGGGGTGCCCCATGGCCAATATCGCTGCCCATGGGAACCCCCGCGGCCGATTCCACGACAGCCAATAGCTGCAGCCACTTCCAGGAGTGGCTGTGGCTGCTTCTAGGAGTGGCTACAGCGATTGGCCAGCACTTGCAGGGCCAAGCACTGGCACTCCCGCCTCCGAGCCCTAGCCATCACCTAAGCAGCAAGTGCAGCCAGTCAAGGGGTGCACAGGCACTGTCAGGGGGTGCACGTTCACCACCGTGCATCCCCTTCGCGTCGCCACTGGCTCCTCCTCCTGTTTCTAGGGCTCCATATCTATTCTCCTGGCAAACTGCTGCAGCTGGAGATGAAGATTTCTGCTTGCTGCCAGAGGTCACAAACTTCCCGCTTTGTTTCCTGGGAGTCCATGCCCTCTGTCTTCTCTAGCACTGCCTCTGGCAGTCCGTCCTCCCATTGGTAGAACTTGCCTACAAGCACAGCAGAAAATGAAACTCAGGACTTCTGAGCACCAGGATAGTGCCCTAAGCCCTGCATCCTTCACTGCTCCTCATTAATGAAGTCTCACATCTTCGAGTGACAGCCTGTGAAGAAAATAAAAGGAAATGGTGATGGAGATGGCACACTTCCTATTCTGATACTTTCATGGAAGAAAATAAATTGATGAAAGGAAAACAACAAGGTAGAACGCTAAACCATCTCCCATTGCTTCCTCCAAGCTGCATCTTTATGGCTGAATTTTGAAACTGTATGAAATAACCATCGTAAAAGTTGTTGCTATGGCATTACTGGCATGTGGCACTTTCCCCCCCTTGTGATTGGAGCCTACCTAATCAGGAAAGCACTACCAATGTGGAAAGGCCTTGTTCCTTTCCAGTTTCTGATCCTGAAGTGGAAAGTATAGCTTGCCAGGACTATAATTGTAGCCTTGGAGTTAGGTGGGCCACTTTTCTAGCATTATTTTCCTGACAGCTTTATTGCAACTTTGAGATCATATTGTTAACTGTCAAGAAAGCCTTGGTGCTGAAAATGAAGGAGGGAGAATGACGTTCTTGAAGTTAAACATGGAGACTTGTCATCTGGGAGATGCCATAGCTCTCAGTGTTCAAATATCACAGCTGCCTATAGCGAGATTAATGGTATCGAATGCCAGCGTGGCATCTTCTGGCTGTGAAGTATGTAGTGTCCTAGTAGTAATTAAGGGCGTTAGAGTCTTGATAAGCTGAAATGTGAGGATGGCATCAGCTTTATTCATGAGGCTAAAATAAAATTGCTCTTTTACCCAATTAGATTTAACCAGCTGTTACTGGAAAGGATGGTTATGCTTACACATGATGTATGATTAATGGGGAAAGTGAGAATTAGCAAGAAATGTGTTTTAGCACTAACCGTGAAATCTGGCAGTCTTGCAACCCTTAGTGAGGCTGGGGGAGGACTTATCTAAAGTCATATTGTTCCAGTCAGAAAATGGTAAGGATTTTCTCTGTAAAAAAAAATTGGGAAAAAATTAACAGGTTTTACAAATTTTCAAAACAATTTGTGCAGATTTCCCATTGTGATGAAAAGCTGAAAATCAACAGGTTGGGGGGTGGGGGTCAAAATCGATAAACAACTGAAGTTTTTCAGTACCCAGAATTTTCAGTATCTCATCAAACCACCACAAGTCTTCATTAAAAAAAAAACCTAACAAAATAAAAAAATAAAATTTTCCATTTTTTCCAAAAAAAAGTCCCCCATTTAATTGAACTAAAATTCTGATCACCTGCAATCCGAGTGAAAACAGTACCATTGAAATAAGTATTCAGAGCCCAGTCTTGAACCATTGAAGTGAACAGGGTTTTTGCAGTTGGAACGGGACTGCACACTCAAAGATCAGGATTCTCTCATTGCCTCTGGTTTTAAGAATTGGGTTATACATTTTCTTTTTTTATTTTGTTGCCCAAAATTTTCTTTTTCCTTCACTTCTAATTACTTGCTGTTACTCCTATCTAATGTATTTTTCTGAATTATTATATCTTTGGGGACTTATACAGGCCCTATCATCACAAGGTAAAATCTAGGCATAATGTCCTGACCTTACAAGTCCTCTCTCTGTGTATGGAACTGACTTCAGAGAGTACTTCTCCATGTGAAAGCCTTGTAGGACTGGTTACTAATTTGCAACATTAAAGATGGTATTCCTAGATCCAGCTGAGCTGGGGTCAGTAAAAGAACCAGAGAAATGTGTGAAAACTAGATGTGCTAAAAACCAAACTCTTGTCCAAAGTTAACCTATTTCATAGGTGAGACAGAATTGTTATGAGGAAGCATGCCGCACCCTAGTTTTTATGTAAACTTCTTGCAGAGACAGCTTGATTTGGGAGGGGAAAATCTCACAGAAATAGTTGTTATTTTGCATAGAGAGCTAATATATTAGTATTTGGCAGGTAATAAATGTTTGAGACTATTAAAAAAAAAAGATAACTGACTCGGGCTATTTAACACCAACAAATGAAAAAGTTCATATAAACTTTTATTCTTAAATATGCATAACAGTTAATAAGGAAAATCTTGGAAAAGGCAGCAAAATTTTAATTTAGTTTTTAAGGAAGAAAGGAAATGTGCCAAGAAAAGCCTGAACTCTTTTAACTTCACAGAGCTAAAACAAAATTAAAACTGAGATTTTAACAAAAATGAGTGAAGAGAAAACTTGGAATTAATTGGTGTACTTAAGACTCATGAGAAATCTTAATAAATGTTTCCAGATTGCTAGTGACTTTCGATAAGTGTTTCTAAGAATGCTAAAGTACATAAAATATTTGATAAACTAGAAATGTAAAGGCTTGAAAAACTCTGTGTTTCTTGGCCAGAATTCCTACTAGAGTTGTAATTTATGGACTACCACAGGAGTTTTACAGGGACTGTATTTGATAAGTTTGGGGTTTTTTGTTAGAGGTAGAAAGTTAATCCAGTACTCTGGACTTTTTGCCATAAACCCCAGTGATGCCACAACACTAACTTTAATTGGAAGATTAATAATGATCATTCCCCAAAATAGCATAATATATTAATCACCCACTTATTACATTTTCAAACAAACTCTTTAGTGCTTTTTCCCACGATGTCTGTCGTGCTTGAGTTCAGCATAAAAGCTACTTCCTTATCCTCCTTCAAATTCCCCCTTAGACCTTTCCTTTGCTGTGAGACTTACGGAATAAAACTTGATAATGCTTAGGCGCCTTGCCTGCTGAGGTCATTGCTTGTCATGCGGACCAAAAGTATCTTCTTGTTTCCTTCTCTTATTCTTCCTGTCTGGTTCCCTCTGTTACCCTCTGTAATCCTAATTTCTCCGATGTAGGAGAAATCTTTTTGTTGTTTTTTTTTATATAGTGCCAAGCACACTGTGGTCCCGATCCATAACTAGGGTACTATAGTATCTAGATAGTAAAAAGAATAACATCATTAAAAAATTAGATAAGACTAAAACTAAATGGAAATGGTGGGCCTTCCATGCAACAGGGCAGAGGATTGAGGGGAGGGGGCAGTATGGGACACAGGGTATGTCTACACTGCTTAATACAGAGCTGTGTAGCTCTGTACAGGTCCTGAAATGCTTATTAGCACTGCCGTGGCAAGGAAGTTTGGTGCCTGGGGCAAAGCCTGAAGTGGCATCTCACCCCCGCCCTGCGCACAGATCCTATGGTTGCTCAGGAGTGCACACAGCAGCGAGAGCCACCCTCCCCCTGTCCCTGTGTCCCCCCAAATGAGCTGCTTGTTGCTCCATCCTGCGCCCCGGCTGGGCCCTGCTTGTTGGCACCCCTTTGCTTCGGTACCCAGGGCAGTTATCTCGCTTGCCCCCGCACCCCAACGCCCTTTGCTATGGCACGGCTGATTAGTCTGGCAGAATACTGTGCTGATGCAACCACATTGCTTTTAGGTTCTTGAGGTGCTCCGCTGGAGCTAGAGGAGGCATCTCTACACACGTTGTACTGTGGAGATATACCCAAAGCCTCTAATTAGGAGGATCCCACTCAACAGCAGCTCTCCTAAGAGCAGAAAAGATTAAGTGAAATGGAGGTGGCATTAAGCCTTCCAACAGTAGGCGCCTACTGGCCAAAATCATAGGGGAGATAACAATACTTTGTGATCGTTACATGGCAAAACAGTCTTAGCCTAGTAGCAGCTGAGTGGCAGGCTGGTCTGTGGGTTGTGGACCTACGCAAAAGCTGCTTGCTTTGGCTTTGAGCAAGTGACAAGTGGAGAGCCTGTTCCCTCTTTCTTTTTCTTTTGAATGTGGTGCTAAAGAAAGAAAAGCCAAGCAGCTGAGCTTATAGCAGTGACACAGAGATCCCTACAAGTTGATAATGAGGTTTGACAGTCATGTCATAATTGTTAACAATAGTATTGGAGACATGCCAACAGTTTAGCACTGTCTCGCTGCCTCTTTGGATAGGAGGAATTGCTCTTCATATAGAGCAGCCTGCTAATGGTAGTTAAGAAAAAAGGGGCTTTTCTCACAGGAAGAAATGCTAAGCAATGTCCCCTATTGTGCTGTGCACACAATAAACCACATGAGATAAGATGACGCAGAAAGATTACAGTGCAATGACAGTGAATTAGTACTTGCTTTTTCTGTTCTTCATACAATCAAATACATTACCTGGGTAAGTAGGCAGTAAGGAGCACATGATGCAATGGCCTGGGATAAGGTTGTGACAGCACAAGTTTGGCATGATCACATTACTCCTGAGTAGCAAATCCAGGAGTGATTTATCTGGGTTTGCGTTATACCACTCCCAAACCAACCTGAATTCTCCAGAGCTGAATCCCTTACAAAAGACCTATTTTCAGATGCTGTGGATAGGTTTTTATATTGGGATTGTTTCCCATATGTGTTAAACTACAGGTATGTTGGCTCAAATCCCATGGTGTTTTTGGAGGGATGTTCACACCAAACATGGTGGTTAAGATGCTCCAGAGATAGCTCCCTAGCATCCCTGCCCAAGAGTCACACAGGTGTGGGATAGATACTAGTGTGAAAATGGTGTAGGATTGCTGAGCCCGGCATTTCAAATCTTGGGAGAACCATTATAGATAACATTTATTCAGACACACGTCATGAATTTTAAATCCCTCTTCTTGGACCCATGCACACTTTAATTAGGGATTGGGTCTTGCCACAAAGCTCCCTTTTCCAAAAAAAAAAAAATGAAATAAAGCTCTTGTGTTTATTGTGTTTAATCCTGAGCCATCAGATGGGTGACCCTGGCAAGTTAATGGCCCTGGATTGCTCATTCTAACCTTGTATTCCTAGGAAAGGTGATTCTCCATTTAGGGATATAAGGAAATAGCATTCCCTTGTAAGATGATGTTTTTAAATGGACATTTGAAAGTATTCCAGATAACAGAAAGGCAAAATATGGCTTAGTGAGAAGATGGACTTTAAGCCTTACAAAGCCGCGGACTATTCATGTCACACGTTGCTGTTTATCACAAAGATATTATTACCATATATGTCGCGTGTACCTACGTATACATAACCACTCCACACAGATGGAGGTGGCTTGTTGTTGTATATATAGATATATAAACTTTCACTTCACAGCAAAGTAGTAATCAGAATCTCCCAAGGGTCCTCATAAAATTCAAGATGGTATATTTCTGCATATGTTTAGGCTTTGTCTAAATTTAGATTATTTCTGGTAGAAAACAATTGCATCAATTTTACAGAGTACTGCAGATGCAGTTTTGGACATGCCGATAATCTGTCTACTGTAGGATTTAGCAGCAGTAACTTCACATCTGCATTAAAATATTGTTAATTTAGCTCCATTGCGCACCAAATATGTTATTACATTGCATTGGAAAGCTAATCCGCACTACACAAGAAGACGTTGGATATTTTTTCCAGTTTTCTACAAAAGGCTGCTTGTAGTTCACAAGCACCAAGTTGGCATTTGCCTGGAGAGGTTTCTGGGACAACGCTGTGAAAGGCAAGTAGCTGAATGGTGCTCTATGAGCATGTGATGGGATGGGGCTGCCTATCAAATGTAGCTAAGTTGCATTTGGTCGTTTTTTCTCAAAACGTCTGCATAGGGGTGTTTCGGGGTGCATATACCTGTGTCAGCATAGAATTATAGAAAATTCAGGTTCGAAGGGACCCCAGGAGGTCACATCTAGTCCAACCCCCTGCTCAAAGCAGGACCAACCCCAACTAGATCATCCCAGACAAGGCTTTGTCTGTCTGCATCCTGAAAACCTCCAAGGATGGAGATTCCACAACCTCTCTGGGTAACCCTGTTTCCATGTTTTACTCCCCTCCAAGTGAGAATTTTTCCTAATATCCAACCTAAACTTCCCTTGCTGCAACTTGAGCCCATTGCTCCTTGTTCTGTCATCTGCCACCGGTGAGAACAGTACAGCTCCATCCTCTTTTGAACTCCTCTTCAGGTAGTTGAAGGCTGCTATTAAATCCTCTCTCAGTCTCCTCTTCTCTAGATTGAATAAGCCCAGTTCCCTTGGCCTCTCCTTATAAGTCACGTGCCCTGGCCCCCAAACCATTTTCATTGCTTTCTGTTGGACTCTCTCCAACTTGTTCACATCCTTTCTGTAGTGGGGCACGAAACTGAACACAGTACTGCAGATGTGGCCTCACCAGTGCCAAATAGAGGGGAAAAAACACTTGGCTTGACCTGCTGGCAGTGCTCCTACTGATGCAACCCAGAATGCTGTTAGCCTTTTTTGCAACAAGGGCACACTGTTGACTCGTATTCAGCTTATTATCCACTGTAACCCCCAGGTCCTTTTCTGCAGAGCTGCTGCCCAGCCAGTCAGACCCCAGCTTGTACTGGTGCACGGGACTGCTCTGTCCGAAGTGCAGGACTTTGCACTTTTGCTTGTTGAACCTCAGGACATTTCTTTTGGCCCAATCCTCCAATCTGTCTAGGTCACTCTGAATCCTAGCCCTACTCTCCAGCATATCTACTACTCCTTCTGCTTGGTGTCATCTGCAAACTTGCTGAGGGTGCACTCTGTGCCGTCTTCCAGGCGGTTGATGAAGACATCAAACAAAACTGGCCCGTTGATGAAGACATTGAACAAAACCGACTGACCCCTGGGGCACTCTACTTGATACCGGGTGGCCAACTAGACATCAAGCTATTGGTTGCTACTCTCTGAGCCCAATTCTCCAGCCAGTTTTCTGTCCACCTTACAGTCCATTTATCTGGCCTGTACTTCCTTAGCTTGCCTGCAACAATGTTGTGGGAAACTGTTTCAAAAGTCTTGCTAAATTCAGTACATCACATCTACTTGTCTCCCCGCATCCACAGAGCCAGAGTATAAGCTCATACACGTATATTTGCACACAGATTACCACACACTGTTAACATCTTACTCCTTCCTGACCCCTTGATTTTGTTGGTAACAGACAGTAATAGCAAAATTTCAACTTGGGCGGGCCAGCTTGAGGTGGCTTGCAGTTATGGCCTCTTCTGTTCTGTGTGATCAGAAGGTAATACCCACCTCTCTCAAATCCTTCTGTTGGAGTTAAACACGAAGCATGCCCTTGAGGGTACGAGAATCTCATGCCACCCCAGACAGTTCGGTGATCACGAAGGTCAAACCCAGGCCTGAAGGCCTCTGGGTCCCAACAGAAGGGACTGCAAGAGGCAGAAGAAGAAGGGGTCTTGGAATAGACATCTGTTTGAATCTAATGGCCTGTCGACATGCAGGTGGAAAACCCACAGCTCTTCTTCCAACACGTAGTCTGTGGAGTGCCCAAACTGAAACTATAGGTCAAGAGAAGACTAGGCAGATGAAAATGAGAGGGGTGTAATCAAAATAGAACCAAGAAAAATGGGAAAAAGAACCTGGACTTGTCCCTTCACCCAAGTTTTATTTGATCATCTTTTGAGCAACTATTCCACAGGCAGTTCTTTATACAATAACTCTGATTGCTGGTAATAACAACCCCATTTCCTTTGAACATTCACAGGGAGCTGTATCCAGACTGCAGCACTACGGGAGAAGAAAATAGCCTAGCAGATTTTGCAGACTTCTGTGCCATTATAATCCATGAAGCACATCACCTTAAAAGGTTCAAAAGGCACCAGAGGCTCAAGATATTGCATAACCATATCCTTCCCTGAGCTTAGTTAACTGTTATAGTAAATTTATTGCCAATCCGGCTACAACATCTGTACAACTACACAACTTGCTAAAGAAAAATTAATTCCTCTTTCTGCCCAAGTTTTGAAAAGCTTAAATAAAAATTAATATCAACAAGAGATCTTGGACCATTTTAAAGAGACTCTCTCCGTCTGGGTAGTAATGCTGTTGCTGCTACTTTATAAAACATATATTCTGAAAGCAAAAAGTTATGGCAAAAGACATTTTACTGGACAAATCTGTTTTGCTGCACAGAGAGAAACAGACACAGGGATGCGCTGACACAATTACCTTTGAATTGTGGTATTAATGGGAAGCCAGATCTATGCTAATCAGAGTTACTTCCAAGAGAATAGATCTGATTTGTACTGCATAGAAACACAGGGATATCATAAAGTGTTGAGATCTCCACAAAATTCACACAAGTTGATGCTAAATAAGAGGCATACCTGAGAACTGAACATTCATCCCCCTGCAGAAGTTCAAGGTGATAATTCAAGATAGTTTCCTCTCATGAGGAGCATATATTATCTCTCCAAAACCTGTGCTGCGGAGAGAGTATATTGGTCTGTTAGGAATTATCCTTGCTAACATTCACAAAAAAATAACCATGCAAAGGTGTAAGACAGAATTGAAGTGTGCCTCCATGTCCAACACTTATTTTCTCTTTCATGGGGGAAAAAAAATCCTTGGAAAATTGGTATTAGAAATAACTGATCAGCTATTTGCTCCCCATGACTTGCTTCTGATTGCATATGAAGATTAAAAAATGTGCTTAAAGTGATGAAGACCAGTGGACAGACCCAAGGAAATCTCACGGCTCTTTCCATCAACACTGATATTCTTTTTCTTCTAAGAAAGGCATTAAATTTGATGTTATTTTAGGTAGTATCCATGCCAACCACCCAGACTGATCAATGCTACCTGTCAGTCCACAATAAACTTATTTATATGCCACAAATTGTACCATTTTTTATTGACAAAGTATTTCTGATTTATTAAGCTATATATTTGTGTTACCTATAAAATACTAAGGGCCTGATCCAGCAAACAAAAGATTTATTTGGGTTATTAAGCATCCATGCATGTCCCAGCTTTAAATTCCTGGAGTGTAAATCACATCACACATTAACATTTGTTAAACCGACCTCATGCTGTGTGAAAGAATAGAAAAATAGAACACCTGCCTGGATACACCTTGGAGTGTTTAAAACTCCTTCCTATCCTAACAGTTACCAGGTGCCAATTCTCCCTTATAATATATATCCAGCTGCTTATGGTCAAATATATTAAATGTCCTTGGATGTAGAATCTGAAAGCTCTTTTTTTATTTACTGTATCTTATCAAATAGTAACAAGATGTTTGAGCATTTGAGTGTCTGCTTGGTATTGCTCAAAAGTGATGTCTATTTGCGATAACAAGCCATGCAAAGGGAAGTCATCAGCAGCACTAAAAATTTAATCTGAATTCACTGTTCTGTTCTCAAGGCTCCTAACTGAGAATTAAGCCACTCTCTCTTTTTTTTTTTTTTTTATTTGACATCAGCAGGTGATACTCATTTGACTTATCAAGTAATGTCAGACCTGCTTGGAAAGAACTTGCGAGTCACGACTCCGGGTACTATGGCTGCAATGGTATAGTATTTGAAAACTTTAGTCTCAAATGGCAAGAAGCTGAGAGGAAAATTTATGTCATAAAAATAACAGTCAATGGTGCAAACTGAGATGCTAACTGACAATACCAGAAACTGTTAGGTGCTGAGATGCTGAATTGATGACCTAGAAAATAACCTAAGATTAGCAAATATCAGGTTGGTGGGGTTCCTGAAGGCACAGAGCTGAGAATGCTTTTATTCAGCGGATTATAAAAGTGACTTTACCTTCTTTGACAATATACCGATTATTGTACCTTCCAGGCTGCATCCTGGGAAGGTCAATCAGACAATATCTTGTACACCCCTTGGTCAAATGACAGTACGTGGGATTTTAATCGCGTCTTCCAGCTGTAGGTTTCAAAGGACCCTGTCTGCCTCTCTAAAGCCGTCTCTCTGTTATCCCGTGGTTATACGAGGAAATTGAGGCAGCACAGAGAAGCTTCACGACTCATAAAGGTTCACGAATGGATGAAGAGGGTTGTACGGTTAGTCTACGGTCTTTTATTTTTACCGTCTCAGGTGGGAGCAAAAAGGAGGCCCAACGTAACTCAAACCAATTCGACCACCTATGCAAATGAATGGATTTTACTGAACTTCAGTGCAGCTGAACTATTACTCATCGCTGAACTAATCAACTAGCATATGAAAATCTCTGCTTCCCAGCTGGCTCATCAAAGAGGAGTAATAGAATTTAGGGAGCCTGTAACTTAAAACACGACTTCAAAAAGGAAAAAACAAAATTGTATTTTTGTCCAAAATAGAAAGATTCCCAGCATGGGCTCAAGGAATGTCTAAGGCAACACATAACAATCGGTGGTGTCATGGGGTGACATTGGTTGCACGCAGTCTGCCAAATTTTTTTTTTAACATGATAAGGATGTCTGTACATTTTCAGAAAGACATGCTGCGATGTTAATTTTTCCAGTGCAAGGTTCTTCACGGGTCTTTAGAGGAAGAGCTGTTTTCATAGCAGGAGTATTTACTCTCTAGCTTGATTGCTTTGATTAAAACCAGTTGGTGTTGGGCTGAGATTCCTGAAAGAAGGGGCTATCCTCTATGCTGTTTGTGACCACTTCTGTTCTAGCGTTGGCAGTTTGGCACACATCGACCTGAAGAAGAATGCATTGTATTTGGAAACTTGCCAAAGTCTATCCCAGCTATGAAGTTGGTCCAATAAAAAAAACCACCCATAGAAATCCATGCATCAAGAAAGTTACACATAAAGTATCTCCAAACTCTGTTTCTGATTTCTCCACTGGGGAACAAATTTTGTACTACTTGGCAGAGGAGTGATACCGGTGTCAGAAGAAGGGGCAGCAATATACTGATTTATAATTTGTTGAAAATCAGGATTTTGGATGTCTCGTTTATTTTGTTCTCCTGTAAATTTAGCTTGGTATGTCCTTCAAAGGTCTAAAACTACCATATTGCATATGAGGCTGAAAAGTAGGGACCTTATTTTTTTTTTTCTACCGAACTATGAATATAGAGCTCAGCCTTTCAATGTGTCACTGTTTTCCACATGGATGCTACAGCTATTTTAGATAAGAACATTATTGCCACTGTGTTGAATGGATTTTGTATGATGGTATAAATATGTCAATTAGTATTTCAATTAGCATCTGTGACTAATCCTGCCCACGCTGGGAAGTTACAGTTTGTGAATTTCTTACCAGAGGGTATGTTTTTGTTTCTTTATTATTCAAATATAATGCCAGTTGACAACTTCAATAGCAGGGGATAGGGCAGAAAATTACAAGGTTTCTTTATAATGGAAGATGAAGGATTGGTTAGAAGCATTTCAGTGGAAAGCGAGGTCTTAATTCTCCTGTAATGTGGAATTCTACATTCCACTGCACATTATGCATCAACTCCTACAGACTTTCTTTTAAGTACTTTAATTCTCTGAAGTTCCTATGAACTTTTGATGGATTTTGTGATATTTGGACTTTAATCCTCCATTGCTTTCTTGATGCAGTCCTTAACTAAAAATCCAGCAGAAATAAAAGGGCTGGTTTTTCTCTTCCACAGAGGTCACTCGATGTCACTCTGGCATGCAGTTACGCCTACTTTTAAGGTGGTCTTCGTGTGAATGAAAACCAGGCCCATGTATATTTTAAAATCACATTTGTGTAAGCTCACAGAATTGTCCCATACTACAGCAGCATGTTCACATTGCGTAGCTCTCAAATAGGCTAACGTCACGCTATGAAAAAAAATCAGCATTGCAGTGCTTCAGACCTTATTGGCAATTTTATTTTGATGGAGAATCTAGAGAGAAGGTATTGTTACTTTTGCTCATTATTCATTTTGTGCCAGTAGAGGGCGTAAACTGTTTAGATCACTGTGAACCATGTACAGGATCCTATAAGTGAATAGCTGTATAAAATTCATCAGAAAAAAAAAAATACCACCCACATCCATCACTGGCAACGAACATTTCATGGAGCTTGACTGCGTTATCAGTGAGTTGCTAATACCAAGAAAGGTTATTTAAATAATTTTGCATTTCTAAACTTCAGGACTAGTTGGGAATTAGTAGAGTTCACTTCCATAAAGCAGCATGTTGGGTTCTGGGATTAAGGGAAAGGAAGATTAAAATAAAGATACGGTAATGACAATGATTAGAGTAAGACCAATTGCATCATTATTTTGAAGCCATAAAACATGCATTAGTTGCCTTTAAAGGCTTAGAATTAGAGAGACTTACAAAAAATATTCAAAAGGGTCTGTAATTTGGTGGTTCTTCTGCAAATGGGAACAGATAATGGCTTTAATTCCACACTATAGTCCCCCAGATTGACCCCTCTGTAACTGGAGTGAGGCAGTGGTAAGCCAGAACCCTTGGATGTACGTGAAACAACCAGTAACACAGCTGTATTTTGTTAATGGCATGTATTATATTCTCTCTCTGTGTTTACTTTGGCTAAGGCTTTAAAGGACACCGAATTCAACTGATTAATGGTTTAATTGCTATTGTAAAGAAAACAAATAATTAACATGAAGAGAAGAATATAAAGTAGCTCAGCATTTCAATGAAATACAGGAAATACAGCAACATTTTTTCCCCTTTGGCAGGCCAGTGTCTGTGCACTTTTGAAGATGCTATGTGCAAGATATCAGTGAGGAGAAAACCTAATACTGGATTTATTCTGACCCTGAAGTTAGTGATGCTATCTCTTGGCTAGCATACTACTGGCAAAACCCTCCCCCCTGACAAAACTACTGAACAGGGCATGGAATAGGCAGATCTGGCTACGTTGGACCTTGATGATAAGGTCCCAGGATGGATCAACATAGCTAAAAGTATCAAGACTTTGCCAAGCCATGCTAAGCAAGAATCTGGCCAAATTGTTCAGCAGGATAGCAGGAACTGTGCCAGGGAGACCCTGGGCACTGCAGTGGTATTAGAATGGATAATAAGGATAAAATACAGACAGAGTGAGGAATGCATGTGCTAGGAGATAGCTGGCCCTGCCAGAATGAAAGGCAGTGCTAGCTTTTCAAACTAATATTTAAGTTTATGGATTTTGTCTCTTCCCCATTGCACTTCTCCTGCCCCCATAGTTTAACCCTGTGCTCCTCAGCTGAGCAAAGGTGAGGTATCAGGATCAAATGAATGTCATTTTCTGACTACCACAGTTGCGCTTCAAAATCTGCCAAGGGACCAAGAGCATCATTTCATGGTTGAAGTTGGAGCTTTTTCCTATAATCATTTCCAGCTTCTCTGCATCCTTGTGTCCCCAAATTGTCCTGAAATTCCACATCCTAGCTGTCATGTCTAAGTAGAGCTATTTGAGCCTCGGCTCCCCTCAAAGGAAAGTCTGCAGATAGTAAATTAAAGTAAGATAAAGACTCTGCCTGGATACAGCACAACTCCAATATAATGACTTAGAAAGCACCTTGGAAATTCAGGGAGTCATCAGGTCATGTAAGGCTGATAGAGCAGCAAACATGGTAACTCCTTAAAGTACTTGATAAATAGCCAGAGAACCGCTCAGTCCGATCAGCTGTTGACTTTGATAACTGAAAACAGCCCTTAGACTAGATAAATGTGTGATCTGGGACTGGGCTAGCATTTTATGGAACAGGCTCTAGAAGCAATTACGCAAAGAAAGTGAGTCCTATATATTCGCGTGGAGCTCTTGGGAGCACCACTCGCAAGGGTTTCCCACCCATTGCCCTGCCATCAAGATCCCTGCCTCCAGCACGCTTGTGAGAAGTGCAAGAAGGCATAGCTCTGAGCAGCAAGTTTCTTCTAATTAGGCAAGGCCCAAAATCCCATTGTCCCTTTCCAGGGCTTAAATCAAATCCCACTGAAGTCCACGGGACTGTTTACAGCGACATCCATAGGCTTTTGATCAAGACTCCATGTCCTGTATCTGCAAAGCATAAATAAGAAATAATATGTAACTGTTTATGGGCAGCACTAGCAAACTTATGGACCAATCCAAAAGGTAACGAATAGAACTTAATTCATGTTTTTAATTTTTTTTTTTTTTTGTAGGGAGTCCAAAGACGATCTGGAAATGCGAGTTGTGGGTAGTTATTGTGTTATCATCTAAATGTCAAGTGACATGAAACAGGGATATCTGTGAACTATGGTCAGAGTTAAGGATGCAATTTCTGTTGTACTCGGAGCTATGCGAGTTACACTGGGAACGCCCTGTGTAAGGAGAAGCGTGTGTCTTGTTCAAGCGCTGTTTGGAGTTTGTATATTAATTTCCTGGTGTTTGAACGGGCAAGAGGGCTGTGAGCAACCTCCACTTGTTCCTAACATGCCTTTGTATTTTGAATTTCCTGAGGATTTTGGTTTTAAAATGCTTGTAATATGTTAGTTGCTGATACACAGCTTCAAAACCACCCTCGTACTGAGATGCCGTGACGTTTTGCACACAGGTCATTAATATACCGTCTTCCTTATTATCTCTGTTGAAGAGGGCTTTTGCTAATGTTGACTACAATCTCCTTCTGCACCAGGCAATTTGTATTTAAGATTGCTGGCACAGATTTGTTCCCTTTATAATTGTACGATTTCCAGAATTATTAGATCCTGATAAAAAGCATCCTATTCTCAGGACAGAATTTGAGCATCTGTTTTCATAGGGATGGACATAAACACATGCTTAAATGTTCTCCTGAACTGATGATTTGCTCTCTTGGGTCATCTTCTTCTGTTATTAAACCTGAGCATTTTTGAGGCCTGAACCCCGTGGGGATTAATGTGGTTTTTCATTGCATATTCCCACTGGTCAGGATTACTTATGTTCCTTGTCAGAAGCACAGTATGTTCATGGATAATAGAAAGTTTAGCTTTAAATGTTTATGCCTTTTTGGTAGGACCCAGCAGAATATTTGGTCTATTTTATAATGATCTTCTTGATGTTGCAAGCTGGACTATCAGCTGATTTTCCATTGCTAAGTGCTGCTCTGTAGTGTTAAAGCACCAGTCCATGGTTGTATAGGAAATGCTGTATAATAAGTACCAGAGATGATTAATTGCTTGATTGGCTGAACTGAGGAAGAAATCTCCCCAATACTTCTATTCCCCATATTTCATAAATCACCTGCACATGATTAATAGTTATCTTAACAGACTTCCAGTTCTACCTTTAAAAATCGCCATTGCTTTTGGAAATAAGCATTGTATTGAGGCGGAAATACTTATAACAATATGGTCCCTGGTCAATGCTTTTTAGTGTAATGATGTACCAGCGAATATACCAGGGGGCTAAGAACAAGGGAGGAAGGGCAGCCTGCTGGGTCTACTCCTTTGCTCTATAGCAAGTGAAAAAATCCCTTGAGGATATAGATCACATTTTTGGGTGAGCTGCTTTTTACAGATCCATGAACAATTTTTCACGGATCAGAATTTACTAACCGCGTCTTCTGCCTGCAATGGCTGCCCACAGCTTTTGTTTCCTGCTTCCTAACCCTGAACAACACGCAGTACAGAAGAATATTTTGTATATGGATGTATCTTCTAGCTACACCGCCCCTTTACAAGCTACTATGAGGGCAACAGAAAATGAGAAAAAGCAGAAGTTTGTCGCGCTAACATACAGCATCACCTCTCCCCTTTTAGACCCTCACAATATTCTGGCACCAGTGCTAATACCAGGTTCCCTTATAATGTGGGCTGCATTTGTACAGAAATGAAGCTGTTAACCCAGATTGTTTTGTACTTAGCAAACATTTAAATAATCTGATGGGCAGTCTATTCGCACAAGAGGAGGGCAGAGGAAAACCAGAATATTGTAATAAAATTCACGTTATCAGATTAGGAAAGAGTCACGTGACCTTTCATCTAGCCTTTAGGACAGCCATAAAATTTGTGTGCCTTCTGCTGGACTGCCGGCCAGCTCTACACACCAAGCTTATATCTGCTTAAAGTTTCAGCTCAGGGTTGCCAATTAATAGCTAATGGTACGAACTGATCCTTGTATTTCATAGACAAGACAATTGCAGCCAGAAATGCTGTGAAAATAACTTGATATGTATGAAATGCATCATATTTTAATGCCCAATATCTGCTGATGTTCAAGTTAACCTCACACACTGGTATTAAAATGAGAGCATTTGCTAACATGCAAACTTTGAGGTGGCCAAAATATAAATACCCAGACCTAAAAACACCCATTGTGGTTCACTTTCCACCACTTATTCATTCTGGATAGCCAAACGGTCACAAATTTTAGAAGGCTGTGTGCTCATCCCTTTCTCTCTTCCATAGCTCCCAGATTACTTCTATATTGCCATCTAACTACACATGAAATCATCCCACCATTTTAATTTTCTCTCTCCGTGATTTCGAGACCTTGTATGCAGTCATTTGGCACTTAACCTTCCCATTATCATTTTCTTTCTCTCTCTCACGCTCTACTAGTACAACTACGCATAATTCACATTCTTCCATCATTTTCATATTAGTCATTCTGGCCTGATCCAGGCTGTGCCAACCTTAGGAAAATTTGCATCAATGTAACTACGCTGATGTAGCTATCACACTGGTGCAAAACCCCAGACTAGCCAGACTGCCCCAAAGCAAAGCAGGGTTCACGATGGTGCAATTTAAACCAAGAACATAATTAATTTTCTTAATACCCTCTCATTAGTCTTCCCTGCCTTTCAGTCTCCTCCTTACAAACACCAGTTTAGTTTACCTGGTAGTAGGAAGCATGGGAGCACTAGGGAGACAAAGGAGTGGAATTCTGAAGGGCAGCTTTGACAATAACTGATCACATCGGTATCAATAGGAGCCTTACGGTGGCCTTCAATAAAAGCAGGATCTGGCATGGGCTCAGTGCTTTTAAAGTCCAGCCCTACTGTTATGTTTAACATAATGTCTCCTGGCTTTATTATGGGTTGAGTTAGACAAAAGGGTGGCAAAAACATGGCTGGCTTCAGGCACTGTGTTCACCCTACCACTCCTGCCATTGCCTGCAACTTTAGTGGGAACAATGATACAAAATGATTTTGTGGACCAGATCATCTAAGACTTCAGCTTGTTTTCCTGGCAGCTCCCAACACTGCTACTTTACAGAGCTTCCAGGTCCCCCTGTGCTATGAAAAATTAACATGCTATCTTGTCAAGATCTGTGCATTCAATCTACCCATCTAGTTACCCCGGTCGGCCAACGTGAAACTTGGATTTGATGAAGAATGCATGGTCTGTTCTTCACACATGTGGAAGTAAATGTTCTTCCAGATAGAAAAGACTATGATTTAACTAAGAGATGTTTTAAGGTAATTGCAAAACTAAATTAACATTGCAAAAAAAAATGGGGATTTGCCACTGAGTGGGGGAGTCTACAGAGATGCTTTCTGCACAGCAGACTAATTTGCTGCACAGTAAACCATCACCTTCTACATGTGTTGCAATTAGGTTGCAGCAGAAAAATTTCCTGCATTGCCAGATAAGCCCATCAGATACAAGTGGTATCCAGCAGCGCACTAAATTACTGCCCTTAAACGCATGTGTAGACAATGGCACTAGGATTAGTTTACTCTGGCTCAAACTGAGTCAGAGTATATTCAGTCACATTAATTGCATGTGTTAAACGTACCTGCTGAGTACATCTAGAGCCCTGTGTTTATTGTGGGTAACTTAGCACTTCTATAGCACTTTACATTCACCTGTCTTAGAGTTTTACAAAACAAGTGAATGTGTATCATCCTTACCCACCATTTTGTGGAAGAGGAAGCTGATACTTAGAGAGAAAGAGGCCCAAACTTTCCAAAGAAGCATCATGTATGAAAGGCCAGGTTGAAACTAGAGGCAATAGATTAATCTCCCTCTGAAGCATCAAAGAATAGTCGCTGTCAATGACAGGAGCCTGGACTAGACGGATCACTAGCCTGGTGCTACGTTTCCATATTGACAACGAGCTACAGTGAAAAGAAGAAACAACTCAGACTTGGGAATGGGGGTGGGTGGAAGGGGTATTATTCTTCTGCATGTGGAGGGGAGACAGTGACAGATAAGGGGCTGTTGGCAAGGGGCATGTGTAATTTAAGGTTGTTGGAGAGAAAATTTGTGGGCGTATTCACGAGGAAGGTTCTGGCAGCTCTGAGCGTATTTGTCATTGGAGGCTAGTGCAACCTTTGAACCTGAAAGAAGAGGCTTTGTAAAAGGTGTATAGGAGCGGTCAAAATTCAGATCCCTTCTAGACCCGGTACGTTCTGTGTATGCTGCATCCTGTAGGCTCCATTGTGCAGGCTGCATGATACGACGGGTATAACTTGAGAGGTATTGGGTTAATGGGGGCTTTGCTCAATGCACAGATGACACTGGGGACTGTTTTCCAAAAGTTTGGTCTCATTTAACTTGAGAGTTTCTTAACTGATCTACTTAAGTACTGTGACACTCATCAACTTCCAGCTCGCACCCAAGTAGTGCTCATAAATCAAAGCTGCTATTTTTTTCCTGTTGTTGCATGTTTACTTTTATCCTTAGCATGCATTAATTAGAAAGCACTATAGCAAAAGCTGTCCTGCTCAGATAATTTCTGAGATGTGTCCAAAGTGACACCTGAATGACAAGCAGAAATGAACAAATCATGAAGCTAGGAGGAATGCTGGGGCGGTCGATTAAGTTATTTTTATTATTAAACGTGTTTATTGCAGTAGTGTCCAGAAGCCCCAGGTGGCAGGAGGTGCTGGATGAAAACATGGCATCCAGCCTCAACGAGTTTACAGTCTGCAAATGGATCATCCTCAACAAATACACTTTGATACAGCGCATACGAACAGCAAAGTTAAACTGCATGCTAAAATACTAGCTCTTTGTCTTTGGGTTCCCACACGGTGAGGGAGCACTGTGATTAGTATGCCCTTTTTAATAGCCTTTAAATGGGATAGGGTCAAATTTTTGTTCTCACTGTGGGACTCTTTTGTCTATTAAAGAGAGTCAACAAAAGACGAGCAGGATTGTTTTTTAAATGTTTTATGGGGTGGGCATTCCCCCACTAAAATAGAAGTGATTTTTTGTGTGGGAAGTTTCAAATGACTTTATAAGATATGTTTTCATCAAAATTTCAGCAACTTCTGTAACCAGTCAGGCATGAACAGCAGGAATATTCTTTCCATTGGCAATCGGCATGCAAGACTGATGTGAAGGTTTCCATGCTAAAAACCATAGGGCAAAGGGCTGTAGTCTCACCTGAGTTCATAAGCCTAAAATAGCGAGGCATGCTGACTAGGATGGGAGAACTGTAAGGAGATAACTCCGTTAGTTATGATTTAAACACAGTAGGTAGCAATCTTCTCCCCCTGACAGTACAGAATCAACACTAGCGATGTGTTTTTGGCCACCCGAAGAGCCCATATTTGAATGATTTGCTGTAAAACCGTGACCTGCTGGTCACCCGCATCCATTAGGAGATCTCATGAGACCCTGTGCAAGAAGAAGGAAGCTAAGGCACACAAAGTGAACACATTCTGCCAACTTAAAATTCACCCTGTAGTTTTAATGAGAGAACTTCTTTTTTTACTTCCCCTCCTCTAAAAAGTGTGTTTCGTGTCGTGCAGTCGGCGCCTCCCATTACAGAGCTGGTTGCACCTCAGTCCTGGATGATTCTTACCAATAGGAATTTATCAAAATATTGGACTGGCACGAACCTCAAGAGATCTTCTACAGCCAACCCCCTGGACTAAGGTAGGATCAAGTAAAGATCTGCCAGGGCTGACCTAGGGAGGTTCTTTAAAACCTCCAAGAGAGGAGGCTCTATAACATCCTTATGACAGTATTTGGCCACCCTAAAAGAACATTTTTGCTAACAGCCAACCTCAATCCTTGCTGCAAATGAAGCTCCTCTGCTTTCACCAGCGAATGTGGAAAAGGATCAAGCACCATTTTCATAACAACTTTTACATTCTGGAAGACGTAGGGCCTTGCTATATGTTAATTATAGGGGCTCCTGGAGCTTTTAACCCCTGGATTGTCCACACATTCACACTTGAGGCTAGTTTTAAGCACTCTTCAGGTGGCTTAAAGTTATGCCACTCCAAGGCAAGATTATCTCTGATCCATGTTACACTAATGTAGCCACTCTAGGCTACACCTTAGTATAAATGCCCCTCCTTGCCCCGGATTGGACTCATCCCTGCCCTACCCAGCACCCCATATCCCTGCTCACCATGTCCCTTGCTCACCCCCTCCACTTACTTGTGGCTGTTTGTCCCGAGGAAGCAGGCAGATAATGGTTAACCTTACTGCCCAACCCTAACCACTGGTGATGCTCTCTGGGCCCTGCTCAGGCCAGAGATGGGGGGGTTAGGCAGGTGGGTTAACCCTTACCTGCCTGCTCCCCTGTGACAGGCAGCACCTGCAGCCACAAGTAAGTGTGCAGGGGTTGGGAGGCCTCAGGAAAGGGGGGAAATCCCAGGATGGGGGTTGGAGGGGAGGGGAGGGGGGTTTACCTTTCAATTCTCCAGGCTCCAGCTGGCCTGAAGTGTGACTGATCCAAACTCGAGCTAACACTAACACCGATCAATATTTACGTGGCTCACTGTAACATGTAACAAGGCCCTTAGGGCTGTTCTTTCAAATGCCCAAGGGAGTTGAGCCCATGGCATCCGTAAGTCGGCTGGGTCGGTATTTTGCCACCCTAAAAGAACGTTTTTGCCAAGAGCCAACCGGAGCCCTTGTTGCAAGTTAAGCTGATCTCCCCCTTTGCTTTCACTAGTGAATGTGGAGAAGGGCCGAGCACCATTTTCACCATAACAGCTTTTGCTACTTTTTGAACAGCTTGTCACCATAAAAGCCGCACCGTAACAGCGATTACGTTCTGGAAGGCTTTTATCCTCTCCTTGCTCTTGCAGTCGGTACTTATTCCACCCGGCCTAAGAGCCATGTTACCCGTTGCGCTATAAGCCCCCAAAAAGGTTGATGGGTGTTAACGCTAGCTCAAGTCTGGAGCAACCTCGTGTTCAGGCCAGCAGAGGCCCAAATCCTGCCCGTTCTGGGCATCCCCTGGGGCTGCCCCGGTTGCCCCCCGCCACTTGAAGCTCCCCCACATTGCCCTTCGGGTTTGCCTTTGCTTACTTGCGTGCCTGCTCCGTCCGTGCAAAGGGAGCAGGCGGGGAAGGGTTAACCTGCCTGCCCACTGGCACCACTGCCAGGGCTGCCGCTCCACTGTGGGCACGGGGGCCCTGGCAGCGTTGGGCAGGCACGTGAACCCGCTAGGCCTGGCTCCCCGGGGGGGAGCAGGGGCAGCCCCAAGGAAGGGATGGCGGAGCGGCAAGTGCGGGCTCTGGGTGCTGGGCAGAGCAATGGATCCAGCACCCTCCTGGCCCGGTTCGCGCTGCCTAACACGTCCTTAAAACCCGGCTCAGGAGTTGATGTGCGGACAGGGCGGGGGTTACGCGACACCCCAGCGTCACATCTGCGCCACCCTTCAGCACAAGGGTCATGGCCGCGGTAGTTTTGGACCTGGGTTACCATGACATTCATGGTAATGTCTCCCCATTACCTCCAGCACAGCCCCAGCCGCGTGCCTGCCTCCGCTGCCCCCGGGCTCCGGCAGGGCAGAAACGATACCGACCGACCGACCTACCGCAGCCCGCTGCTCAGCCTTCGTGACAGCGGCTCTTCTCTGGGAGCCGAGAACAGGACCCCCCCCGCCCCCGCCAGGTTTGCAGCTCAGGCAGGAGCCGGGGGCGGCCCCGCCCCCCC
>NW_017728997.1:8947217-8950209 GCF_001723915.1 Gavialis gangeticus
GCAAGCCCCTTCGCTCCGGCCCCGCCGGCACAGCAACGGCCGCCGCTGCGGAGCCGCAGCGCCGCGCGGGCAGAGGCGGCGGCTCCCGGCTGCAGGTGCGGGGCGAGCAGGTAAGGCGCCGCGCGGGGGAAGGGGCTGCAAGTTGGGGGAACAAAGTTGGGCGGGGGAGGGGGGGTCCTTCGCTTGGGAATCAGTGCCAGCAGGTCCCCTCAGGAAGGGGGCTCTGCCCGGCTCGCAGATGGGCGCTGCGCCCGCCGCTGGCTCTTGTGGCTCCGCACCTAATGGCCTCTTTGGCTGTGCTAAATTACCCAGAGACTGAAAACTAGAAACAAGCTTCCCTGGACGAGGGCACCGCGCTTGCGGGACAGTCGCCTTCAGCCCTTGGGGGGGTGTGGGGGGTGGCAGCTGCTGCTGCTGCTCTTGCCCCGAAATGTGTCCCTTCTGCAGGCACCCGGTGAGCTGGCGGGCGAACTTGTCCCTGCTCCGCAGCTCGTCCCATCTACGCCAGCTCCTCCTTTTAGGATCCACCGAAGGACACAAATCTGCGCATTGCCCGAGTGGGTTAGGAGCTGGATCCTGTTGGCACTGAGTTTTCGGCTCCCAGGTGTCTAAATACAGTCTGTCACTTTTGAAAGAGGGACTTCAGGACCTAAGGTGCTTAAATACTTTTGAGAGTTTCCCCTCCCCAGCCTGCCAAGCTTTCTAAAGCCTCAGTCGCGCAACAGCTGGAGCACGCTTGGCACTGTGCACAGGAGGAAACACTGTAGAAAACTCAAACTTGTTTCGCCCTTTGTTGGGTTTGTTTGTTTTTTTTCCTAAAGCTTTGGTTTGTGGCTCATCCATCACTTGAAATCTGCTTAGGTACCAAGTGCTGGATTTGGCTTCCTTCCCATCTGTATCCTGAGGGCTTAATGTCAGCTAACAGTTCAAGGGACCCTGCATGTGGCTTTTGATGCTAATGAGAGACAAGAGTGATGAGCAGTAGGACTGGGAAAAGACCTCCCAAATTCTTGTGAACACTTATTTCCCGGTCTCCATTAATTGTATGCGTCTGTCTAACTAGCAGAATGACGTTCTTTGGTTTTGAAACATTTTAGCCGGTAAAAAAAAATCCTGGATGTTCTGCTTAGTGCCTTGCAAGAAATATTTGGCTTTTCTTAGACGGACTGTAAAAACCAGTTTGTACTCAAATTTCTCATTCGCCCTTTACTAGATGAAATGGGAGCGGATAAGAGTTCTCACTGGAAGTCAGCTGGAAATCACAATTTCACATCCTTGCCACTTTTTTTTTTTGCACAACCTACGCTTCCATCGCGGACGTTCTTACAGATGCCCAGTACTGCCTAAACCTTTCATAAGATATTACTGTAATTTTACCCAGCATCATAGCAGTTAGAGACAGGCTGATTTGATTATATAGTCTGTCTCCCTTCCTATACAGAGTTGTTCTCTATATTGTTCTTGCTACATTTAATACCGTTTACTCCAGTTGGGGTCTTCTATGTAATTACGATCTAGTGAGGTTGCTATGGCATTGCTACAGTGGTGTTTGTAGGTGCTGCTAGGATTGCTGCCCCTGAAATTCAGCTTGTGTTTCTGATTCCCTCATCAATGGTTTTAAATTCTGGGGGAAACTTGTGTTGACTCCTTGCTTCCACTTTTTGCGTTCCTAGCATCTGGCTGTTAACATCCTCCTAATTTTTCAGCTTTTCTGCAATGGCAGCAAGATCTGGGTATGCAGCTTTCCCAGTACTGCCCTCTTGCTAGCCACATCCAGTATACCAAAAAGCAGTGTGTTATCGAATGCATTGTACTCAACGTGGGCTGTCTCGCTCAATTTGAAGTGCACTGCTTTTAGCTTTCTAGATGCTGTAAATTATATAGGAGTTGGAAAAGTATTAGGAGCTGGTAAAGAACAAGCCGTCAATGGTTTGGAAACTTGTTACTGAGAGACTTGATCTGTTTCGAACTGTATGAGCCAAGTCTCAGTCTAAAGTGATTTTTTGTCTCTCTGTTTTAAATGGATAAGTTAGAAACAAGATATAAGTGTTTTATAACGGAAGTGCTGAAGGAACTTTATAGCACTGCAAATAGCATGAATGCGATGCATGCAAACATTCCTAGAAAGCTTGCTCATTATTCAAGGAGTCTTGTTGCAGGGGAGTTTGAAAAAGATACTGGAAATATATAATTCTTCATACAGAAGAAATTAGTGTTGGATTGAGACAGCACTAAACAGCCTAACTTTGCTTTCAGACAATTAGGTTGGTATAAGAAAGATTTGCACATATGCATTTGAGGGCACAATCCGGCGATGTGAATTATATGAATATATGGCGCTGTAACAGTTCTGTTCTGAGTTATTAGAGCTCAGGAAGCTCTAAAGGCGATAAATATTATAATTCACTTGGGGCATTCACTTTAAGCTAAAACCAGATATACAAGTTCACAGCTTAGAATATATTTTATTTTTATTACTTAGATGAGGATTTGACTTTCTGATCAAACATGAAAAGAAGAAAAGTACTATTTTTTGTCTTTTAAAGGTTTGTTTGTTCCTACAGCTGAGAAATGCTTTGATGTAAGGAATGAAATTTGGCACCTGAGTAGTACAACTAAGAGGCCTATTTTTCTCTCTCTCTCTTTATTTTAATGTCATACATGCAAAATTAATTCCTGGATCCCACGGGCATTTAGTCAGACAAAAAAATCTCCTTACCGTTGATGTGAACTGTAAAATTGCAGCATTTGGCTAGTAAATTTTTAGGATGTTGGGCATAAATGTGCAATGGTCAATACCTGCCCTGCTACTGGCTTGGGGCGACTTTGTCTGTCAAGCTCCCCTTGCTTCCTGTGGTTTGTGTACCTCATTGCAGCTACTAAATTTACAATCAAAGCCCTTTTTTTAAATGTCCTTTCTGCATTTAAGCCACAGGAGTGTTGCCCTGTTGCAGTGTTAAGTCCAAAAGAAGGAATATTAAGTCTTGCATGT
>NW_017728997.1:8950425-8971145 GCF_001723915.1 Gavialis gangeticus
TTTTAAAAAAAAAAAAAAAAAAAAAAGAAAACGAAAAAGGCTCGTCTGAGCCCCCTGGCATGCATGAACCCAAGACAAACTTCCCAGTTGCTCCCCACGCCTCAGCTTTGATGGTGCTGGTGGCGATGGCTGTGTCAAATTCCAAGCTAGCTGCTCCTGTGACCTTTCCTGGTTTTGCTCTTGTTTTGGGCCTCAAGCCATCAGCTTCTCCTACGGTGGAATCTCATGATTCTCTGACTTTCTTACCGAGGGCTTTGTTTCATTCCCCAGTGATCAGCCACAATTATCACAGTAGACCTGGATTGTCTTCAGTGCCCACTGTTTTGTCCCCTTGACAGTCTGAATACACAGTGTCTGCTCTGTAAACCCACTCCTTGGATCCAGGAAGGGCCAACTTCTCATGGTTCTTGGAGTGGCCTCTCTCTGCATCGTCCTGACCTATTGATACCTCCCCTTCTCTTCCGAGAGGGATTTTTAGCTTTCATTTTTAAAGATTTGAGGCTCCCTGCTTAACCGAAGAGCTGTTTCATTTGGGCCGGAGGTGTATCCTTGTCCTGTAACTGGCCCTATTCAGTTGTCGGTTTTGCTTCTCTAACAGTTCCCGTGTTGCTTTCCCAAGAGCCCCCTATTAATATAGATGAGTGTAGTCTACAAGATTGTCATGTAACCCAATATACAGTGACTTCATCTCTCTGATCAGTGCCCATACAGAGTTCACAAAATCATTGCATCTTTGTGTTTTTAAATTATTACATAAAGCTCCGCATCCTGGTTAATTCATGCTTTGGGTTTTGGGAGTCCCTGTGTCTCTTAAGCTAAAGAAACCGTCTCTGTAGCTGAGAGTTCGCACAGATTTGCATCCTCTGTGGATCAGGAACAAGAACAATGTGTAACGTGTACTAGCTGGTGGGTACACACGGTTATTATGGATTTGGAATATGCATCTGCCAAAATACCTTGCCCTTTCAATTCCTGAGGAATAAGCCAGTATAGCTATCCCAGGACATAGTATCTTGATGTTGCTCATCTGACGTACTTGGAATACATCTTGTTTCTACACGGACATGTTTGCAGCCATTAACTATAGCGGAAATTACACTGGCCTGAAGCAAGTCTCACTAGTTTTGCACAGTGAGCCAGGTTACTTTGTGCTGCTGCAAAGCTAATATGGACTGAAAGCCTTAGTGTTGTTGCACTGAATACATTCATTTGTGTGCAGTTCCTTGAGGACAGTTGTTGAAATTCTGCTTCCTCTGCTTTTTCCCCTGTCCTTCCCTCCAAGGAATATCACAAGCTAATGAATTTTTTTGGCCATTTACTTGAATATCATTTTTAATGCTACACATATCAGACTCTAACTACAGTCTGCAAACAAGATCTTTTAGTATTCTACAAAGTTAAATGGGGAGGCAGTGAGGACTGCTAAACTCATTGTATGTGAGGAATTAGTAAGCCTAGAGTGGGGGAGGATGGGGATACGTAGCCATTAGTGATTGGGAATAGATGAGGCTAGTTAGTGTGGATACTCTCATTGGACGTGGAAAAGAAGAGAGCGAGTAGGATTGAAAACCTACTAGGGGACTGGTTGACTTTCTAGAATATTTTTGGAAATTAAGCAGGCTATCTAGTTCTCTGTGAAGCCAATTTTATCTTTGATTTCTCATCCTTCTTTAGTACTAAATTTAGTAAGCAAAGTTCTCTTAATTTGTAGAATCTGCTACCTTATACAGCAGATAAGTGACTAAAATTGAGCAGTTTGCAAATATTGGTGCATGAGTGTAACTGCTTCCACATTCCTAAAATGAAAGGAAGAAATGTTCAAACAGAAAGTTGCAATAGAAATGGATAACTCATCTAAGGTAATTTGTATAAACATAATTAAAGAGCAAGATGGAAAGGATTCACTTTCACTTCAAGAAGGATAAGAACTCATTTCTTTAGGTTCATCAATATTAAATATTACACTGAAATGATCTGAAATGGCTAATTAAAAAGGAGCTTTTGATGATCTACCATATGGCAACATCTGGAAGTATGGCTGATGACCTTGTCTCAGGTCTTCGGTATTATTTTTGCCTAGGAGCAGTCTCCTTCAAACAAACAAACAAACGGAAAAAGGCAAGGACCAATGACAGTCATTTAAAAAGTATTATTAAAAAAAATCTTTTTGAACTTGATCAAGTAGAAGTCTGTTACATTAGAAATATTGCCTTTTTAACGGACAACAAAATGAGTAGTAAAGAAATTAGTCAATCATGCCAGCCTGGATCGTTTCTTCCAGTGAGAACTGCAGCCCTTTTACTGCATACTGGAAGTTAACAGATAAGGACACGATATGCTGATCAGAAGAAAGGGACAGATAAAAGCTGAAGGCATGTATGCAGGGGAAAAGTTTGTTATATTTGAAACATTGATTTGTGTGTCCAACAAGAGGAATTGCAATAATACATTGTGTCCAATGCAGACAAAAATGTGAAAAGGAAGTCATTGGATGCCAAAACAGGCAAGTTTCCTAACTGCAGTCAACCTTGATTTATGGTACGTCACTATTCAGTGCATTATATAACATGGAGAAAGGAGTGTTTACCACTGTTCTGAAGCTAATGGCAGCAGCTCACAAAGTCTTTTTTGCACGCACCATCAGCCTCCTGGTTCAACTCGCTGGAAGAAGAGGTATGGATAGCCCAGCTTCTCAATGACAGACACTTGGTGGCATGCCCAGGAAGATTGCATTGGTTTGCATCCAGCTATCAGAAGTGTGTCGAAATTCGTACTGGGAGGGAGGAGAACTTTTGAATACATAACACCTAATTTACACAACAACAGTTTCCTGAGAGAGTTTGCTACATTTTACAAACATTTTTGGAAGGACTTGTCAATGTAACCAGCTGACATTTGCTTTCATGAGCTCTGTGGAGATGTAGGTTGATCAAACTTAATAACAAAAAGCTGGAATCATGTAGCGATTCAGAAGCCTTGTGAAACCTGTCCCTTTTTTTGACCAAATATGACTAATCTCAGATAAAATGCACTTAGGCTGAAGAAGAATGCAGTTCGTGGGCATGATATTTTTCTGACATCATTGAATATTAAAAAAATTAAGAAGGAATTTGATTTAAAAAGTTGTAGTGCCATTTACATTGACGTGTGTTCTTGCTTAAATCATTCATTAATTTGAAGAAATACAGGTTACATTAAAATAGACAGACAAACCTTTCTTTCTAAGGATAGTGCATGAGGGTGTCTGATCTTTTGAAAGATATATGTTACAAAATAAATCTACTGATCAATGGCATGAATAATTTAATTCAACACAGAAGGTGGATTCTGAGTTGTCTCCCTTACTAATTTTGATTCTTACTTCTGTGCAGTTCCATTTTTTTGCAGTGAGCCAAAAGTTCATTCTTGGCTCTCACCCTTGTGAGAGACTACACAACTGGACAATGCTGGAAGCCCATATCCACATCTAATAGTGAGATTCCAGAATATGAATATCAGGGACCTGCTTTCTGCCATAAGGTCTTGTGGTCCCAGTGCCTAATGTCTTCATGCCTTCCTTGTGACGTTTGTCCTAGTTACACACAACAGTTTATCATGTCTGTGGAGCAGGAAATCTTTGAGTATTTAGATGAGAAGGAGGAAGAAGAAAGGCAGCTGAAGGGGAAGAGGGAAGGAAAGAGGTTTCTAGAGCTGATTGAAAAGTATTGGAGGGGGCTGGGTTCAGCCTCACTAAAAATAGATGTATATAAAATCTGAAAGCTTGCTTTTTTTTTAACCGTCCATATTTATAATATGATATTATCCATTATATATTATGGCATTATGTATTACGGATAATATATACATTATATGCCATATTGTCCATGTATATAATATGGATAATATATATATCCATGTATATATTACGGATAATATCAGTATTATAAAATTAAAGTTAAAAAATCAAACTCTTTCAGTTTAGGAATGCTTCCATTGCACTTCATGGGAGTCAGCCTGGCCTATAGAGAAGAATAGGATATGAAATCTGCATCACCCCAGTGGCCCAGAAAGAGGGTGTTGTGGTTTTGCTGCTTCATGGCTGCTTCTGCTGCCCTCTGACAAGCCTTCTGTTTCTGTTCTGGCACTCCTCTGGCATTGATTCAAAACTGAAGAAAGATTTACAGGTTTGAATAAACTTTCTGAGAAATGTCCATATCAGATATCAGCCATCTATAACGGGCTTCCATAACAGATTCCACAGAAGAAACGGTTGTAAGTTACCAAATAAATTACTGACATCTTGAAAACCGGTATGCATTCCTACATATGCATTTATTCAAAACTCCTCTGCAGCGGTGTGGTGGTAAATTAATACATATTCCTAAATGTATTAGGTGATGTCAGATTCTCTAAAACAACTTTTAAAAACTTGGAATTTGATTAATTGCTTGTGTAGGAGATCATAAACACAACCTGGTAGCCATTCTGGTCTGTTGTTTTTGTCTTTTTTTCTTAGAAACTGGGATTTCCATAAGTTGCACTGGAAGCGGCCTCCGTATTGGCTCTCTTTAATGTTTTTCATTTCGCTGTTTGCTTCTCCTCCCTCTCCCTGCCTCTGTTTGGTGGACGTGCCCTGCCAGCCAGGACTTTTGCCACTGATCATGGGGGAAGTAAAAAACCATGGCATATTTAAAACCTCTGCCAATTGGGCAGGGGCAAGCAGTGAACTTAAAACACATTAAAGACGCTGCTACGGCGGGATGACTTCCAATGCGATTTAAAGAGTAGGTTATGATTAACACAGTCCTACTTGCAGGTGTAGGTTTGAGCATAATTTGCTTTCCATTGGTTCTGGTCAAAATCTGAACTTTCTTCTCTACTTTTTTGGGGGGCTGTTGTGAAACTGGCCCAAATGTGCCAACAGGAGGTGTGCTATTTGTACATAAAAGCTGTGAGTTTGCTGCACAGTTTCCCAGCTGCATTAATGAAACAACACTGATAACTATGGAGTCCATATGGTATAGGTTGCTGCAACCTGCATCAGTGAAATGGGTGTTGCTATTTCCCCATTATTCTAAATTTTACTTTTGAAGACTATAAAACTTTAAAGGAAAACACTAACGTTCTCAGAGCCACAGCAGTAACCCAAACTCTTAAACAAAGATGACACCAAGGCCAGGTACAGACATTACACTTTTTACCAGTACAACGCTCTTAATTGGCTCCTGAAAAAACAAGTGTTAACTGAAACGAGCATTAAGTGAAACCGAATGTATTTGACAACCCAAGATGGTGACTGCAATGGTTTTTAATGACCCAAGATGGCAACTGCAAGCATTATAACAGAACTCACTGAGCACTATGTGAAATCAGGGATCAATTTAAAATGAGCATTATAGCGAAATGGTGCTAAGTGAAACAGTGTTAGATGGGGGTTGCCTGTATAAGTGATCGGTAGGGAGCTCCAGAAACTGTGCCAGAAGTGCCCCCTGCATCGACTCCTTTAAAGTTTTCATTTTGATGTTGCTCCCCCCATACCCTTGATTGGCAGAGGGGCCCTGCCAGCTGGGCCATTTTCCACTGATTGCAGGGGAAGTCAAAAGTGTGGCTTATTTAAAACAGTGGCAAATGGCTTGGCTGACAGGGCCCCTCTGCCAGTCAAGGGTGGAGAGACAAGTGACAAAATGAAAGCATTAAAGGAGCCACTGCGGGGGCATTTCCGGTATGATTTATGGAGTTCCCTAGTGATCGGAAACTAGTCTTTACCCATAACAGAACAGAAGTTTGGTACACACAGGGCACATCTACATGTGCTATTAATGTGATCCAAACTCTGGCGCAGTTTGCACTGGAGTTTATTGCTCCTGGGCGCCACGTTTGAACGTGCACCAGGGACTGCAGCACATTGAGCTGGGCTGGAGAAGCCCCGGCTCACAGGAACCTGCTCTGACCCAGCTCAGTGTGATGTAGAGGGGCTGGCAGAGGCACAAGGGTGCTCCAGTGCGTGCTGGCTGGCAGGCAGCCCCTACAATGAAGCACCCTTGTGCCCCAGCCAGCCCAGTTGGCATCTACACGTGTACTGTGGCACAGTAAATAATGTCACCTCAGGATAGTACTTGTAGATACAAGTACTAATCTGTGGTGATGTTTATTAGTTTACTGTGGCCTAATAGGGGGACACATGTAGACACAGAGATGTTACTAAGGAGCTAATTGGACAACTCCACAGTAAATGTCTCGTGTAGACGTACCCATAGACTGGTTTAAAAATGGCAGAGCCCAGTCTAAGTTTCCCACCCGTGCCCCCACCAAAGGGTGAATGTGTTTTCTGTTCACTACTGATCTAAACTATGCCACTTACAGATAACTGCAACGTAGATCTATTCCTCCTCAGGCTTTTTGAATGTCTGTACCTAGCCTGAGTGTAGCACAAGGTTTCTTAACTCACTGGACTCCTACCCCCCTGAAATATTTCAAATACCCCAGTGCATTTTTCTTTGTCCTTTGGTAACGGGCCTTTTACAACTTTGCTTTCCAGGAAGCCTACCTTAACCTTAATCCTTTCCATGTGATTCAAGCATGTGCTCATGAGTATATGCCACACTGCTCAGGGAAAACAAGAACAAGAAGAGAAAAGGCGGATCTGAATGCCGTAACCTACTCTGTTAAAAATCAAAATCAAACTTATTTCGTATCCTTTAACAAGGGATGCTTGAGATCCTTCCTAAGATTGCATTATAGATACTGTTGTACAGTAATTCAAGCTGCAAATAACATTAGTCATACCATATATACCATATTACAGAAAGTTATACCATTACCTTGCATTAAATTGCATTAAATCCACTAATATATTTCTCTTAGCTAGCTTGCTCTGTCAGGTTCTTTGAATGCACTGGGTTTTTGGTTGTTTTTGGGGTTTTTTTTGTCTCCCTCCCTCCTCCCTTTAAAATGGAAATATGCAAATTTGACTGGAGAGTTAGCTACAAATATTCAAGTCGACATTTATTACTGTGAAAAGTGTGCTTTAAATTTAACAGTTTGTTAAATTGTCATTCTCTCCAGCTATTGTGTAATCTTATGGCAGTAGGTTTTGTTTTTCTTAATGGGGTCTCTTTCTTTCTTTCTTCTTTTTTTGTGACAAAATGTTGAAATGACTAATGTGGAGTTAGATAATTAGGTAAGTGAAGTAACAGCACAGGAATATATTGGCTGCTGTGGGTTTTTTTTTCTCCTTGAAAAATTCTATCTTGTGAACTCCAGTGATATATAAATAGAGGATGGGGACTACGACGTCCTTATCATACAGTGCATATTCTTTGCATTCTTCTCAAATAGCAATTGAGAAATGCATTTTGTGGTTATACATTTTGTATTTATACCTGCTTGTCACAGCTTCTAAAATCTATGTGCAAACGAAGTCTGAATGCCAAGACGGTGCCAGTAATTTTCCCATTCTCCCAGTGGGCCAATGTGCTGCCTGATACATTGTAATTTTAACAAGGAAGCTACAGGTAGAGCACAATTTTTTATATTGTATCTGCATAGCAAGGCAAAACTGTAATAGAATGCCATTTCTGCTTATTCTACTGTAGCTCATTTTCAACATTGCCTTGGAAGAAAAAACCCCCAAATACTTAAATTGATTTGAATGGATTCTTTTCATCCATGTCTTCTGAATACTGCTGCAAATAAAGAACTGAATGAGGCTTTTTTAAAGTATAGTTGATGTTGCTCAGAAGGTGAGGTAATTTTTAAAATCAAAACCCTATTTTATGCAACTTGGGTAGAATATATTCTACTTTTTAGGCATTATACCTCACAAGCGTCCACTAAGATGTGTGTGTGCTGCTCTTAGAATGAATATTCATCTTGCAAAAATTCTGCTTGAAATGTATACTTGAATTAGGATGGAGAGATCCTGGGGGCTTTTGTATATGGGTGATTGGTGGGTTTTTCTCTTTGTCTCCTTCCCCTCCTACCCCCAGATAGTACTTAAAATATGTTAAAATAAGATAACTTGAGCTCCTGACCTAGATAAAAACCCAAATTACTTTTACTTCACTGAGACCTAGGGTGGTCAACTTGATTTAAGAACAGCTGTGCTTTTTCAGTGTACATACCCTAACTCATAAGGTCCTCCCGAAATTACACGTCCACATTAGTAATTTTGGGAGGATGTTTCCGTTCAAAAGAGCTTGACCCTCCAAAGCAGTGCCATAGCTACACCTATTTAGCTCTTTTGTGGAATTAAAATATAATCATTCATGGCTGATTATAATAGTAGATCTCTTTCTCCTTGCTGATTTATTGCAATCAGTCAGCTTTCTGCAGTCTCACAAAGCATGGCCATTATATTTCCTCTTTTTCTGGGTGTTAAAGAAGTCACTTGCAATGTATAGCACTCCTTGAATACTTAAGGAGCAATTTAATCCAGTGCAAGTCAGTACATGAGTTTATAGGGCTAATGATTTCCACTTCATTTACAGAAGGAAACCTGTGTTGCTCAGAATGTAAAGGCTTCCATTGTTTCAACTCTAATTTTTCTAGAATTAGAAGTAAAATATATGAGATGGAAAAAATAATGGGTCAGTGTCACATTATTTTGGAGCTTTTAATGAAGAAATTAGGGAATCAAATGCAACCATAATTCTCTTCTCTTGACTCTAGCAAAATGTAATAGTTTGTAGCGTACCTCAGTGTGCTAATTGTAGTGAGCCTAAGCCTATGAATGCAAACATGGCTGCATGCAAGCGTTCAAAAGAAAGATGGGACTTCTCACATGAGCAAAATTACTTATAGGCCTAACTATTTTGTGGATTGTCTCTGAGTTGTTAGCGTATGGTTTGATGGTTACTGTTCAACACTAGCTAGGTGCTTGCTCTTAACCACTGATACTACTTATTATTCTCCATTATATGCATAGTGCTGCTCAGTGTAGGTGGGCAGTTGGATTTATGGTTGAAATAAAAACAGCTTTGCAGCAGCTGACTTCTAAATCTGTTGCATCCCAACCATGTGTGTAAAGCTGCATTAATGCAAGTGCCTATCCTTGGGTTTGATTCAGTACACAACAAAGTCCATGTTTGTTGGCATGGCACAAACTATAATTGTTTGGAAAACACAGGAAAACAAATCTTTGGCTCTTTTGCTGGGTCCCTGCCTGACCACTGTACTGTCAATGCCTGTCTCCTGTTTTAAGCACTTTGTAGGGAGTAATGCGCTTTGGTGCACACACTTCTGGAATATGAAGAACTTGACTGTGCAGCTTATTGCACATTAAGTTTCGAGAACATATGAAGAAAAGGAATGATCAAGAAGAAGCCATAGGCAGACTGTCAGTGGCCACTGATGCACACTGTATCTGTGTGAGCATACTAGTGGAAGATGCTGCACATGATGTATTTGTCAAGTTTGTGTTAAATAGAAACTGTTAAAGGATTTTTTTTTCCTTGGCAATCGGATAAACAAAAATGTGTTCCTTGTTAGTGGTGGGGTCCTTTTCCCCTCTCCACCCCCACCCCCAACTTCCATACAGAACACTTTCTCAGCATTTTTGAAAAACAGGGATAAGCATAAGGAATGTCAGGTTAAAAGAGATTTCCTTGACAAGTTCTGAAATCTGAGTATTGCAGTGAATAATAACATCTTTTGAGGTATAAAGTAGAGGGTAGTGTCCTGAGTTAAGTAACTTGTAAAAATAAACTCATTTTCAGTCGATGAGAAATTGTGGATTTTGCAGACTCATTGGGAAGAAGAAATGGTTGTGTAGACAGGTGAGTACATGTTATGACAATGATACAGGAGACGGGTTAGAATTATTGTGCATCTTTATTGTGTGGTGGCTACTAGTTTTAACTTAATTGACACATGACTTGCATCTTAGGGAACAGAGGCTCTTCCTTTTTAAATCTAGAGATGTTGGGCTCCATCCTTCCTGTGGACAACCCAATCAGGTATTATTCTGCACAGTCAGAAAAAAATAATGTATTATACTCCCCAATCCTGATCCTGTAGCTGTTACTCTCACTGACTGTTCAAGAAAGGGTTCATCAGTGTCAGGAAAAGAAATCTCACTTACTACAGATAGCTTTGTATTGTGAGGTCTTCTCTGCTGCTGTCCTAATACAACTTCATCACATTGTGCAATCTCCTATTCCTATTAAAAAAAAACCCTCTGAAACCATCCAAAGTGTGCCTACTTTTGTGAAAACAGGGATGTATTAAAATGACTTGTCACTGGCTGTCAAGATATTGTCTTAGTTACTATTATGTACTTTGGATGTTAAGGCCACGGGCACCTAATGCTTCTGGTCCCACCTATTGTAAAATTTGAAGGTACTACTTTGAATAATGAAGGAAACTACAGCTTTATAGAAACTAGAACATATTCAAGGGAACAGCTGGTATTCTTTGTTTTCTCTGATGCTGCTGTGACAGGCTGGCTGGCAGTGATCTAGCCCAGGGGTTTTGAAAGGGCAAAAGATGATTGGAGGTCTTGGGATTACCTTTCCACACCAATCAGGCCCCAGAGACTCACCCCCCTCCCCCATGTGTCCTAATTGGCCCCTTGGGTCACCTGGAGGGGGATAAAAGGGGCAGTGTGGGCTGACTCAGGAGAGACCAGCGAGGGACAACAAGGAAGGAGCTTCACAGAGCTGGCAAGAGCTGAGCCAGCGGGGCAGGCACAGTGCCCAGAAGAGCCTGAAAGAGCAGGACCTGAAGGTAGCAGTGGGACCCTCGACAGCGCGGTGTGCGGCCAGCAGGAGAGGCTCCCCGCTGGGCTCCAGGATCCCTTATGAGAGGCTGCAGCCAGTAGGAGAGGCTGCCCCTGCTCCAGCAAGGATCTGAGCAGCCACCTGAGAGGTTCCCAGCTCTGCTTCCAGCTCCTCCAATCAGAAGCCAGGCAGCTTGACGTGAGACCGGGGCTCTGGGAAGGTCAAGACCCCTAGCAGGCTGGAGCAGTGGTGGCTGTGTGGCAGTGTGCCTACCTACCACATGGGAGATGTGGGTTCAAGTCCCAGCTGAGGTGACTTGGGGTGAGTGAGCTAACAAGAAGCCAGTCTTCTTGTAGTGAAAAGGGGCCGTTGTGTCTTCTCCCCCTCCAGGTACCAAGGCCCTATATGTCCTTGTCATTTGACATTTTGCATTTTGTGCCTTTTTATATTTCACCAACCCGTATTGTTTGTTCTGCTGTTTGTGTTTTATATTTTGTCAACCCTGTTTTTTGTCAATGATTGTAAGTGTCTAACCTCTGTTGAATCCTGCCCCCTTGGGGCATTGTAGTGTCCACTGTACCCTCAGATTTATGCCTGTTATGTTCCCAGTATTAAAAGGTATATGGTTAAGTCCCCATTGGTGGTTTGGCTGTGCTCTGTAGGGGGAGGAGAGTCCCTATACCTCCCACAGCGCTTGTGCACCTGCTTTGATCCCTTCAGTTGGAGAGGGGGTACCTCTTGGAGTACCGCCTGGGTTACACTGCCAACTACAGCTCGGTAAAAGGAGAAAGGGAGGGCAGACAAGTGTAGGGAAGTCATTGCAGCAGCAGCCAAACTTAATTGTGGTCTCTTAACTTCACTTCCTTTCTCTGAATGTTCAAGGAGCCAGTGTGTACTACTTCAGGTTGCTGAATGCCCTTGCTGGGCCACTTGCATGAATTTTGAGGACGAGGGAAGAGGGGACTTACTGTTTAGTTGGCATGGGCCACCCTTTTCAAAATCCTAGTTTCTATGAGCGAATGACCTCCAAGCCATTTCACATGTTGCTAGAGTATCTCTTGCCACAAACTGTTGCATTAGTGTACTCCTATGAAGTTATTGAAGATGCAGGGAGATTTTCTTTAGGTTTTACATTAAGAACACATTAATATAATTTAATATACAAACATTATTAAATCCTTAAGAGGTGTTCCTAAAATGCGTGAACCAATACAAAGACAAATGTAAGGCCAGTGAACATTTTTTGAATAAATAAAATACTGATCTTGCCTGCTTGGAAAAGTATTGGCCTGGGTTACCTCTGACACAAATGCGAGCTTAATGCATTGGTCTTTGTCCTTGGATAGCCTATGCTTTTGGCTTTTTAGGAAATGTTCTAATGTTCCTGTGTATGAATTGGCAGTCATTTTCTATTAGTGCTGGCTCCAACTTTCTTCCTTCCCATCTGTCCTAATTCTGCTTGTGTTGACTAAATACTCAAATGAATGAATGAAAATGAGTACCTTCTTGGGGAAAGTTCCATGAAAGACAATATTTTTAACTGTTCTTTCCCTTAATTGTATTATTGCATTTTCAATATATAACACACAGTCTTAGAGTAATGACTCTCTTAAAATTACTAAGCCTTGTGGGTTTTTAGATTATTATTCAGAGTCTGAAAGTGCCTTAGTATTTCCTCTTCTATCTTTTAAAAGGAAGTCATGCCACACGGAAGTATAAGTGGCTCCCCTAAAGAAACCACTTATACTTGTGTGCGGTCTAACTTCTTTTTAAAAAACAGACAAGTTAATACTAAGGCACTTTGAATAATAATTAAAAATCCCACAAGCCTCAGTAATTTTAAGAGGGCCATTACTCTAAGACTTCACTGAGCAAGCAATAACAGAGGAGCATAGACCTCAGTTCCCTGATTTATGGAAAAGCTCTTGCATGCATGGTTTCTCTCATCTTATGCCCTGCACCCAGATTGCCATATGCATTTCTTTCTTTCATTTCCCCCCCTTCAAACTGCTGAACATCTTTAGTTCCCATTTTCTGTAGTGGCAGGTAAAGTTTTTCTGCACTTCTGAAAAATCTGACCAATACAAGAATTAAATCAGTGTCCTTTTTTTTTTTTTGGACTTCCATTAAAAGTGTGAACAATAGAAAATTAACGAGGGAAAATGGGAATCAAGACCAAAGTAGGAGTAGCTTCTTAAACTCCCGACTTGGTCTCAGTGCTTGGCATTTTCCCATAAATGGAAATAAATGCCTAGATTAACTAATAGTTAAGAAAAGTCTTCAGTTCATGAGCAACGTGTAAGCATAAAATAATACTCTTCCTTTCAGTGTGCCTCTGGTTACCTCTTGTAAAGGGTGGAGAGAGGTGTTTTAAAGAGCATTCCAGTACAACTTTTTAGCAAGGGACTTCTTGTTGAGAGGAAGCAGCTGTGTATTCGTGGGCTCGTGTAACATTTAGGCCATGGTTAATGACTAGTGATGTTGAAAATGAGTTCTTGAATGTCCATGGGAGTGTGGTTAGCTTTAAGAAAGCTCTGCTGAGTAGTAGTGATTGTACACGGTCACAGTGAAGGAGTTCGTATAGTTTGCTGAGTGAGTAAATACATGAATGTTTATAATGTGAGGAGATCCTGGTTTAATATGCATGTTGAATATATGAATTGCTTGGCAGGTGCTTGTTACGCGTGACAGACATTCAGGACACAAACACCAGTAGCAAATTTTACTAGACAAATACAAGTGTCAGTTTTAGTAAAGATATTTAGCCTTCAAACAGAGCTTTTAAATCTGCAGTTCGCTGGCTTTACAAAAGAAGGTCAGCGTCATTATGCGCTTTTTCAAGTAGCGAAGCAAAGGAAGAAGGGACGTGCAGAACATCCTTGGCAGAACCTGGAGCAGAGAGAGAGGCACTGTTTTAGGGTTACTTGCTCTGTCTTTTGATCCTCTAAGGCAGATGCTTACCATAGGATCATAGAAAATGAGGGTGGGAAGGGACCTCAGGAGGTCGCATCTAGTCCAACCTGCTGCTCAAAGCAGGACTATCCCCAATTAGATCATCCAGTCAAGGCTTTGCTCTAGCATCCCGTCTGCTCTAGCTAGATCTTAAAAACCTTCAAGGATGAAGAGTCCACAGCCTCTCCAGTACTTATGTATTTTGCCTACTCCTTTGTATTTCAAGGCTGTCTTACAGCATCGTTTTCACTGGCCCCACCGTGGTCCGGAAAGCAGCATCATTAGAGAGGACAGCTCTAGGTTTTAACGCTGCCAGTCCAGTAACTAGCTTGATTCCAGCTCCTTAATCACATTACGCTCTTAAATAGAAACTATTTTCCTTCTCTCCCCTGGGGAACTGCCATTTTTGCCCCCATGAGAAATCACAGAGGCAGCCACTTCATTTCCCACCCCCTGTACATCAGAGCATGTTGCAGCATGCTGCTGCTTATACTTAATATATATATGGCTGCTAAAAAAAAAAAATCCTCCCCCCTCCCCAACTCAAGTTCAGATTACAAAGACAGAAGGGACTATGGCAATTATCTTGTCTGGGTTTCACAGGGTACATAATTTCCCTGAATTTTTAAAATTTGGACAGGGGGTTGTATAAACATCTAAAGTTTACTGTAAAAATTGTCCATAATGGATAGGTCACCATAACCCTTTGCAAACTGTTCCCTATGGTTAACACTGCACTGTTTGCAGTTTACTGCTAGTCTGAGATTTTTTTAGCTTCAGCTATTAGATAATGCAATACCTGAGCATGCCTGATGGCAGGGCCGTCTTATCAAATTTCCGTTCTTCTGTAGGTACATATAGACAGATCAAATCAGCCCTTAACCACTTCTGTGATAAATTGAGCTGACTGTAAAATAAGCCTGACAGTAAAAGATTTCATCATTTTTTATCATTTTGTATGGCTCTCTTCAGGATCCTCTCCTGTTTTGTTTTCAGATGAAACATGGATATTTGAAATGGAAAAATGCTTTTTCCCCTGAGGAGTCAATTGATTTTTTTTTTTTTTTTTTTGAAATTTTTTTTCACCTGTGTTTTCAATCTGATTTAAAACAAACAATCAAAAACTCTTCTTGCTATAGTTATCAGCAAGATAGTTTTAGATTTGCAGCTTCTAAGCCTCAGTTCTTAGCATTTAGCATTTTTTGCCCTTCCTTTAACACAGTGGCGGGCAATTATTTCAAGCGGAGGGCCACTTACTGAGTTTTAGCAAGGGCCACAAGGGTAGTCCCACCCCTTGACAGGTGCCCGCTCCCCCACCAACATGGGACCAGAAGTCCCACCCCTAACTCCTGACCTTTGCCACCAGAGGTCCCTCCCCTTGCTCCTGGAAATACTCAGTTCAGCAAGGGGGTTTCCCATCTTGGAACCAGAAAAATACAAAATTATATTCTAAAGATTAAGCCTCTACTACAACATTCATTAATGTGATTTCAAGAAATATTTTTGTCCTGATTTACATGTTTCTGTAGTGTACATGGAGGTGATTGTAGAATAGCTTAAAGTGAAGTCTTACCCTTGTATAAGTGGGTGGGTATAGGTTTGTGGGGGTATGTGGGGTGTGTGGGTGTGTTGGGGGCTGGGGATGGTTAGATGGGGGGATGTATGGGATGGGGGAGCATGTAGGTGTGGGTATGTAGAGTGTGGGTGGTTATAGGGTTTGTGGGGAGCTGTGAGTCTGGTGGCAAGGGTGGCTGAGTTTGTTTGGGGCTGTGGGTGTGGGGTCTGTGTGCATACATGTGTAAGGTGGGGTGTGTGTGGGACTCCCCCTGTGAACCAACACACACATTCTCTTTCCCTCCCTCATTGCCTACAGCCCCTGACATGGCAGGCAGAGCCCCTGCCAACACTCCTCTAAGCCAGGGCTCTGTGCTCCTGCTGCTCCTAGCCCCAGGGCACTGGCGTGGGCCCCATACTTTTGCTCACTGCCACTTCCCCCTCCCATCTGCCACCGCTTCCCCATCCCTCACTTTAAGCTGCTATGAGTAGATTCCAGGTGGATCACAGTCGGGTATGTTTGGCCAAGCTAGTGGAGCTGACCAATTTTACATTTGCTGCTGGCTTTGGCAAAGGACCCACTGTTTGGGGCCCTTTCCTCTGCTGCAGCCAGGCTAGTAGATAACACCCAGAGGCCACCCCAGACTTGTCAGCAGTGTAAAAGGAACAGAAGAAGTTAAACAAATAAACTATCACTTAGCTGTCCTCCAGCCTTCCTCCAGGCTTCACCATCTGGTTGCCTCTTATCTTTCAGAGGCTTTGTAGAGCCTGTGGGCTTGTGCAAACAAAGAAAATGACCAAGCAAACAAACAAATGAACAGAAGGGAGTTCTGTTCTCACCCTCCTGGTGGCTGTTTAACCCCTGGCAACCCCAGGCTATAGCCAGCCTGCTTCAGCCAGGTGCAGGCCCTTGTGGCTGCTTTCAGAATCTTTTATCCCCCGCCCCCAGACCCCCATGGCCATCACCACACCTGTGTTGGCTCCCTTGCTGGGAGACTCATTACATCTCAGGACCTGTTTACCAAGCCTCTGGTGAGTCCTTCTAGGTCTTGGGTGGGTATGCGGAGGTGCTTCTAGGGTGTAAGGCTGTTCAGGTACATCCATAGTAACAGGGTTTTGACTTTTTATACCCCGCAACCCTGCTGCTCTAACACCACGTCCCAGCTGCACAGCCAAAACTGCAGGATGCAGCAGGAGCCATCCTGACCCAGCCAGCTCGACATGGAGCCAGCCAAGAATCACAGGGGCTGGGCCGGCTCCCACCCAGCTGTTGCTGCACTCAAACCCACCCACCTGCTCACTGCTACTTGCCTTTCTACTTGCTGCCGCCATTTCCCCACTTTCCTGCCCACTGCCACCATTTCTCTCTGCCCCCGCACCTGCCCACCAGATGCTCTGGCACCATGTGGTTTTTGGCTGCATCACCAGACCATAGGACTTGGCAGGAGCTAGCCCAGCCTGGCCTCAAGGACTGGAGCAATTGCCTGCGGTCCTCCCCTGCCTCCTCCCCTTCTGTTCTTAGCTGAATTTCCCTCTCCAGCAGAGGGAGGCAGGGAACAGCCCCAGGGTCCCAGGCCAAAAGCCTCTGCTAGGCACAGCCTGGGGGTGGGGCAGGGCCATTCAGACCTGGCTGCTGGGTCCTGCTGCCAGCTCCCTGTCAGTCCTACTGCCTCTGGTGCCTTGTCATCTTTGACAGGCAGCCAGGGGCAGATAAATACTAATTTTCTAAATTTTTTAGGGGCTCCACAAGCTGTATAGAATGGCCTGGCAGGCTGGATTGGGCTTGTGGGCCATATTTTGCCCGCCCCTGCTTTAATATCACTCTTCCCTTTTCACCCTTAAATTCTGAAGCTACCTGCTGCTGCTAAAGAAATGCAAGTTTCAAGTAAGAATTTTGCAGTAAGTGAATAGGTCCATTGTTAAAAAAGACTATTTTCAGGACGTGTAGAGGACATGAGGAAATTTTAGGTGTCTTGTACATATGATTATTGGTTTAAACAAGGTGTAAATGAGAGAGACAATTGGAGAGGGAACCACAGAGAGAAGAGTGAGAATAGGAAGGAAAAGGAAGAAAAATACAGTTTTAAATATAAATTACTTCTTAATAGACTATGGGCACATCTACACATGCTGTTAATTCAGAGTACGCTTACTGTACTGTGCAGCCTTCCCGGCAGCATGTCTACACATGCTCCCTTTTGGAAGCAGATTTGTTCTCAATGGGAGTAGCCTGGTACAGGACTGTTCCTGCCCTGCTTTGTCCACCTGCAGCAGCCAGGAGGAACTCCAGGCTCCCCTCTGCCCCTGCTGCTAGCCCAGGGGCTGGCAAGGGGCACGGGGCTGATCACAGTGTACTCCGGCCAGGAGTGCTCTGCTGGCTGCAGTAGCAGCACTGTCCTGGCCCCATGCATATTAGGAGGGGACCTGAAGTGCACAGGGCCAGGAGACCTGCGCTTGCAGTGGGCAGAGCTCTCTTGGCCCCATGCTCATGCAGACAGAAGAGCTGCCAGCAAGTCTCCTGCTGGGCAGGGCTTCCCTGATTTGAGCGTGCACATCACTGAGACACTCTTGAAAATCTTCATGCGAGGTCTCAATAAAAGAGTATAGGTTGTATGATCTCTCTGTGGGGGCCTTGAAGTCCTCACTTTTCAAAAGTGTATGTGCTTTTCTTTGAGTGGGGCTCCTGCATGCCCCAGCTGTTCTGAACACCTCAGGTGAGGTTTGTGTGTGCATAATTAGATATGCCTGAAAATCACTGTGCACCTGGGTACCGGATGTCATGCACAAAGGAAAACCTTGCTTTTTTGATACCAATAGCTTAGACTCTCATTCTTTCTGCCAGAAGAAGGTTTACTACTTTCTTCAGTTAGATTTTCCCCATGCCAGGCTCCATATTCATATAAAATTTAATTATTTTTGTTTTGAGAGGTGAGCTATCCCCCCGCCCCTTCAGGATAGCAGGATTCCTTTCTCTGTTGCTATTTGTCTTGCATATTACTTGCTCTCCAATACTCTATTGAAATGATAATGGAAGAAATGATGAAGCCTTACAAAGAACAGCAAATAACTTGTGGAATCAAATACAATTACTGAAATAGCAGCATGCATACAGTATGCTTTCCCTCTTATGCATTTAGCTTAATCTGTTTATAGATGTTGCAGCTTATCAGTCTTTCACCATAATTGTTGTAACTGTATTGGATTTTGAGTTTCATATTGACTATCTTGCATGTGTACTGTTTAAGAAGGTAAAGCAATCCAGACGTTTCTGGTAAAGACCTGTGTTTCCAATGGTTCGGTCTACTTGCACGCTCTAACTACTTCCTGAATAAGTCCAAACCACTCTGTGGTTTGCCAAACATAGTCAGAGGAGGTATTATATCTGAGAGGTTGATGCTAAATTTATCCATCCTTGCCTCATGCCGGCTGTTCTGTGAGGAACACACAGACAGGCTTCTTTTTGTCCTCCTTTGGGAAAAGCACAGGCAGCTTTTCCGGCGGTTGCATTTGAACATATTATATCTTGCTATGCGCCGCTTGTTTCAGCTGTAATATCTAAATCTTGATTTTGTATTTTTTTAAAAATTTTATTTATTTATTTTTTGCACAGAATCATTAATGTTACAATGTATCTTCAGTAATTATTCTCTGTAGCCAGATGCTTAGTGCCTGCAAGGCAGAAACGGCTGTCCTCTAAATCCTGTCTTTTCATCCCTATTGTTGGTAGTGAAACGGGATACAGGCGATGGTGGGAATTTGCTGCTCAGCACTCAGTTACTGGGTATGTAGTACCCCTCACTGCTCCTGGTCCTGTTAAGGGCACTCCTTTCTAATGCATGAGGCCTCAAGCCGTGACCTGGCTAAAGGTGGAGTCCTACGATTCTCACCCCCGAGGATCAGTTTCCTTCCCGTCGGCTGTGTTTATCCTAGTTTAGCACTGAGTTCCCGGTGCCTCTGTAAGCAATGCCTGTGGTGTAAACATGGTGATCAAGCAGCTTTCTTAAGGCCAACGTATTGTATATTGTGTTTTCTCAGATTTATTTAGCGTAAAATGCTCTGCACATCTGCCTGTCTCCCCGAGGCTTACCATACTGAATCTGGGGACGATTTCCTCTCAAAAATTTCTCCGCAGCTCTTTCTCTATGAGCTTGTCCCCTTTTGCCAGGTCCTGACAATTGACACCTTTCTTTTTCCTCCGGATTAGGATTTTAATTGCTCTTTGATCTTTGGACTCCCAGCTTTGACAAAAACAAAGATTCATATGCCTGTGGCAGGGAGGCTGGACTCGATCTCACAAGGTCCCTTCCAGCCCCTAATGTCTACAAAAGCTTGCAGCTTCCTCGAGACAGGATCCTTGAGGCTGATTTCTCAACTTGCTGCCAACCAAACTTTAGAAGACACCAGAGAGTTGTGTTGGCCTGCAGGTGTGCGTGAAGAATTCATGCCCTCTTAGCTCTGTTGGCAAACCACACCTGTCTGCATGTGGGTCTGTCCCAGAGCTAAGTACAGGCATTCAAAAAGTCCGAGCCTGAATAGATTCAGTCTTTGCAGGTTAGTCTAACCTGGGTAGATTGAACCAAGCAGAAAGTGAACAGACATTCACTTTTCATTCCAGAAATGCAGGCACATGCACGGTGGCTGGAGGGAAGCTGAGCTGATGTGGCAGTGTGGCCAGGCCAGGCCCTGGCAGACCACTGAGTATGATTGGGGAGGGGTTTAAACCCCAACTATGGCCTGCACAGTCCCAAGCTGGGATGTGTCTGGAGGGGGAAGCAACCCTGCCAGATTTGTTCCCAAGTGGCAGCCTCCCAACACAGACCCTGGTGGGGTCTAATGGGCCATGGAGGGGGTTTAACCCCCTCCCCACCTCCTCCTGAGCTTGCTGGCCCATGCCCCAGCCCCCTCCACTCCAGCAGGGAAAAGTTTGGCAGGGGCTGCTCTGCCGCCACCAGGCTACATCCCCAGTCGAGTTTTCTACCCCCACTCCCTTGTCAGCCAGCCCTTGCTGCTCTGGGTAGACAGCAGAGGCCAGCCCAGGGCTGCAAAGCATCCTGGGAACTTTGGCTGAGGCTCAACTCCATCCTGGGGTTGCACTGGTGGTGGCAGCAAAGCTGGAAGGTAAGGTTGAGGGGTGGAAGTGGCATGGAGAACAGATGGTGCGGGGGACAGGTGCCAACGGGTGCAGGCTCAGTCGGGGGCAGACTGGAAGGGCAGCAATTGTTCAGAATAAGCCAAGTGGGGCAGGGGGGTGGGGAATGGGACGGGCACCAGTTGCATAACTGGAAGGAAGATGGCAGGAAGGGCAAGGTATGGGGGACAGACAACTGGTGGGGAGATAAGTGATGGGTGGGAGAGGTGGCAAGGGGTAGGGGTCAGACCACTTGATTCTTCTGCTGCCTACCTCCTTGCGGCTGCTTGCTCTGCCATAGCAGTGGGGGGGGGGGACACAAATGTTAAAGAAGATCTTTAAATAAACAAAGTCTAAAGACAGAAAATTATAACAAAACTTTATAAATT
>NW_017728997.1:8976145-8985679 GCF_001723915.1 Gavialis gangeticus
GGGGGACACAAATGTTAAAGAAGATCTTTAAATAAACAAAGTCTAAAGACAGAAAATTATAACAAAACTTTATAAATTTTCCATGTCTAGAATCTAATTACTGGGGGGGGGGGAGTCATCTTTAAATTTAAAGTGATCTTTGAATTTATATAGGATTTGCAAAATAAACACAGAGATTTCAAATAGGGATCCTTAGTGTCACAAACATTTGGACCTGTTGGCCACATTCAGAGAAGCACAGCAGTGTGGTATTTGCACCGCAGACATGTCTGCACACATACTGCACATTCAGCTGTTCTCTGCACAGCAAGGGAGCAGTGTGGCAGGGGGCGTTGACCCCTGGATATCCAGGCATCAAAAAACCCCATAAAAAAAAAAGTGGAGTGTCACATGTGGGGGCAGTACACACCGCTCAAAACCAGAGCTTGGCCAACCAGAGCCATGGTCAGAGCAGCAGAATCGCCAATGCTGCAGCCCCAGGAGGCCACCAGGACCCCAGGTAAGGCTGCTGGCTCCAGACTGTCATACCCCATCCAGGGTAACCTGCCATGAGCCAGAGGGCACGTGACACAAGTGTTTCCCAGGGACAATTAGCAATGGCACAAGGTGTCACTTGTGCGGACATGGCCGTTGTGGTCTTTCTGTGTTCTTTGCAATACAGGACTTGCTCTGTTCCTATTCCATAGTCAAAAAGCAAGTGAAAGCTAAGCGCTGGTATTTTCTGAGGGGTGCGTAGAGTTTAATGTGGTTGAGACCTACTGGTATTATAAAATGGACAGGTTGGTGGCATCTGGCTTTTGGAATTGACTTACAAATTGTTCTGGTAACAGTTGTATGTATTGCTTATCATTCCTTGCTGTAGACTTTAACAACATTGACGTAAGCTCCTTTTACTGAGAACTAAGCAGCTTGAGGCACTTGTAAATCTCCACCGTCCTTTGCCTCAAGCTGTTGAGCTACTTGACCTTACAATTTCCTCCTGCTTCCAGTACCTAAACTTCTAACTTCCTGTATTCCCATGTCTGTACTGTTAACTGCTTGTGCACATGTAGTGGAGGCAAAAGCTGTTTCTGGTCTCTTGCTCAGCCTTGACACAAGAATGTAGCAGAGTGCACCACTTCTACTCACTCCCCAAATTTCCTTGCGTTTGTTCAGATTTGGTATGCCAGAGCATCGGTTCTCTAGTAGCCCTACCTTCCTCTTCACCTTTCACAGGTCAGCTGTAATCATGATGACTTGTGAGAGTAGTGAAGCACTCTGTTGACCCTCACAACTGATGAAACCAGAGCCATGAGAACTAAGCCACTGTCAGGATAGGCATGCCATATTGTTTTGTGAAGGATAATTTAGTGAAGGATAAAGTTAAGTTTTTAATGGATTCCCATCCAAGCCCCGGCACAAAATGAAGATTATGTTTTTGTATGCAGTTTGAAACAGTGACCACCTGGGATTGATCCTTTGAATTGTGTCAAAATGTATGTCCATTATGACAACCAGATACTGTCTTTTTCCTGCCGGTGCCAATTTATCCGTTTCACTGGTAGTGGGAATGTCACCTTGCATACAAGGTTAATGCTATGCCATTCAGTCCAGATTTCGGACTGGGTGCTGAAACTTGAGCTACCATCTACTTTACTTTTGTTCTCCCTCAAAACCATGATGCATCGAATATCCAGCTGGACCCAGATGTGGCAGTACAAACGCAACAGTATCATCCAGCCAGTTCTTGGTAATATCTACATGATTTTGGATGTGTTCTGAATTAAATGATAGTCAACTCATATTTTATTAGCATTAATTTGTTCACTAGTGCTTCTAGCATCATAAAGCTGTAATGGAAACTGATTGCATAAGCAATAGGACCAAAATACTCTAGTTTGAATATAACTTAGTCGAGACCAGAGGTTTCCAAACTTTTTTTTTTATATTGCATACCTGCTTCCAGATTTATCAGCTGCCCGCATACCCCTACCAGCATACATTTTATGTTTGAACCCCATAAATGCTAATTATTATAATAATGAAAATTAAATCTGCCATTACACAATTTCTCCCATGTACCCCCCAGAGATGTCTTGTGTACCATCAGGGGTATGTGTACCACAGATTGGGAACCCGTGCTCTAGACATACAATTCTTTCTGCCTTGCTTATCCCTGCTTGTTACCATTGGGATCAGGGAACCACAGCATCTGTAACTGAACTTTCCTCCCAGTCTTCTACTTATACAGCATGTAACAATCTAGTTCCACCCACAAAGTGGTTTGTAGAGGAGCCAGAAGAGGGACCATGTACCCCGTATGCCCTTTTTCCTCCTTAAAATCACACCTCCTGCTGCTCTGCTCACAGATTAGAACCAGGGAAAAGAAATCCTCTCATCCTACCTTTTGAACCTTGCAAGCAACTTTTCAAATGCATTCAGTCCTGCACCTCCAGAGGTACTAATCTTCTCCCCACCTTTTAACAGTATGAAGTGACTTGCTCTACAAGATCAGTGAAGTTGGTACTTACCTTATCAGCATGTGTTAATTTTCATATAATCTTTGTGATGAAGTAATATTACATTGGAGATTCCAACTGTTTAGTGCTTCTGAAAAACAGAATTAGCTGGTCCTGAATGCAACCTATCTAAATATAGCTTTACCCTTACTTGACTGAAAGGATACATTGCTAATTGCATTCAGATATTATGACTGTGTAGTAGCAACAATATATTTGAATTAAAAATGACTCTGGAATATCTTCATCCAGTATTAAGTTAAGGTATATGAAACCTATATTAAAGCTATCTATTTTTTCCCTTCTTTTACTAATCTAGAGTGAGCTGTTGGTCTTTCTGCTCATTTTGGCAGGAAGAGTAGCATGTACCTTTTTTGGGGGAGGGGGAAGGAGAGGGGTTGCTAACCTGGCACCTGGTTCTCTCCTCCCCCCATGCCCCCCACTCCCCGTGGTCCAACTTATTTTCTGGCTCTCCACCCTGAGTCCCACCTCTCTTTCCTGCCATGCCTTTGATATCCATTCCTGTTTGTTGCTGAGGGAGGTGGTTGCTGGGTCTGGCAGTAACCTTCCTGGTTGCCTTGCCTGGGGCTTGTACTCCCTCTTGACTGCTTCCCCTTTAAGGGACTGCTCCCATAGGCTTCTGAGCACTTGAGGGCTCAGTTGTTGCACCCATAGCCCCCTTTTCCTCTGACCACACCCTCAGCCTTAGTCTGCTGTTTAAGACCTCAGTGCCTGGCTATCGGCCCCACCTTGGTGGCAACCCTTCCTGGGGCTTCAGTCTCGGCATGCCAGTCTCCACCCCTTTAATCTTGGGGCCAGCTCCTGGCATAAATAGCAGGGGAGTGCCACCCAGGCACCCTTGCTTGTAGCCTCCTTCACCCCTGCAGCCACAATCCAGTTCTCTGGTATCAAACTAAAACAGAACAAAAGCACAAGCTGGTTGCTTCATAAAACAAATAGTCTCCCTCCTCAGGGTAAACATTGCCCACATCCTACCTCCATAGGAGCCTTTTCCTCCAGGCTCCCCTGGGTGGCTTGGGTGTCTTCTGTCCATCTCCAGCATCCTCTCACTCATGAGAGCCCCTGTCCCTGTTACAGTCCCTGGCTCCCCGTACGTAGCCAGAGATGGGACTGATATCCCCAAGCCCTGGTCTCCTTGGATGCTTGTACATGTGACAATGTCACGATGTACATATGATGAAAATTTCCATGCGTGTGGCTTAATGGCATCACACATTACATGTACCTGAGTTTTGGGGGTTGTAAATGAGCTTGCATCATTGCAAACTAAACTACAGTCCAATGTAGTTTAGTTTGTGACGTTGCGAGTTGGAATGTTGCAGCCATTAGTCATTGCACCCACCAGCCACGGGAGAGGCAGCCAGGCTCTGCAGCAAAAAGGATCAGGCCCATTGCTGCTTTTGCCTTCAGCAGGCTCCAGCAGCTGGCAGGATGCCTCGCGCCACTCAGGAATGGGCTGACTTGCCCCTGGGGCAGCACAGGAATGCGGCTGGGTTTGCTGGCAGCCAGGGAAGGCAGCAGGGGTGGTACATGGGGTGTGGGGTTCCCCAGGCAGGCTGCTAGCTGGCCGACTGCTGCCCCAACTCTGAGGTGCTTGATCCAGTGCTTTCCTGAGGCTACCCAGGCTTTCAGCACCTGGTGAACAGTCTCCATCACCTTATCTGACCACTAGTACTCCCAGTCATCCTCCTGCCACCTTCTCATGCTGCCCCAGGGACAAGCTGGGTGTGCTGACACCCAGAGAAGGTAATGAGGATTGTGCACAGGGTGCTGGAAGCTGGGGTGGGCTCAGGAAACCATTGCATTGAGTGCCTCCAAGCTGGGGCAGCACCCAGCCAGTTAGCAGCCCACCTGGGCAGCCCTGTGCACCATTCCCACCACTTTCTCTGGCCACCAGACAACCCAGCTTCCCTCCCGCCACCTCCCTGCACTTCCTCAGGGGCAAACCAGCCCATTCCTGAGCAGCCTCAGGCATCCTGCCAGCTGCAGGAGCTTGGTGAAGGGCTTGATCCCTTTTCTCCATGGAACGTGCCTGCATCTCCCATGGCTCGGGGGTAAGCTGACTAATGGCTGCAATGTTTTAAACTGCAGTGTTTCAAACTGAAAGCCCAATCCTTCCCCCCCCAGCGGAGCCTGCCTACCTCTCCTGCAGCCAGGGCCTGAGCTCTGACAGATTAATGGTCCCCCTGGCTGCAGGAGGGGCGGGCAGGCTCTGCCAGGAAAAAAGCAAAACAAAGGATCAGGCCCCTCGATACTTCTGCCTTCAGCAGGCACCTGTGGCCACCAGGACACTCACGTATATAGTGATGGGATAGGTTTCAATTAAAAATTCACCATTTCAATCTGGGGGGCATAGGATGCAACCTGAAGGACTAAACCCCCAGCATGTATACAAGCGCCCCTTCTGGCCATGTGACTGGGTCTCCTGCATCTAGTGACCAGGTGCAGCTAATTGCTTCATTAGCCCCATGGCCTTGTTAATCCTGGACCCATTCCACCTGGCCTGCTATGGCTTACTGCCCTTCTTGGCTTTGAGTTTCTCACCTTTTCAGGCCTTTCTTCTAACAGAGGCAGGGGTTCCTTGTTACAAGTAGCAGTGGCATGTTTCCATAGAGAAAAAAATGATCTTTACATCGTTTTAAATTTCCCCTTTTTTCCCCCCAGTTTCAAAGACCCAGTGTCCTGGGTTTGTATTGTGAATGAGACTAGGCATTGGTATTCTTATTCCCTGTATACTATTTTGTTGTTTATCCTGTCTCCTTGCATTTGCTTTCTTCCAAATAGAAAAAACCCCAGTCTTTTCAGTTACTCGACCTAGAGACGTTTTTCTATGCGTCGTTTCTCTTGCATTCCAAAGGATGTCAATTTCAAGCGTGCCGGACGAGGTCCTATAATCACCTGACCCAGTTTGTCTTGGAGCATTCTGCCCTGGTCAGAATACCTGCTGATCCCTATAGTGCTAGTGTAGCTTGAGAAACAGAGGCCTTGGAAATCTCCTGTAACACCTTGTCAGGGAGTGCAAGACATAAAGATAACTCTGAGAACCTCCAAATAATTTTGTGATATTTTTTTTTCTTCTTTTTTTGTGCCACACCTAGCGATCGCATGCTCTTTGGTGCCTGTATTAGATTATCTGTGACTCACTGGGTTTCCTCTTTTCCAACATTTCAAATGTTTAATGATGCCTGTTTTATGGCCATATAGAATATAGATCCATTCTCTCTTATACAGGGATGCAGATACCATAGCTATATTAGCACTTCTTATTCCTAAATGTCAATTGTTTGCATATTCAGATTGGTTAGACAACTTAAAATAACTTTTTACTGAAGAGAATAAAACCAGTTTAACATATATATTGGACAGGTCCATTTCTCTCTGTCTTGCATCAAGGCGAACTATCCTCTGACAGCCTGGTTTTAGAGATGCTGACAAGTGTAATGCAAAGGATCTTAATTACTTTTGTAGAAATGTTTTAGATATTTAAAAGTTGCCTCTCCTAAGTCATGGGGTGAGTCAGACACTGTTTGCAAAAAATGTTAAATCTCTTCATGTAGGGTAATCCACTTAAGAGACTTGGCCTAAATGTTCAGGGCTAGTATATTAAGGAACATATTATTAAATCAGATGATGGAAGTACTTATATGTGGTTGGCTTGGCTATAGGTCTGGATGATGCTAAATCATCTGTGCCCTTGTGCAAGTGTGCCATTCAGGGGAAAAATACCAGAGCATTCCTTGGCCCAGTAAACACTTGCTTTTGAAGCATGGTGGCATGTGTATTTTCTTATAGCATATAATATAAAAATTTAAATAAACGTGCCACACATGAGTTAGCGGTGGCTGAGAGCTAGGGTTATTCTCAACCCTTTTGCTTGTTAGCGAGACCTCGCCTGGCTTCATGCCTTTTTGTAACTTGGTAGCTTGGCTCAAGGGTAAAACCTTTTTCACCCTATACATTTTAAAAGAAAGTTTGTAGTGAGCCCTGCTCTCCAGTGGCACATAGGCTCACTGAAAGAAAAGCCTTTCTTCAGTGTAGTCAGCAAGATAGTGATGGTTGCCAGGTTGGGTTTTTGTTTTTCATTTTTTAAAGATTATGGACTGAATATTAACCTCTGTCACATCTGGACAGAACTGCCCAGCACTGTGGGTTTTTTTCCCCTCAATTTAGCATTAGTTCTGCAACTTTTTTAGTGGCATGACCATAATGCATCTGTATTGCTGCAAGAGTGCAAGCAAAGAAGGGGGCCACTTCTTTCCAGATGTTTCAAACTCTGGAATTTGCAACCGCCTACCATCAAACGTGCAGTTCATGCTTTCTCCCCCCAGGATTAAAAGACAAAAACAAGTGACTTTGGAAGAAAGAAAAAAAAAATCTACTTTACATATGTGAAGTTGTATCTTGGTAAATTAAAATGCTATATGTTTCAGACTTACTATAGCAACTATGAATGACTTCAGAACAGGGTTGAATGAAATAAAATTGCCAAACCTTGAAAACTAGAGTCAAATTCATACTTTTGAAACATGCTTTTACAAACATCATTCATTATAGTGCCTGACTAGTATTTCCTGACAAGGACTCGCCATTACCACCGTATCCTGGATGTGGAATCTAAAAGTCTTTACTCTTAGCACTCTACAAACCAATTTTAAAAAATTCTCAACTTCTGCTTTTCAGAATCTCTGCAAGCTAGATATTTCCTAATCTGAGTTTACTTTCCAGGTCAACAAATTGATTCTTCAATACCTTAGTCTTAGGCATCCTTCACTGGAACAGCTTCATACCCACTGAATGTTATCTCCATATTTTCAATTTAGCTCTCAGCTTCTTGCAATTTTATACCAAAGCTTTTGAGCTTATCAAGCACAGCCTCTGTAGCGTTTATCACATCTAACCTTGTACTGATATTTAAAGAGTTCTTGCTAAGTAATTTCAACACTGCTTGAAGCATCAAGTCCATTGCTTTTCATGGTATGAAAGCAAGGTCTTTTTACACCGGCTATAAGATGTTTCACAATTATGCTGGTTAACATGAGTTAGCACTTTTGTGTAGGCGAAGATAGCGGTATTTAAAAATGCATTTGGCTGTTTTAACCAGAGTAGATCGCAAGCTTAGGGAAAGTTAAAGCTTGTGATTTTTTTTTTTTTTTTTTAATTTATACAGTTTTCTTTTTGTCTAGGTGTAGATAGGCCCAAGCGTACTTCTTGCTACCTAGTGGGAGAAGAATACTCAAACTAAGCTGTCCTAAATTTATAGCCTTTCATCAAGGGTTTAGCTTCTTCCTCAGAAGCATCAGTAGTTCCTACTGTCCAAGAACCAGGGATGAATCAACTAGCTTGTTACGAATAAAATGCATAGTCATGGTATGGTAGGGTTGAAGACCAGTCATGAAGAATTAAGAAAATATGTCTTGAGCTATTGTCTTTCATCAGAAGAATTCGCTAAACAAATGTGTAGCTAAATTAACAGTCATCTTTAATTATTTTCCCAGTGACAGATGTGAAAAGACCAATGTGGGAGAGAGGGAGCAGCCCGAGTGAGAAGAGTGGTGCCACGGGGGCAGGGTAAAAGCCAGAAACCACCGTGGGGATTATTCTGTTTGGGAAAAAGAAAATCCTACGACTGTAATCATACCCAGCTGTAACCACAAAATGATCCGTTTCTGTTATAAGGTGCACTGGAATGTTCAGCTAATCGGGAAAACTAATTGACTGAACATCTGCTTTATCATATTCTCCAGTGGGTATTATTCTGTCTGCTAGTTCAGTTTAAGTGTATTTCCTGTTAAAAACTCATTTTGGGCTTAACATCTCTGCTGTTTCTTTAATTGCATTTAGCTGAAACTTAGAATTCAGGTTCTCCTGCAACATACTTTATTTTCCCCTTCCCCCGTCTTGTTCACAAAACAAGAAAATGTTTAAGCCATTTACATATATTTCTTTTTATACAGAGGAGAGACATCTTGTGAGGGTTTATACTTTAAAAATGAAACTTGTGCATTTGTTACCTTGTGGAATTATAGTCTTCCCATCCTCTTCTACTTCCCTTGGTTTGCTTTTTTTTTTCCCTCTGGTTGGGCAGGCCCTAAAGCCTAGATTTGCCACTTTCTGGACAAATGGTTTATCCCCTAGACCATTGTAGAAAAAGCAGGTCTACCCAACCCGCATCTGTATTTAAAAGGAGCGAGCCCTAATTTTTTCCAGAGAGGAGTTGTAGGTGCCAGGATCCTCTGGGGACATCTGGTTCTCCTTTGTGATCGCAATTCAGGTGCTGATGTTTCAGCGGAGGGGTAAGAAGTAGGACACAGCCCTATGTTTAATGTTTTCTACTGGATGTTCCTCTTGGCAGCTTCAACTTAATCTCTGTGTTTATTGGACTGGTCTTCTGTCCATGCACTGTCTTGGCAGCCTGTGCATTGGATGGGAACATCTATGGAGGCATCCTTTCCATACCTTTTGATGAACGGAAGAAGCCAAATAATCTTCCTCATACACCCAGCCTCTGAGAATACAGGGAACCATGTAGTATTCTCGCAAAATATTTTGTTCCCCTTTATGATGAGCATCCTCTAAGGTCTTTGAAAGGACCTGGATTTGTACGGAGATTGTCCATCGAAATTCTGAAACAGAATGCAGGAAGAAGATCTCCCTTCTTTTGAGCAAGTTGTTGTGTTGTTGTTTTTTTGTTTTGTTTTGTTTTTTAAAGTGACCATCAAAATGTATTAAATCTCTAAAATATATAGCCAGGAGGCTTTTTCCATTCAAAAGCAAAGTCAAGTCCAAACGGTCAGGGAGTGCCTGAAGGGCCCCAGTGGCATTCTGACTTTAGAGGTGTAATTGAAGCCCAAGCACTTTTGTGTGCTTTCATCTTCAAATCACTGTTACAAAATAGGGATATTTTTTTCCCTGTTGCAAGAAAAGAAACAAGTAGCTTTTTGCTTTTAATAGAAAATGGATTCTTTTTTTTTTTTTTTTTTTTAACTGATTAATAAAACACAAAGGTTACATTTTA
>NW_017728997.1:8990679-9010188 GCF_001723915.1 Gavialis gangeticus
ATTCTGACTTTAGAGGTGTAATTGAAGCCCAAGCACTTTTGTGTGCTTTCATCTTCAAATCACTGTTACAAAATAGGGATATTTTTTTCCCTGTTGCAAGAAAAGAAACAAGTAGCTTTTTGCTTTTAATAGAAAATGGATTTTTTTTTTTTTTTTTTTTATTAACTGATTAATAAAACACAAAGGTTACATTTTATGTTTGGTGGGGCATTTTAATTAACCAGAGAAGGCACATTCATGCAGTGGGGATTTCTTGACTACATTATTTGAGTTATGACATCCTTGTCATATATAATAAAATGATAGTAATGTCATTTTTCCCATGGTTATTTCACATTAGTATTATTGAACTGGGGGGGGATTCGGAGGGAGTGGGGGGGAAATCTTTCCGCAAGTATAAGCGTGTGTTTAATATACACGAGCCATTCCTTTTCATTATTAGGTTATTAAATAAAATGTTGCTATATATTTTTTAAACATTTAACCTAATAAGCCTGAAATTAATCAAATCTTTTCAACCAAAAAATGTGCTGATTGCTTAATAATGTTGCAAGTACAGAGCGACAGACCATAAAATGCAAAATCTTTATGAATTGCTACAATATATGTTGCAATCCCTACTTTCAACTTGGGTTCCTTTATAATTTTCATATTGAGTTTTTAAAGCAATTTTCTGTAATTACATAGAATGCAGCATATTTGGATGGATTCTTTTAAATCTCTCATGCTGAATGGATGGCCCAATCCTCAGCTGTTACAAATCAGGATGGCTTTCTTTTTTAGGGGGAATTGCTTGGGTTTATGGCAGGTGTGGGGCTAGCCCAGTGGAGATATTTTAAGAGCTTATGTGATGATGCCACTAATCTGTGCATTTTTTATATAATTTTTCTTATCTTTCCTCTTGTAATGCTAGATATCCAGGTTCAGCTCTTCAGCTGCTGTAAATCAGTGGGGTTGCATAGTCTTTTTCACAACAGTGTCTTGTAACAGTAATGAGTGTGGTTGAAAAAAATCTCTTTATGGGAGCTTTAGAGGGAAAGGAAAAAAATAGCTGCCTTCACAGAACCTTTAATAAAACAGCTTTTCCACATGTGATAAAGTGACTACAAAATCTGTTACCTTAGAATAATTATTTCAAGAACTCGGATCCTATTGGAAAATGATAATTCTTTGCTTCCTGATGCCATAAACCTCTCATTTCTAGCCTACATCGTTTCCAATTATTGGAATTTTAAACCTGTCCTAAGTCCATGGTGTCTATTGCTTGTTCAGTATGGTGACTGTAATATTAGGATGAATTCCATTTTTTGCAGGGAGATGCATGAGAAGGACTGGGATATACTCTTAGAAATGCTTTTTGAACTACAGCCTATTATTGAGCGTTATGGAGTTGATTGAGTATATAGTCCTTTTAAAAGTTATTCTGAATAGAGAACTACAAATTGCTTCAGGTAACCCTCTGAGCCAGGTCGGTAAAAAACCTAATCAGCATGCTAAGCGATCTTCAGCCAGGGGAAGACAGTTACCCTGAGGGAAGTGGGATGTTAATTCAGGCTGGGACAAGAAAAGCTATACAAATGAACTTCATTCTAGCCACGGAATATCAAAGGGAAATTATGTATGCAAAAGCAGATCTGTATTGTGTATTGGTACCTATGTGAAATAAAAATAACTTGTGAAATGCTGGCTTATGGGACATGGGACTCCAAGCTTCTCTGCTCAGGGAAGCCAAGAAACATTACTTAGACCAGGGGCGAGCAGTTATTTCGGGCGGAGGGCCACTTACCGAGTTTTGACAAGATGTTGAGGGCTGCATTTCCCTCTCCAGTGCAGGGAAGCAGGAACATCCCCACAGTCCCAACCCAGAAGCCTCTGCTAGGCAGGGCTTCTGGTTGGGGAGGCGGGGTGAGGCTGGGTGGGGTGGGGCTGGGCAGGTCTTGCTGCTGGGTCCTGCCACTGCTTTCCTCTGGGTCCTACTACCCCTGGTTCCTGTCATCTTTGACAGGCAGCCAGGAGTAAATAAATAGTCATTTTCTAAATTTTTTACGGGCCTCATGGGCTGGATAGAATGTCCTGGTGGGCTGGATCCAGCCCCTGGGCCATATTTTGCCCACCCCTGACTTAAACTCTGTTTTCTGCAACTGAACAGAGGAGCAAACCTCATTGTGTAAATGTTGATGCATAGGATGCTTGTATGGGCACAATCAAGATGACATCCAAGTAACGTTGAAGTAGGTAATTGATAGATATCCATAGTGCCTTTATAGATGAAAAGCTCACTGAAACTGTGGGCTGTGTCTCAGACTTGCTGCACTAAAGATCAGCATAGACTCAAGCAGCCCAAGAGAAACTGTGCCAAAAATGCAGGCATAATATTAACTCATTTTAATTTCTATTATCTTCAGCAACTCAAGCTTTCCAGGATGAGGCTCATATGGTATAACTTATCATACTTCATTTTTGATCTTCCAATTCTTTTCTAATAACCTTGATTTTATTTAGGACATTTCCTGAGTCTTAGATTTGTTTCTGGAATAATTCATTGCATCTCATTCTCTGAGATGAAAGAATTCCTGACCTGTGATGGTTTGCGTCTTGGGGCACCCAGTCAAAGGTGATACCCCTTTTGCATTATCAAAAGGTTGTCTAAAATGGTTAAGTTGCACGGGGAAAGCCTGAGGCATGTGAGTGATTGAAATAGCGACTAGAAATAACAGAGGCAATATTTTTATTTTTTTTTTGTGGTAGGCTGATTGGAAAAAAATAAAGCTCTTTGAAGCTGATCTGTGGTTTAGAATATAGGGATTAGTAGACAAAGTACAGGTGATAGTGTCAAAGGTGCATGATTTTTAGTTCATCACTTGCTCTGTAACTCACACAGATACTGGCTTATTGTGTGCATGTTATGAAATAAGCATATTGGCATGAGTCATATGAGAGAATGTGGTATTTGGTTATACAAGTCTTATGAGGCCAGAGTTAAGATGCTGTTTAGACAAGGATGTGCTGACTACAAGATGTGGAGGGCTATGTCTATACATCTAATTCTTTTACTGCTATAAAGTTTGTATTGGAATTCAGCCTTCAGAGATAACTGTAGTGGATCTGAGTATATCTTTTGAAAGAGAGGCTTTTAATTGATCTAGTAATTGCAATTCTCAAGTGCCACTATTCAGTGTTGCTAACTTACCAGTGTGAGAATCTTACTTTTGCAATATCAATGTTAGTCTGCCAACCCTCAGTTTTTAGGAACAGCTTGGGAAGCTTCTGAATCCTACTGTAGAATCTTAAAGACCTGTACTTTGCTCACCTGCCAAAGTTGGAGTGTTTGGATGACGCTTAATGTTGTCAGTGCCATTGTGGTAGGAATCAATGAAGTCCTGCTGGGAACAAAACATGCTAGCAAGTGTCTTGCCAAGCAAATTAAAGATGTGGATTCTGAGATTTCTGGTATGAACACTACATTAGATAAAATACAGCATCAAGTAGGGAAAAACACAGCAAAGGATTATTGATCTGGAGAACAATAATACCACATCTACAACTGAAGGGCATAACATCCAGCTGGAGGTTACTGCACTACTTGACAAAGTAGATGATTAGGCGGAAAGACTTTTGGACTGTAGTTATGGATAGACCAAATCCCACAGGGATGTGATTCTATCAGTCAGTTCATTAGCTCTGTACTGGCTTGGGAGGCAGAAACATGAAGTTTTATTGGGGAGGTAGGAGCCTGGAAAACCCCTTTGCGTACAATAATGTGCCTGAAATGAATATGTCCTTTAAAAGCACCATTTCAACAATTCATGCACATTTTGAAAGTCTTGGGCCTTAATCCTACTCTGAGTTTTGTGTGAGCTTCTTGCTTCCATGTGGAGCTATTTACAGTGTTGAGGCCTTGGTGGAGGTACATAACCTCTTTCTGTTCTTTACATACATGCACTATTACTTTTTTCCATGTAAATGCACATCAAGTATTGATACAACAGTGTGGCCAGAGGTCTGTTCTTGATGCTTTAGCAAATAAATAAGCTTCCAGGATAAAAAATGATGCTGGATCAATGTAACACGTCCGAGGCCTAGGTGATCCTATCCACTTTGTGAGGTTATAGGCCTGGTATAGAAGACATGGGTAGAGAAGATTTGGACCACTTCTTTGATGCTTGATCCAGGTCAGCCTCAGGCCCTGAAGGCTGCTCTAAATTGTGCCCTGCAGTATTTCAACTTCATTGATGCCAGGGTCCTTCACAACCCTTTTTATTAGCCAGGCCCTCGTTCCTATATAAAAACAAGCTTCTCTTTCATCCATTTCACTGATAAGGTAACTGCCAACTTGCACAAGGTTAGCAAGGGAAAAATCTGGGAGCAGAACCCCGGTGTCCAGTATAGTAGAGTCATGATTTTTATTTTTATTTTTTCAAATAAGAAAAAGCATCCTGATTCATGCACTTATGTGTAGACTACTCTGCTCTTGAAGAAAATAGGAATCCTGATGCCGAGTGTTTTATTCCTACATCACAGGGGTTTTCAACCTTTTCTAACAAGTGTACTCCCAGTGGCCAGATGTGGAATGTGTGTGGGGGGGGGTGGCACGACTGGACGCAGAGCAGGGTGGGGAGAAAGGGGGTAGCACGTGGCTGAATGAGCATGGGGTGGTGGATGGTGGCAGTAGCTGCTGCTGCATGCAAGCTCCCCCACTGCATCCAACTGGCTGGGCAGTGCCTGTGCAGCCCACAGAGGGGCACTGCTGCCCTCACCCTACTCCGACCTGCCTCCTGGGAGGCAGTGGCGAAGGGTGGTGGGTGGTGGAACTCAGTCCCTGCCCTCCTGCATGTACCCCCTAGGGCCTTCCCAAGTACCACTGGTTGACAAACCCTGCTATATCAGCAGTAAGGAGTCTGGCAGAAGGCAGGGGAGGCTGGCACTTTAGAAACTCACTCTGTCAGAAATGTATATCATAAGTAGGTGAACAAGCCATTGTGACCAGATCCAGACACAATACTTTTTCCAGCTGAGGTGGTTGGAAGCCAGTCTATACCTATAACAGAACAGTAGTTTGAGACGCATAGACTGGGATCCACCATTTTTAAAGCAGTCTAAGATAGACCTGGATTGATGTAGCATCAGACTTGCTCAGTATAGGTTAGACTGGTGAACTGAACAATATCAGGTACTCTCACAAATCAAGGTATTTTCCTGTCCACTAGCATCCCAGAGGCTATTCCTGGCTCTCCACTAACCCCCTTTTGAAAGGAGCTGTGCCTTGGTTGCTCAAGCTAAGCACCTACCCAGACCCACCCCCAACCTCTGTAGTTGTCAGCCACAGGACAGAGGCAGGGAACATGAGGGCAGGGAGCAGGGCTTGTGAGCTGCTGTGGGGAGGCAGTGGCAGCAGCAGAAGCTGCTTCCCATGCAGCTGTGGGACTCTGGTCCCTGGTGGGAGGGAGGCTGCCATGCATGGGAAGCAGCTTCAGCCCCAAATTCAGCACTGGCTCTGGTGGGGGGGAACCAGTGCACAGTGCTCAGGCTTGGGCAGAACTGGGGCAGGGGAGGCAAGGTCTGTCCCCATCGACCCTGACTGGGAACACAAGGTGCATCTCTTGTTTTACCTTTCCCCAGCAGCATGCGAGCCCCACTGCCTCCCCATCTGTGTCCTGGCTGGGGTGGACCCCTGCACCCCCGCACCCTGGACAAAGCCTCCCTCTGCTGGCTGCCTGCAGTTGATCCTTCCCTGAAAGATGAGCGGGCAGTGGTGGGAGGCATGTGCCTGGCAGCCAGTCAGGGATGGCACAGCCATTCAGCTGCCTTCAGCAATCTGCAGCACACTGGCAGGCATGTGGGAGTGCCCTCTGCCTTCTGGCATTGGCCAGCGAAGGCTTCTGCGTGCTCTCCCCCACCGAAGGATGAACATGAGTTTTGTTCACTTCCAATCCAGCAATTATACCTTGCCCACAAAGGCTGAAAATCAGCAGCAATTGGGCACCAGTGGGAAGTGGTGGCTTCACTGCAAGTGTTCTGCCTTCAGATCAAGCTGCATTACTTCAGCCAGCAGTTGCTGAAATGTTACTGACCCCTACCAAAAGGTAACACTGTTCTCCCTTCCTGGCTAGCCTGGTAGCTGCAAGAGGGGAACTCTGTGGTGCTAAGAAGATTGGTCAGTGGTCCAAACTCTGCTGATGACCCCATGAGGAGAAACTTGTGTTTCTGCAGGTTAAATGAAGCCACCTGGATTAATTGCAATTTTGTTGAATGAGTTGAGTGTTTGTATTTAATTAGTAGTGCTGTTCTGGTACAAACTGGAGATACTTTTTGCCTGTGTGCCCATTGGAAGCTTCTGCCTGTATGAACTCCAGAAATGTCAGCACTCAATTTAACAAGCTTCACTTTCTTTCTTGAGAAGGAGGGAGGGATTTGTTGAAAGCATGCAACATTAGCATTTATTAGGGACTAGGTGTCTCTTGGCACTGTTTAATGAGCCTTTCACTCGTTGCCTTTTACCAGCTAGATTCCTGCTAAATTCTATAGAGACTGAAATTTGTTCCCGTCTGATAGTGGCTGGCTGGCCCATGTATGGGTTGTTACTTAATATATTTGCCCAATACCCTGAAGAGAGGCTGTTATTTTCACGTTGGGTTCTAGAGGCTAAGTAGAGACAGTCAAAAATCCCAAGGCTGAATCGATTCAATCTTTGCAGGTTAATCTAAGCTACATACATTGACCCAATAAGCAAATGAACAGACATTCACTTTTGATTCTGGAAATGCCCAGGCCAGAAGCCACGGGGTGCTAGAGCATGCCTCCCTGCTCAGCTGGAGCAGACGACTTGGGCCACGGCTAGCTCCCCCCACCTGTGAGGCAGGGAATTGCAGGGGAGGTGCAAAGCATCCTGGGATTCTGGGGGACTGTGAATTAACTTGAATCTGGAGGGGATCTGGGACAGAAGTTCAATAAACCGATTAACCTACATCAGTTAAGTCTCATACTGCATCCATTCAGGTTTATCTTAAACCAATTTTGGCCATTTTGAAAGCAATTTATGTGCACTGAACTTCTCTTGTGTTACAGATTTGAACTGGTTTCCAATCACTTCTACTGGCTTATGTATAATTTCTGTCCCTAGCCTTAGTGAGATGGGAGAGGGAGAGAAGAGGGGCTTTACCTCATGATTTTTGCAACTGGAAATACTGTAATTTGGTTCTATGTGGTTTCTGCTGCTAATTTGACTATAGCTAGATTTAGGCTATTTAGACTATGGCTAGATTTTTTTTTGTAATTGGGATAATGGCGCATGTGAAAGACAGCTGATTGAACTGTGTTCTCACAGAGGTGTCTTGACTAAGTATGACAGGGGAGTTTAGACTTTCTAATTTTTTTTGGGTGGGGGGAATGGGGAGAGGAGGGCATTACTCTCTTGAATTGCAGAAAATACTTTTTTCTACCCTGATGAATCAACTATGTATTTTTATATTTGCATAATAAAGACACTGTTTCTACTTTGAAAAAATGAATATGAGCTGTATTCTGGCCATAGCATAGGAAGTCTTTTATATAGATAAGCCTTGCAACAGATCTGTTTCTAAGACTTAGTAGTTGGCTATAAGGAAATACCTAGGGTAGATTTTTTGTTGGGTTGTTTTTGTTATTCCCAGCACTTCATATACTATACTTCTGATGCTTCCCAAAACCTGGGTTCCCAGTTTTCTTGTATTGAGCTCAAGGAGAAATGCTGTCCTTTCTTTGTTTAAGAATGAACTGTGGTAGTCCAAGCAGATACCTCATTTGAGGTATGCATGTCCTTTTCAAAATATTTCTGATAGTTTGATATGCACATACATTTCTTCCTTTATTCTAACTATCTGGGATACTCTTCTCTGAACATGTTCAGATATTCTTCAGAAGTAGTTTACTTTAATTACATCTGGATAATACTCCTTGTTGTTCATGTCACACAGTTGGTCATTTGTTAAAAACCATGGTTTCTGCAGCCTAGTTGGGAGGAAGAAGATCAAAGAATTTTGAGGTAGTGATGTGAAATCATTCATAGTGAACCTTTTATACAAATTTTTATGCAAAGCTTTCTCTTGTCAACATTGGAGACTTTCAATTTCTGCAAAATTTGTGCTCTGAATACTGATTCAAAAAGAATAAAAAGCCTCTCACAAACCAGGATATTACTTGGATGGTATTAATTGAATTTAATATTACTTCTAGTACTAACCCAGCTATAGTTAATTTTACCAACTGACTGGCACAAAGGCAACTGTAACTTAGCTTTCAACTGCTGGAGGGTAACCAAGGTTGTGAAACTTGTAATTTTCTTGTGGTCAGAAGAGTTATCCTCTATGTGAGATGGAGTTGGGGTTGTTGGTTTATGACTAGCATGTCGTCTCCGTGTCTACTGTAAGCATGTTGATTCCCTAGCACCCAGGGAAGAGGAGGGCAGGTAGAATCGGATGCATTATTTTCCATAGATATTTAAACAAAGGGTGCTCTGGCTCAGCCATGAGATGAGCTCACCAAACTGGTTTTAGGTAGCCTGTCCCCAGCATGTGGGCTGGAAGACGGACCTTTAGCTAGATTTAAAGAGACCCTCAACATTGGGGGTTGGGGAAAGAGATTGGTGGCATTATAGACTGATATCTATTCCTCCAGAGATTTGAAACTTCAGGTAGGATAGGTCTCACACTTTATTTGCTGAGAGAGCTTATTAAGCTTTGCTTCTACTGTTGAAGAGGAAAAAAACCAACATTTCTTGTATGTGTGTGAAGTGCCACAAAGGCAGCCTTCATTCTCAGCTGGTTGTAAGTGCCCACAGCAAAAAACTGTAGTTACTAAGTCCAGTGGGCCCTGTCGGGGAATACAGGGTACTTGTTGTCTAGTACCCACTCTTGGAGCTGGAGAATTGCAGGGTTCCACTCTAGACAGGGAAGGTGCAAAGTCTTCATGCTTGTGGGCATCCCTGAAGAAATCCGAGAAAGAGTTAGACGTGCACCCATGACACTAAATACAGGGAGATCGTGATATAATGGATGTGCATGTTGCATTAGTATGTATCAGAGCCAATGAGGTTAATCCGAGGCGCGACTATTGCTAATTAAAAACTTTTACTCCTTTCTGTTGTGGGAGTGACTGATGGACCAAAGTAGGATTAGAGTTTCATTGTACTAGATACTGCACAGCTAACCAACAGTTCACATCTCCAAGAGCTGACAATGTAAGGTCAGAGCAATGTGCAACAAGTGAAAAGACCAACAAGGCAAAGATGAGTCAACATAATGCAGAGGCATTGGAGTAAGCATTAAGCACCCAGCAAAAAAAACCAATGGGACAGCTTCTAGTAAAATTTATTTATTTACTGGTTGTTTTTTTGGGGTTTTTTGAGGTTGTATAAATAGCAAGTTCTGCAAAGAAGCTTCCGACGATCTGTCTGTAACACACTGGAGACTATTTAACTCCTATTCTGTCCTTTTCTGTTTTTGAAGGCTCTCAGATTTCCCACCTCCCATTTCTTATGTTTGCTGTTCAGTTTCATCAAGATAACCTGGCATCTGCAAAGATCCCTACTGGGATAGGCAGACTGAGTAAGCCACAGGCTGCCCCACAACTGCTCCCCACAAGGACTGCTTGCTAATACGTGACACTGCCTGAACTTGAGGAGTAAAGATCTAATGAGACCCCAAAGGAACCAGAACCACCGCCATTTCTTCCTGTCACTTTTCCCCTTCCTTCCCCTTTTTTTGAGTAGTCCTTATATTGCTGTGAACATTAGTGGTAGCTTTCATCTGACCGTTTAGATTGTAACAGGTTAATTCTTATTTAGTCCTGGTGCTTCAGCTTCTCAGCAGTACAATTATGTTGTCTTTCCTTCAGCAGTGAGTAGTGTTGGCTGTTTAGTGTTCCTTTATCTCCAAATTTGCTTGTTTGCAGATGGACATTGAATGGGGTTAAAAATATTCATTAACTATTTCTTGTCAAGAGATTGAATCCTCTTCTGGAAAAAAAAAAACCCAAAAAACCATGATGAACCTCCATCTCCTGATCTTGCATCATGTCTATTCACTGGAACTAATCTGAGTGTAATCCTCCTGGATGTGCACAGGGAGAAATTACTTACCTACCATAGTTTTCAGTGGGAGTGGGGGGGAAGAAGATTAGAGGAAATCAGAAACTAGAAGGAAGAGGGATTGACTTATGAAAAAATATTAAAAGAGCCTTGGAGTCACTACTACTTAAGGGTCTGGGCAGCATATATAATTTGGCGAAGTGAGAAGTAACAATGGAGTGGGGAAGAGAACCGATTTGGAAAGAAGAAGGAGGATTTTTTTGGAGTTGAGAAAAGAGCTATAACTAATATAGTAGTGTAACAAAATGAAGAAATCTGCAAAAGAAAAGTAGCTTGAATAACGGGGTAAAAGTCCTAGTATTGAGATCTGCTAAGTTGTAGGATAACAGACTGGGGAGAGGAGTGGAGACTGCATTGTCTTCAAAGTATCTGTGCTGTGGAGGGAAGGAGAAATGGAAGAATAGATATTGTGCAAATAATTTTCCATGCATTAAGGTGGAGGTGGAACAATCCCAGTTGTGAAGTAAGCCTTTTATGCACTGCCTTACCCAAGAAAGACTAATTGTTTATCATCTTCTAGATATCAAACTTGGATCACACATGGTTAAGGGAGTGATAGCTAGAATTGAGGTCAGAAATCTAGAATCTCTTAGCAATTCAGAACTATAAAGCTTTATTTTTTAAGAAAGCCATGAAGCTGCCTTGATTTAATTGTTTTTTTTCAGGCACTGCTTAGCACTTCTGGCTTCCTTTTTTTCTGCTCTCTGTGGAAACTGTGACTTCAAAGGACTAGGTTATCTTTGTATCAATATGAAATGCTTACTTATTGCAAATCTGTATTAATTTACTCAAGTGGTAAATATACCTGATCTATTCTTATATACTAATACATGGTGGCTCTCTTCTGGAATCTCTCTCTTAGAAGCCGAAGGTATTGTTTTTCTACTCATGGATGCCCATGTAACAAAATCCTGTTTGTTATTTCAAGAACTGACAGTGTGGCACAGACAGAAGTGCAGCTCCCTGCTGTAACTCTTAGTGCCTTCAGGAAGTGCAATGAGTTACAGCAGTCTCCCAGATGCAACAGATATTCAGTGTTGGGTCCTGAGGGTTAAGGGATTCAGCTGCAATTTGGACCAGTTGCGTGTCTGCAGCCACTCTCCCCTAGCCCTGCCCCTCCTCCTTTCTAGCTCCAGTGCTGTCTTAAGAATGGGAGGGAGGAAGAGACTGGAGGGAGCTTGGTCTGGGGTTTGCCCGTGCTCCAGCACTGGCTGAAAAAACCCCAAACCAAACTCCATCCACACCCTTCCCCACCCTTTCCCCGGCCCATTCTGAAGACAGCACCAGGGATGGGGCTGAGCTGTGTCAGCCCAGCCCTGTTCCCAGCATGCACAGACAGACGTTAATGAAGGCACTCCATTTTGGAGCATCTTCATCTGATGAGGGTTCAGATTGCTGTGGGATCGGGCCCTTTTAAAGCACTTTGCAGTTGGGCACTTGTGTTTGGTCATGGCTGTAGAGTGCTTTCAGGGGCTAGATCAGGCAAAATTTGTCACTTTTTTTCCTGCACCCACTATTGTGTTTCTATGTATAGGTTTAAGTAGAATAGGGCACTTGGAGACTTGGAGTGCCCACACGGCAGTCCCTTGGAAGATTGCTCAATTGCAATCCAACACTATGGACTTTTTTTTGTTTTTTTGTTTTTTGTTTTTTTGTTAAATGAGGTTTAGTAGGTAAGCTTTCAGCACTGTGTGTTAATTGCCATTAAGAAAATTTTTTTAAAAGTTTTCAAAAGAAAAACTTTAATTTCAGAAGTCAAAAGTTTGTTTTTTGTTTTGTTTTGTTTTTTAATGTGAAGGTTTATTTGATACCTAAAGGTAGCTGTCTGCTAATTTAATGCCAGATGCTTGTCAGAGAAGTAATCGGTGAATCTCATTTTTACGTGTTCTGTCTAGATCATTTTACGATTAGGTTGCAAGTTCATCTCATAATTTATCAAGATGAGATTCTGATAATGCCTTCCCTTTGCAAAGACTTGCTGACCTCTAGTGTCAGTCCCTCAATTTATCTTCTGCTTTGTGGTTTGTGATCAATATAGAAAAATCAGTTCTTGTTCTCTATAGCTCTCTCGAGTTCCAGGAGTTTCTGATTAATTTAGGCTCAATGACTCTACAAATTCCTCCAGCACAAGCCGAAAGTTTAACTTGAACTTGTCAGCCAGGTCTGATATATATAATATATATATAAAAACCCACCTATGAGGAACTACTGCATTTGTATTTGACCTTATTTTTTGCCACCCAAAGTCATATCCTCAGAGGCTTTGAACTGAATTGCTTGACTGACCCTGAATCTCTCTCAAACTTTTTGTTTTTCTCCCACTTTCAGGTCCTTTTAAACTGTACAAAATAAATGAATGAGAAACTTAGCTTTTGGGTGGCTAATTTTAGAGAGACAAATATCAGACTCTAGAAACCAGAAAAAAAATTCTGTAAGTGGGTACATCTGTTGCCCACATTCTCTTCATCAATTCTTTCACTCTTTGTGACTACTCAAGACATTTTTTTTTCCTCTGTGGAGGATCTCCTTGTCTCCAAAACTGACAGAGCGATCTGTAATAAAGAAATTAAACCTGACTTTTCTGTGAGTGTAAAACAGTTATCCAAACACTTGTGTGAAACTCCCTCATCCCAGGGTGGCGCCTTCTCTCCTTTTTTCCTCAAGTGTTGTTTCCAGGCTGTCATTCTAATGCTACTGATACGTCCAATGCTTGAAAGCTATTTCCAGTTAAAACCTGTTCTTTATTTCTCTTGCTCTTTACTCTTTTCTCTTCCAGAGTGTAGGGGTGGCTAACCTGCAGCCCGAGGGGCCCAGGCAGCCTCTGTGGGTTCCTAACCGCTGACTCCCCACCTCTCTGTGTTCTCTGTCGACGTCTTGGGCTGAATTCCAGCCGGTGTTGACAGATGGTGAAAAACACACTGATTATTTACACCGAGTGACTTTTGCCTTGGCAAGCCATGGGCACGTAATTTATGTTGACCAAACTAGGTTTTGGGTTTCTATACTTTGAGTCTGGGCTTGAGGTGGACAGTAACTATCAAACAGATCACCTGCAGGGGGCTTTGGAGCTAATCAGGAGATCCAACAGCAGCGGTGCCTTGATGTTTTGGAAGGGTCTGTTCTTCATGCTGTCACTGGCCACGTACAGGCATTACATTTGTGCTGGAGGAACAGCTTTTCCCCCGGCACAGAAAGAGAGTGCAGCTGTTCAAAGGCTTTCTTGCAGAAGAAAAATGACTCTTCCCCAAGAAAGTTCTGCCTTGTTGAACCAAGTAAATTACTTCCCTCTGGCATTAACTTGAATGACTGTGTGCTTTTCTCAGGTGTTGAAGACAGCCAGTATCCCACTGTCCTCTGCTCTCCCTCCTCTCTCTTCAAGGCCTTCTTGGGGAGCAAGCTGCCAGGGAACCCTATGGGGTTACCAGTCCTGTCTTACCAGTCAGCTGATTGGAGGGCAGGAGGGGAATTCTCCTGAGATGGGAACCATCCTGGAGCCCCCAGAAAGTTCCCGCCTTGGGAAGAGAGCTCCAGCCTGGGAGCAGTTCCTCCAGGAGGTGCGCTGGAGGTTGGGGGACAATTATCCCACAGCTGAAAGGCTATCACAACCTGGACAACCTTGTAGTTGTGGCAGTTTTCCTGTGGAGAGAACTGAGAGGCTTTCCATCCTTGGGAGAATGCCTGCCTCCCCCCCCGGCCAATAAAGAGCTGATTAACAAGTTGGGAGGGAGATTTCTCCTGGGACTAGAAGCCTTCTGGTACTGTCAGTGGCAGCTACTGCTTTCCAGCAACTGCCAGTGCCACTTGACAGCCTTCCCCCTTCCCAGGAAGGGGAGAGGGCAGGCTGTCAATGAGCAGACCCCCTAACGGCATGGGAGGTAAAGGGAACAGCCCTCCTGTGCCCCTAGCCTGTGTAGCTCTCCAGCCTGGGGGTAGAATGCATGGTAGAAATGAACCGTTTCTCATTTCCAAAAGGCCCATGCCCATTGCCTTAAGCAAGATTGCAAAGGGGAAAAACCCTAAGAGCTCTGGATAGATGTTGGAGATAGGGATTTTGTGCGCAGTTATTTAGTGGTTTTTTTCACATATCTTCATTTTCCCAGACTAAAGGTTTTTTTGCGTTTAAAAAATTACCCTGTAAGGCCCTTGTGTTCCTTACTTTAACTAGGGCGTGTTCCCAAGAACTCAAACTGTAAACTGGAGTATTTACCCACAAGGGTGGAGCTTTTTGCACTTTTAAGTGACTAGGAAGATGGGAAGCGGGTTAGCTGGACTGCAGGCTTCTCAGACTAAGAATCCACACCTGAGGCCTGAACATGAAAGCCAAGAGGCACAGTGGCTGGGTGAAAGATTCAGTGGCTGCTTAGTCTCTACCGCTAGAGGCACGAGCAGTTGTTTGCCATTTTAGGTGGGCAGGATCATAGAGTCAAGCTACAGATCTGGCAAAGGTCTGCGGTCCTCTTCATAAAGCCGTTGCATAACAATACTACCTGGTGTGAGTCCAGTGTAGACATGTTGTAGAAGGCTGTGCCTTAAGATGACTCTTCTTGAAGGCAGGGGAAGTATGGTTGATGACAGAGGGTGAGAACTCCCCTAGGTTAATGCTGTTTACCAAGCAAGATGCACCCTGAGGAATTTTCCATAAAGGAAAAGCGGGGAGTATGTAGTGAAACAAGCAGTCACTCTTTGCAGGTACCCAGGGACTAGAGAAGGGCTTAAATTTACCTCTCTAACACTGGGACACCTGCAAGAAGAACAGAGCAATTAGTGAAGCAGTGAATTCAGAAGGCCTGGGGTAGGAATCAAATGATTTATACAATCATTGGCAGTCCCTGGATATGAAGGTAATAGTCTTCCAGTCAGTAGGAAAGTCATCAGTCAGCCAGCCCAGAGATGGCAAAAGAGGCTGATCCAAGATCCACACATTCAACTGCAGATGTGGCAAATAGTTCTGGAAGGAAGCAGTAGGTTTTGGTGATGGTGGGTCACAGGTCTTTGCTTCTCTTGTCTGTAAGGAATGCTAAAGGCAAAGAGGATTCATCTGCTCTTTAGGATGCAAGTTAGATTAGGTGATGTACGAGAAAAATGTAATCTTTTTCAGGACAAAGGAGAATGGAATGCTAAATCTAAAAGAATTACTGCAGGATTAGGTTTTTTCCGTTTGTTTTAAACATTGGTCAGACCGATAAAATTGCTTAAAACAGAATGTAGATACAGTATTGTGCTAGGAAACGCAAACAAGTTGCAAGAGGAAGCTGGTTAATTTTGCTCTCTGGATGGGTGTCTATTTAGGTATTGAACTTGTGTATGTATACTGTGTAAAACAGCAAGAACAAGGTTAATATGTTCAAAGTTTCGAGAAACCACTTGGAGAATGTCAAGGGAGACTTCATTGATCGAGTGGCTAAAATAAAAGGAAAGCAACCTGTAACATAGTACTGCAGGTGACTTTAAATTATTGTTAGGGGAAACGAAAAGCGATGAGATGGCGAATAGATTTTAAAATAAACTAAAAGTCATGAATGCCTCCGTAAACACAATAGCATAGAGCAATAAAACTCACTCGGGTAGTAGAGAGAGAAATAATATTAACTTTTGTATTGTTAAGGTTTTAGCCTGTTTTACAGTGAAAGGCAATGGGTCTTCACCCTGTCCCCCTTGAAATCATTGGGGATTTTTGCCCCTCTTTGCAGCGAAGCCTTCTATTTAATCCAACAGGTTGCCTTTATTGGTACCTACCAGATGCTAGCTGGTGTTGTTTGGATGACCCCAGTTGAATGCGATCATGGAAAGGATAAAAGAGATGTTCTAAATAGGCAAAATGATTGGGCTAGGCAGGAGGGCAAGGGAGAATGAGCCATAGAGTTCAGTGGCCACTGAACAAAGTTATTTTAAAGATCCTGTCTGGCATTTGGTAAGGGGGGAATTGATGGAGTGTGGAAGGAAAGCAGAGTGATGAGTTTACTTAACCAGTGACTGGGGCAGGCACAAGTCTCACAAGCGCTAGTCTGCAAAGCATCTGGTAACTTGAAATAGTTCCCTGTAGAGGAGGCATTTCTGAGAGTTATTTCAAGGCAGGTTGTGCTTGGGTTTGTACACAGCTGTCTCCAGCCGTGCATCAACAGCTGCACTCAAAAACCTCTTGGAGAAATTAAGTTAGTACCCGATAAACTGACTGTTAAAGGGATGATGGGCAAAGATAGAAACATTATGTATATTAGCTAAACCTGCTATCTTTAAAACTCTGTGGGGAAAAGAATACAGAGAATCTGATGATACACATAAAGCTCTGGAAAAAAAGTGTAAGACATCCCTCAAGCTCAATGCTGGAATAATAGTGGAGGAATGATGTTATAGAGAAAAGGCCCAGGGAGGGTATAAAGTATACCTTCCACCCACCTTGCCAGCTGTGGAACGTATCTGGGCATGTGCGGAAAGCATCAAAGAGATACTAAGAATGGCAGAATTCACCTAAATTAACCCCCCCAAAAAAGCAGTGGCGGGGGCAGTGGAGTGTGCATGTGGCACTTGGTAGCACAAGATTTCCTGATGCCCTGGGAGGGCGTGAGAGCAGAGGACCTGGAGCTCCTCTGTTCAGTCTCCAGATGAGCCATTCATTCTACCTGTACTATGCAGCAGGGTTGACAATAAAATGCTGACATTTTATTGACGTCCATAAGACTTCAACAAGTGCTTAAAGCTAAGGATCCACTAAACTTTTCTGCCCATGTGAGTGAGCAAGTCTCCCTGCTGGGGACCATTAAGGTCTAGTACTATTTACCTCTGTCCCAAAAGAGAGTTGTAAGTTTTAATTCATTGAGTTCCAGATTCTTAGATGAGACCTGTTGGAAGTGAATGAGGGATTGTTTTTATCTGGCTGAAGACCACTTTATAGGATGAAGAGCAGACTTCGTAGGTACTGTAAGAAGAAGTCTGGCTGCACTAGTCCACTTCAGAGACTGTCTGATAAAGTATCTTGCCTATGGGTAGCTCAATGGAGAGCAACCTAAAATTCTTTTTTGGTGTAGTTTTACTAGAGTATTTAAATGCATTTATTCTTCCTGCGGGGGAAGGAAAGCAGCTCATCTCATGATGAGTCAGGTCCCCTAGTGCATGAACATTTTTAAAGATTCATTTTGGCTTTCTAGTTGCTTTCTATTTATTGAATCTCTAGAGGTCATATTTTTCAAGCTGCAGAAGAGCAAGGGTCTAGTTGGTTATCTTTCCGGAAATGAGAATGGGTTAATGTGTCCTTTTTTTCTCCCCCCTAAGTGTCCTCATGCGGTGTTATAAAGCAATTGACCGTGACACATGAAATATACATTATGGAATAATTTCTAAACTCAAGTGTGGAAAACAGTTTTGACAATGAGATACCAAAATGACAGCATACTAAATTAGGAGAAACAGGATTGGATAACAAAGCTGTGATCCATGTAAGAAATTTAGTAGTGTGTGAAATATAATTTCTGATTTCACCGCAATGCTCTTTCACATCTCTTATGCCTTTTCCTTGTTGTGGGAAGAGGGCGGAGGGGGGGCAAGAGAGAGAGAGGGAATGTGCAGGCAGTGCACATATATCAGATCCAGGCAAAAGTAAATAATGAAAGATTTAAAAATTCAACCATAACCTTAAATGTTCTTGTTTTTACTGCTTTGGTCATAACCTTATCTGTAACTGCTTTTTTCTGATTTTATTTACTCCTGAATCTGCTAAATCTCCCCACTCTCCTCCAAACTGCAGCCACAGACGCTGTCAGCTGCATGCATAATAGTTTCAGTGGCATCTTAATGACAGGTTTACTTCACTGCTTCCTAATGAGCAAGTACCTGTTCAGTACAATTAATTGCCAATAAAGGCGAAGTGATAGGAGGTGAAATGAGGGCTCTGCAGTTGGGTTGAAGCTACACGATCAACATAATGTTGGGTACAACTGACTGCAAACCATTCAAAACACCTTGACACTTAGAAAACAGTGAACAGTGAATGATTTTCAGTTGCATCTGTATTGCAGTAAAAATGCTGAGTGAAATCCTTTTTCATAGCATTACATTAGCTATTATACATTACCTTTGAGAATGTAGGCAAAGCCGATTTGTCGTTAGTTGGCAAAATAGGGGAGCCTGGATGTACAAGTATTGTAATGGAGAGGGGAAACTAGCAGACACTTTGATCTATGGAGCAAAATTTAACTTATTTTCAGCAGGTCCTCTTGGGTACCCTAACTCTATACCTTCCTAAAGCATGCTCTTCAGGCATTTTGCTCCAAAGAGTCATCGTATGAAATGGAATTCATATTCACAAGCTTTCAGCTATACCAAAAAAGACAGTGACCAACCGGGATTCATTTTTACATCGGCATGTCTCTCCTTCCAAGAGGAGAGCAGAGGGCAGAGAAGCCAGGTCACAGCAAGTGAGTATCAGCTGCCTGTGAGGGACACTGACAAAGACTTCTGGGCTCCTGCCATCTTTTAAAAGCCCTGGTTATTGACAAACTAAGAGAGGGAATACAATAAGGGTCAGGTGGATGAGATTTCTCAGATGAGGACAAGAGATAAGGCTGGGGAGAATGACAGCTGTGGCTGCAGCTGTGACTAGTTGAATGTCACAATCACTTCAACACTTCCCTCCTCTCCCAGTCCTCCTTTCTTTAAACAGTGTATGAAAAATGTTTAAACCAATGCGGTTGTCTAGTTGAGTGCTCGGGAACATTAGATTAGAACAAATGAAGTGACGAACAAATAGATGTGAGTGGTTATTCTCTTATTTACTGGTGTAAACCTAACATGCTCCTGGGTGATTCTGATGAGGCTCAATCAGTTGAAATTGGCTCGAGGCTTGAAATAGTGTTATGTGTTGATCTATGCTAGAATGCTTCTGTCTTATTTTGTAGTCTTTGCTGCTGTGGCATAGAAAGCCCCCTTTATTTTATTAAATCATAGCGGTTCTATATATATGGTGGTTGACCCTTGTGTATCTGTGACTTGAAGAGCCATTTGCAATTTCATTCCCAATTTAAAAAAAAAAAATTTCTAGGGATACTCCTTTCTTTGCCATGGAGATGTGGAAAGCAGGAGAGGCAAGTTAGCTTACTGATACAAATACATCACTCATTTACTAGGGCTAGGGGTAGAAATTACACATAAACTGGCATAAGTGATCAGAAACCATTCTAAACCTGTAAGGCTAAATACAGACAGTCAAAAAGCCCAAGGCTGAATGGATTCAGTCTTTGCAGGTTAGTCTAAGCTGCAGAGATTAAACTGAGAAACAGCTGGACAAACATTTACTTCTGATTCAGGAAATGCAGCCACATGCCTGCAGCAGTCAGGCCAGAAGCTGGGAGGCGCTACAACACAGCTCTTTGATGCACAGGCACATAGCCAGA
>NW_017728997.1:9015188-9028614 GCF_001723915.1 Gavialis gangeticus
AGCTGCAGAGATTAAACTGAGAAACAGCTGGACAAACATTTACTTCTGATTCAGGAAATGCAGCCACATGCCTGCAGCAGTCAGGCCAGAAGCTGGGAGGCGCTACAACACAGCTCTTTGATGCACAGGCACATAGCCAGAATGGGCTGTGTGTTCACTTCCTCTTCCTGCTGCCCCTGAGGTCTCTGGGATTTGCAGTCCAGAATCATAGGAGTGGGACTCTGCAGTGTTGCTCATCACTTCCTCTTCCTGCTTCCAGGTGCCTCTGGGATTTGTAGTCCACAATTGCAGCCAGCAGTAAGTTTTTAGCAGGGCAGAGCAGCTCTGTACTTGGAGGGCAGTGGGGTTAATCCCCTTCCCTGACCCCAGACCCTAGCCAGGGTTTGTCTGGCAGGGCATGGGGGGGGGTGGTGGAGTCCCTGCCACACCCCCATATCTGCTCCAGCAGAGAGAGGTTGGAGGTAAGTGAGCCCAGCCAGCCCCGGGGCTGGAAAGCATGCTGGGATCCTGGGAGACTGTGACTTAACTTAAACCAGGAAGGGGCCTGGAACACAAGTTTTTCATACATCAGTTTGACCCAAATCAGTTAAGTCTGATACTACATTCAGCCAGGTTTACCTTAAACCATTTCAGCCATTTTGAAACTGGTTTATGTGCACTGAACTTCTGTTCTGCTCCAGGTTTAAACCAGTTTCTGATCATTTAAATTGCTTTATGTGCAACTTCTGCTCCTAGCTTAACAGAACAGAAGTTCACTGCACATGGACTGGTTTCAAAATGGCCAAACCCAGTTTAAAATAGACCTGGATGGATGTAGTATCAGATTGAATCACTTTAGGTTAGACTGGTCTATTGAACTTCTGTCCTAGATCTCCTCCCAAAACAGATTACCCTGGCATCCCAGGATGATATGTGGCTCCTCACTAGCCCCTCTTCACAGGGTGGCCCACTAGAACCATGGCTCAAACTCTGCTGCTCCAGCCAAGCACCAGGCTGGCCCTGCCTCAGAGCTGGCACAGAGTTGAGCCCTGGTCTGCCTGGCAGCGGGAGCAGAAGGGGATTTTCCCCCACCCCTGCATGATCGGACCACAGATTGACCCCACCCCTACAGGTGGGGGTGGAGGGAAGAGCCCCTCAGGTCAGTGCCATGTCCCCCTCCTTCCCTGCAGCTGGGCATTTGCCCATGTGGTGGGAGCCCCATACTTCAGGGGGTTTCCTGCAGCCTGGGATCTCATAAGCCTTGGTCTGTCCTGTTGAGGGAGCAGAGGAGGATTCCACCTGCACCCCATCCTCCACATGATCCCACAGATAAGGACTCAAGGGACCCTGGCCTGGGATGGAAGAAACCCCCTCAGGTGTGGGGCTGGCCCCATATGGGCAGATGCCAAGCTGTGAAGGCTGGCACATGGACAGCCCTCCCCAAGGCTTGGCGGGGGGTGCTGGGCAGCCAATCAAGGATGGTTCCCACTTAGCCAGGCTCAGCAATGGCCGGCAGGCTGGGAAGCATGCTCTAGCTCCCCCCACCACTTGGCCTGGGCTAGTGCAGGCATGTGGCTGCCTTTCCTAACTGAAAAGTGAACGTGAGTTCAGTTGGTTATTGGTCCAATCTACACAACTTAAAGAAACTTGTGAAGATTGGATCGATTCCACCTCAGGCCTCTTGACTGTTTGTACTTAGCCAAGATGTCTACATGTATTCCTGAGAGTTTGAAACAGAATGTGGTTTTTCCTTTGAGCAGTCTTTTTAAAGCAATGTGGAAACCGCTATTCTTGTGAAGACGAGTCAGCCAACATGTCTAATTTTATTAAAAGATGATGATCTGTATGAGTAGAATGAGCATAGTAACAACAATACAATGAATGTTTTAAAACAAATTTCTTTATTGCTAGCCATGGAGATATGATTTTATGGTCTTGAGGTAGGGTGTTTTGTTAGATTTAAGCATCATGTTTTGAGTGGTCAGATGTACCGAGTTGATCACCTGATTAACAGCCTTTTTACTATTTTGGCGAATTATGAAAGACTTATTTGGCCCTTAAGGTTACTTAGTTGGTAAGTTACCTCCTTGTTAGTGTCGGGCTGCATAATAGCATCTCTAAAGGCAAGCTTCAAATTGCCATTCTCTTTTCAATAAAACCCTATTTCAGTTTCTTAGCTTCTTCAAAATGCTGCTTTGGGAAATGAAAAGCCTTTGATGCTTTGCTTTGTCCTGAACTCTTTATAGAACAAGATCTGTAATTGATGCAACCACTTCCATCTTGAGGTTTGCTTGCCCAGTATTTATGTGGCTTAACACACTGACCTCATCACCTCAGGATTTGTGTGTGTGTGTGTGTGTGTAATTGCACAGTTGGTATGTCCATGACTAGTGATAAAATGATTTCATAGTAAGTTTCCAGTCCTTTAATATTGCTAAGTGGATATTTTCAAAGTTAAAGGCAAAATCCATAATCAATCTCTATAAGACTTTTTCCTGAAGAAGCACAAGGGAGGCTCTGGCCTATGTGTAATTTCAGCTAAGTAGGTCAGCAAGGACAAAACTAGTTTGCTAGCATGAGCAGTATGCAAATTTAAATGTTCCTGAGCCCTGCTCTCTCTGTTGGCTCTGTTGTTTTGGCAGGGGAGTGAGTTCTGGAGCATGGAGCTCTTGTAAATTCCAACTCGGTGCCGTCTGGATTTGCAGAAACAGAACGGGCAGGCAGAACAAATGCACAATGGGGTGTCCTGGCTGCCTGCACTGGAGCTTTGATGTGAGGATTACCTCCCAAAGCAAAGACAACTGGCATGGTAGGCTTAACTTCTGTTCCGTCAGCCTTCCTAGGGTCCTTCAGTGGACTCGTTCCTCCCATCTCCAAGTCTCTTCTTCCATTAAGGAATCCGCTTTACTCTCTTGCAGATAACATGCTTCCGGGCACCAGTAGGGAGCCGGGGAACACTGCCATGCAAACAGGTTGCGGGAAGCATGGCTTTAGGTCTGCTGTACCTTCCAGTTGCCAGAGCGGCTCCATTTGCCCTTCCTATACTTCTATCCAGACCTCACTTTTTTTTTATTAGAACTTCTTCTGGTTCGAGAAGTTCAAGACTTTAGAGTGTTTTCTCTTTGGAACATGCATTTTTAAAATACTTTTAGAGATATTAAGTTTATTATTTCTCAGTTGTAGCATTTGGAGACTTCTTTGGTTGACATAAAATAGTAAAATGTGTGCTAAACTCTCTTGCCACACACAGTTGCCTCAGGGTTTTGGCTCATATGAAAAATACCCATCATGCAGCTGTCACATCAATAGAACTTAAGCAAAACCTGTTCCTTTTGCTCATTTTTACTTAGTTGCACTAAGTCAACTAAGCTCAACCATTTGAGTTTTCGCTTGTATTGCATTTCAAATTCCTTTCACATCATTGCAATTATGAATACATCTCAATATATTATAAAAATATGCCTTCCCTAGTGTACGTTCAGTAAGATATGGTGTATGACAAGTACAGAAAATTATCTGTCTGCGGCAACAGAACAGGAAGTCCTAGAACAGTGTGGTTTGGGCTTCGTGTCTTGGTCTATAGATTTTCCTATTGTTTGACATTCAGAAGGAAGCAATAGACAACAGATACAGTTAATTTAAGGATTACTCAAAAGACAGTCCTAGGAGACACGAAGTGAATACATACTTTTATTCTTGTGGTCAAAATAATTTAAGTTTTCCCTAAAAGGAGTTTATGCTCCCCCTCCCCCCATCTGTTTTTATTATTTAGCTATAAAATAGCAAATATTAATCCTGGATTGATGACATCCTGATCTGCGTGTGTTTGTGACACGTTTGGTGCGTGCTTCTGATTTTAAATCCTACGGCTTCAGCAGTAGGGAGAGTTGTAATGCTGCCAGGCTGATAGTGCTTTGTTCCACCAAGAGTAATCAGAATTTGTAATATTTATCTGCCTGCTTTGTGATACCACAGAGCTGAGTATAATGTAAGGCCTAAGACTTTCATTGCTGCTTTTTATGACAGACTGTTTCCTCAGGTCTTACCCTAAGGAACCTGCATACAATATCTGCCATAACTTTGAATTGGTGAGTCTCAAACTGGGGTCCATGGACTCTTGGTCATCTAGCAAAGCTAGGTCGAGTACCTAGCTAAATTCTGTACCTGGCTTGAAGCTGCTAAATTGTTGTAAAAGCTGCCTACACACATGCTCATTCACACTCTAATTGGAATGCATCAGAGCAGACTTGATTAGAGCATCTATCCAGAAACCACTTTAATTAAAACACTCCCCACCCCCAAGCACGTGTATAGGCAGTTGTCAAGACCAGGTATGGACTACACATTTTTACCAGTGTAAGTGATCAGAAACCAGTCTCAGTCTGTAACGGAACAGAAGTTCAGCACACACAAACTGGTTTCAGAATGGCAGAACCCAGTCTAAAATTTGTCCCTGGCACCAAAGGGCAAGAGTGTGTTCTATTCACTACTGATCTGAACTACACCACTTACAGAAAACCACGTAACTTAGATGAATTCCACCTTGTGCTTTTTTGAATGTCTGTACCTAGCTTAAAAGGCTAGCAATAAATTTTACTACTTTAGGGAAAGAGTCTGTCTTCCTCTGCCATGTTAAACGGCATCATTTGTTTAATGAGTAGCTTCCCTAGGGTACAAGGTGCTGCTCAGCATAAGGGTTATAAGTATGAGAATCTGGTGCATACTTATGTACACAATTACTACAGATGTATGTAATTTTGAAGGCAGGGACAGGGGGAGAGGCTCCTGTTTAAGTGTTGAACACGAAGTGCTATATGATGTTAAGCAGCCTGAAAATTAGGCCCCAGACATGTCAAATTGGGTCTACAAAATGAAAGGTTGTTGGTGTTTTTTAATAAAACTGTAACATCTCTGCATTGGTTCACAGTTGTTAATGCCAAAGAGACCATTAGAGCTAGTCTGACTTGGAGACTGCAGGCTCTTAAATTGTATCAAGTTACCCTTCTATTTTTTCCTCTCTGTCCTGTATTGAGATATAATTGGCTAAAGAAGAATGGTGTTCAGGTATGACCCAGAAATGGAAAGGATCTGGTGACTTGCTATGAGACTTCAGGAGATTTGCCAGCAAGTTTTTAAAAATCTCTCAGATAAGTCTGCATTAGTCCAGACGGTATTACAGAGAGATCATGTGTTCCATGGCAAATCCTACAAAATCTAGCATGGTAGCTGAGTGATTGCTGTGAGAGACACCACTGAACCTCTGAAGTACAACATGACCTAGTGAGAGTACAATATTTTAAGCTAGCTCAAGACATTTTAGTATGAATATTGTAATAGATGCACTGTAAATGAGAGTGGGTACAAAACATTTGGTCCTGTCAAAGCCTTTTAACCCTCACTGCCAAGCAGGATCTGTCAGTCCTCTCTCTTAGCTACTGGTTTTGCTCTTGCTGAAATCTCTTGATTTTTTTTTTCTTTATTTCTCTGTAAACCAACCACAAGTATTTAAAATAATCTACAGAAAAGTTTTCTGCTGCCAAAAGGACTGGATTGTGGGTTTCCCAAACTTGGCAGTGTGAGGATGTGTGGTACCTTTTTGAAACAGCTTAGCTAGATTCGAGGGGACAACTTAGTGGTGGGCCAACCATGGGACTGTTTAACTACTTAGGAAGCATATATTTGCACTGGTAGGGAGCATATATTTGCACTTTGAAAATACTCCCACCAGATTACTGTATGGCCCAGATGAATGAAGGGACATATTCTGCTTCCTTTACTCATGCTGTGTAGCAGTTTATTGTACAAGTAGCTCCATTGATTTCCACAATAAAGTACTTCTCCACAGGAGAAAACGTTGTACATGAGTTAACTAATGCAGCTCATGCTGTTTCCACATTTATTGGTCATTTGAGTTTCACTTTTGGAAAGATATTATGAATGTGCAGAGGGTAAACACAAGCTTTTGTGGCACACTTAAACCCTGAAGCATTACATTATCTATAAAGGTAAAGTTTTAATAAGAAAAGAGGAATAGTCAGACGTGACAAGACTAGTGCTCCATCAAGTCTAGTTTCCTCTCTCCATCAGCAATCAACTCCAGATACTTCAGAGAGAAGAGTACTAGAAACCCTACAGAAGCTGGTTACAGACTAACCAGCCTACAGGAGAGGTTTCCACTTTAACTCTCTTTAGAGGTCACCTCCTGAAGCATAATTTCATCTATGTTGATGTTTCGGATCTGAACACATGGTGTAAAAGCTGCCCCTTGTATAGAAGGAGCTGAATAATGATCTCAAAATACAATTTCTTTGATTGGTCTATGTTAGAAGAGCAATGCAAGACAAGACATTTCATCACCAGCTTTTGAAAACTCATTGGACAGCTTCCTGCTGGTGGTTTGCTGGAAAAATTCAGCCAAGATCAGTGCATTTTTTCCAGACCAATGTGCAAGAACAGCAGGCGCATCGACATGAGATGTTTACTGTGGAGCAAACCAATTAGCTCCATAGTAAACATCTCAGCACCTACAAGTACTGTCCTGCTGTGGAGTTTTTTTGTGTGCAGCAGTGCCCATGTAGGTGCTGCCCCAGCTGGCTGGGGCATGAGGGTGCTTCAGTGTAGGCGCTGCCTGCTGGCTAGCCCCACACTGGAGCACCCTCATGTCCCAGCCGGCCCTTCCACAGAACATTGAGCCATGTCAAAGCAGCCCTGGGCTGGCAGGCTGACCCACCCCCCAGGTCCCCTGCCAGCTGTTGGCACTGGATTTATGATACAGATAGCTTGTTCCAGGTGGATCCAAACTCTCAGACCAACCATGACCTCCATTTGATAATAGGCAAATTTTATTTATACAGAGTGATAGCAGATAAGAATAATGCAGGCAAGGCAAACAAAATAATCGCCCCCTCACCCCGATTCTACATCTACCAGTCCTAGGGTTCACAGACGGAAGGTACATCTGGCTAGTATGCAAGATTTACCTGGTGGTTCTTTCTTGAATGTCAGATGTCAGCAGCCTGGAGGTTGAGGACCAAGACCCGCGCCACTGGTGGGGTGGGTGAGACTAGTTGGTGGTGTGTCCTCTGTCTATGGTGGCCTCAGGTTCTCCCCTTGGGGACCCTTTGGTGCTCTGAAATCCCTCCTTTTGTAGTGTTTCTCCCCTCTGATGACTCTTCATTCCTGGGTACTGTTGATTGGTCTTCCTGTGGTCCTCCTAGCATCCACATTCTGTCCTGTCAGCTTATTCCTTTGTTGCAACAAACCCATCACATGCACACATCTTAATTTGGTCTTTTTACCAGTGTCTTAATTTGGTCCATCCACCAAAACTAGAAATCCCTAAGTGCTCTGCAGCTGGTCACTGTGACCTGGCCAGTGCAGCAGAGTTCTTTATCTCATATTATGGAACAGTGTGGTACATGTCTTCAATTTCCCAGCCTGTCTATGCCCACTCCAGACACAGGGGCCTTGAAGGAAAGTTTGTCACAAACAGGTTTGTAGAAACCAATTAACTCTTCCCATTCCCCTGGACCATTATTGTAATGCATAGTTACTTTACCTACAAGCCAATTCCTAAAAGCAAACCTCTAAATATCATTTTATAGCCATCACCAGCCAGGGCTGCTTCAACCTGGCTCTGCATGCTGGGATCCGAGGCATACATTTAAATGCAGTGCCTAGGAACAATAAACTCTGCTGGAGTTTATTGCTTTGCTTTTAAGATGCATGTGTAGATGCACGCAGTGTGTGTTTATCTTTTGGTGTAAAGGTTGGCGAGAAGACAGGCAGCAGCTCTTTTTGTTCAGTGGTTTGGAGAGATTAAAGCTAGATAGAACCAACATATGGGACCACCACTTTCGGTCCTCTCTTTTGTCTTTGATGAAATAACCAGCTTAACCTGAAAGCAAAAGTTGTTTTATTAGGCTACCACAAGTGATCAGTTTTGCGGTGAGTCTAGGAAGAGAGAAATGGGGAACTCGACTCCAAAGATACATGGCCTTACCTCAGCCTTTTATACAGTAGTTGTTTACATCTTACAGGCATTTGTTTTGCTGACAAAACATGCACCCATTTTAAAGCAGCAGTTACTGTGCCAATCATAGATATCATTCATTTAGGTTATTTTAGCAGTATTAGGCAAGCTCTCTGCTCCAGTGCATCTGCTGTCTGCAAGACCTTACCCACTTTGGTTTTTTGTCTGATTTGACAGCATTAGATTTCCTTTTGATCTTAGTTCCCTGGCATTCATATTTTGCCCTTTCATTGACCTTATGCATGCCAACAAAATAGATCATCCAGTCTTAACTTGTGAATCACAGGCCCCTAAGTTCTGCTGTACTACCTGTCATTGACTACAGTAACTTGAGTTGGGCTAGAACAGGACTGCTCAATCCCCAGCCCACAGAGCCATGTCATTTGGCCTGCAGGGCTCCCCATGGGCCCAAAAATTTGGTAGGAGAGTAATGGCAGGTAATGACTGTTTTTCTGCTGTCAGATTTCCACACCTGCAGGATAGTTCTGTGCACTAGACTGGGTGCACAGCATCTGATCTGGCCCGCAGAGCAGCCCCACATTACTTAACTGGCCCATAAGGCCAGAAGTTGCCATAGATATATACTATCCGCTCTACTCCTAAGTGTTAGTGTTTTAGACATCCAGAATTTTATAAATCTAAACTTTTTCTTTTCTTTTCTTTCTGTCTTTTTTGGTATCAAACAGCCTTTTGGTTCCTGCTCACTAAGCAGTCCAGATTTGTTCTGTGCGACTGCCCCACCCTCAAAATACTTTACCATTCTGACTATCTTTTCATGTTGTCCACAGATTTTTATCAGGTGTACTGCTCTCAGGATACTGAAAATGTTGACTAATATTGATGCAAATACCCATCCTTGCAGACTGCTATTGACAACTACCTTTTGAGTTAGTCAGTTCTTAATCCATTTACTGTGTGCTCTCTTGACATTGTGTAGTGCTGATTTAATTTTAATGAGAATGCTGTGTGATGTTAATTTAATACAAAAATCTGACATCCACGCAGCCCCCTTTTTATCAGCCAAAATTTTAATCTCAAAGACGAATCCAATTTGTTTGACATTGACCTATTTTCCATAAAATCATGTTGACTGTTAATAATTTTGGTTTTTAATCCTTTTAATTCTTTATTAAATGAGCCTCATGGCCTGATAACAGTGCTGAGCAAATAATGAAAAGCTGCTAACTGGCCTATGGCTACCTGATTCATCCTGTTTGGCCTTTTTTTAATGTTAGCACAACTTTTCCAGTACAAATTTAGAATACTGGGCTAATTCCAAAAGTCATCACCAATCTAGAGATCTCTGAGCTACTGGGTTACTCTCATTTATCATGAAAAAGCTATCTTAATGCCCTACTTGATAGGGCTGTGCAAAGCTTCGGTCCCTGATTTGATTCAGTGGAGATTTGACTCAATTCAATGTCCAAATCTCTGAATCCGAATCAGATCAGAGGACCCTTTAATCTCTCTGAATTGAATCAGAACCCTCTGAATTGATTTGGAAAGATTCGGACATAGAGACAGCTTTAAATGTTTTTTCTACGTACCTCTAGGTAGCAGGGGCTTGTGAGTACTATGGTGCTGGGGTGTATGGAGTGTCCCACAGAAGCATGGTGGGCTCCGCAGTGCACTTGGCAGCAGACCCGGAAGTGGACCAGAAGCACTTCCAGTCAGCTTCTGGGTCCACGAGGGAGCATGCAGGGGGATCCCCTCATATCCCCTGGCTCAGCAACTGGTGCCCCCTGGGTCTAGGTGGGGGCACCTGGGGTCCCCTGGCAGCTGATCGCTGAGCCAGGGAGGCACGGGGGGGCCCCCAGCATGCTCCCTGGCAGACCCAGAAGTGGACCAGAAGTACTTTTAGTCCAGATCTGGGTTCACCACTGAGCACAAACACTTCTGTGGGATGCTCCATGTGCCCCAGCATCGCAGCCATCATAAGCTGCACCTACTACCTCCAATGTATGTAGAAAAAACTTTTAAAGCTGTGTATGTGTCCAAAATGCCGATTCTCTGAATTGGCATCGAATCTTCAGATTCAGATTCGGCTGAATCAAATCAGGGACAGTGATCCGAATCAAAGAATTGAATCACTGCCCTGATTTGGGCCAAATCTGAATCAAATAGGGCCCATTTCACACACCCCTACTGCTTGGTTAGTAGTGGTCTGGAAAGTACTTTCATGACTCCACCTTTACACATTGGTAAATGACATCCTTCCATGCCTGTGACCTGATTGTCTGCCTTGTGTTTGATTGACATTGGTCCACGTCAGACCTTTCTTGGTGTGGCCTAATGTCTGAACCAGAAGATGGCTCCTGATCAAGGTTGTCATCTGACATTCAGCCTGTACCCATGACTAAGACTCTGGATCTGAAATGGAACCATTTTCATGTACGTTCCCTAAAACAGAAATGTTTATCAAATTCTTCTGCCTTCTCGGAGTCATTACTGACTCTTTTACTACCTCTATCTAGGAATAGGTCCAATTGTTATAAATATCTTTTTTTTCCTCCCAGTATATTAAAAACTTGTTGTTTTGATCTCGGCCAGCCCTTTTCTCTACCTTTTATCAAACGCCTACACTTTTTGTATCTTCTAATTTATATCATTTGCTATCTCTCCCTTCCTTTTTTTCTTATTTTTATACAGCATAGCATATAATAACTATAATACGCACATATGTACATACATACGCATTCCTATTAGCTGTCTTGCTTTGCTACTGAATTTGGATGAGCTCTTGTGGATTCATGGCCATCTAATAAACACTTCTTTAAAGAATTCATAGCCTTAATTTGCATTTTTCTTTCTGAATTTTTTCCTCACAGTCCATTTTGCTGATAATTTGCTAAAGCAAAGTAAAATTAGGCTTTTTGAAGCACCAAGTGTGTACGTTACTGCCTGGGCACTGTCCTTTTGTTTGCCCATATTGATGTAATTAGGTCACAATTGCTAGTCCCTAGGCAACCACCAACTTTCAATCCAGCTATTTAATTCATCTTTATTCATCGTAATGAGGTTCAGAATAGCTACCTTGCACCAGATGTAATGTCTCTTGGCTAAGAAAATTGTTGTCTCTAATTATAGACACTCTAAGGATGTTTACTTCTGTCTGAACGGGATGTCCAGTGTAATGCTCCTCTGTTAACACATATCTACACGTGCATTAACGTGCTTTAGTTAATGTGCATTAAATCTAGTATCTCCATTTTGAGGTACTAAAAAAATACGCATTAGCCTGTCTAAATGCACATTGACTAAAAAGCCTGGGCATTTTCACACACGGTCCTGATGCAGCGCCAGATGCTTTTAATTAAGGGGCTATGCTAATTAAAACACCTGCATATCACGTGTATCAGCAGCACAGTGCTTCCCTATGCTAAGAAAATGGTGGCTGGACACTTTGAACCACAGCAAATCAAACATGTTTTAGTTCAAAGTGCACCACCACCATTTTCTCCATGCAGAGATGCGCCGCGCCACTGATGCACATGATGTGCAAGGTTGCCAGAGTGCATCAATTTACCTGCTCCTGCAGCCTCAGTTAATCAAGTCTGCTCTGATGCACTGGATTTCCAGTGTGGGAGAGCCGGCTCCCCATGTGTGTAAGTGCCCCATGGTTTTTAAGTGACACTTAATGCATATTAGCTTATTTTAATGTGAATTAACTAAATAGCAGGGCATGATTCTTTGGGTAGATTTTATATCTTTTATTAGACCCACTAAATAGTTGGAAACATTGTTCTTTGCAAAGAACAAGTTATCCAACTATTTATTTAGTCTAAGATATCACATCTGCCCAAATAACCTTATCTGCCTATGTCCTTAAACCAGTACAGCTACAACCAACAACTCTAACTAAATAGCACGCTTTTTAGTGATGCTTTAATGCGCATTAAAATAGACACAATAAAGCGCACGTGTAGATGCACCCACACAGTTGCTTAAGGAGTAAGTCATCATGTTTTCCAGTTTAATTTGATGGTCTCTAACAGTTCCCAACTCATACTATCACTTTACTCCCCTCCCCCCCACAGTTTAATTAGCTCATTGATCCATATGTTTGACCTGTGATCTTTTTAACAATATTTTAATATTCATATGAAATGTCAGCCCTCATTTCATTACCTTGGCTCTCTTCTAAGCTGTTTGTTACTAGAAACATTAACTTTTTTATATTCTTCAAGTTAATCCTCCTCTTAGTTGCTTTGCTTGGATTGTGGGTGCAAGTCTGTAGCCTGAGACACTCTGTATAAAATGCAGCTAGCACTGCTCCCTCATCTTGCAAGCGTGTTGTGAAGATGAAATAAGTGTTTGTAAAATATTCATACTTCAGTTTTCAGCTTTGAGTTTATCCATAAGGAAACCTTAATATGTTATATTCAGATCAGTTTAAACAGTGCAGTAAATATGACATGGTAACACATTGAACAATGAGGATAAACATAATACAGTAAAATCTCTGTTATCTGGCATTTAACTAACCAGAATACTTAACTAGAATTTCAGTGGTGGGATGCACACGGCACTGCGCCACTTTGCTGCCTGCTGCACTGCTCTGAGGATACCTGCGCAAGTTATCTGAGTGTGCGTGCCCCTCCCCCTGCTACAGCCAGGCTGTCCTGGCGTTTGGGGTGGCTATGATGGAATTTTTATCTGTACACTATTTTGTTCTTTATACAGTATGTTATACTGTAATGTATTGTACACTACTTCTTTGAAAATTTGCACTACAAGTAGGCACTGTTTTCTTGGGTGTAACTCTCAGATGACCAGAATTTTTAGATAACCAGCACCACCCCTCCCCTTCTGACTCGCGCCGGATAACAGAGATTTTACTGTATTAATAGCTGGCCACTGAGTGAGTTCCATCCATCTAATGCAGTGAGGCCAGGGTCCTGTGGAAAAATAGTGTCATTAAAGACTTATCATAAAGTATATGCCTAAGGCTGACTCCAGATTGAGGAAGCAGACAAACTTTGAGTTTGTTTTAATTTGGCAGCCATATTGATCCTCTAATGTGTTTTGCGCAAAACATATATACATGTTGTTTCATGTTGCAAACAATCTTTCCCAGTGTGTAGATGAGAGGTTCTCAACGTTTTCAGAGTTGGGGCATTCCTCCACTACTTTTTTCTGAGTGTGGTGTCACCCCTAGTTGAGAAGCACTTACCTCAGCTCTGTCAGTGTTTATTGCCACCAAATAAAACTGCCCTGCACATCCACTGCGCAGCCAGACTGGGAAGGGCTGTGGCACATGGTCCTCTTGCTTTAGAGTTCTCTGATAACCCCAAAGGAGGCAGGGGAGGTGGCTTGTGCTGCATCCCTTCCCAGCCCAACCCCACACAGCATCTCCCAGAAAGAAGTAGAACTTTACTGCAAGCTTCTGTTTCCGGGAGATGTGTGGAGGGTGGG